>NC_135232.1:28895098-29241765 GCF_051348905.1 Ranitomeya variabilis
CCAGCACCTACTACCCCCATGCGCAGAGAGAAGGTAATGACAAACTTAGGAGGCTGACAGTCCATTGAGTTAGAAGGCCAGGTGACCAGAGGGTCACAATCTGGTTTCTTCAAACCTCTTCATGGAGCCAGGTGACCAGTGGGTCCCAATCCTGGCTTTCCCAAATGTATCCATTGGGCTCAGGTGACAAGTTGGTGCATATCCTGACCTCCTCAAATGTATCTATGGGTTCACTGATGGTCAACCAAGCATATCTGTATTCTTTCAGCCGGGGCTTTGGTCCCCTAAGCTGGCATCCTGTAGAATGTTAAATCTGCGTCCCTCGTGATAGAGCCATGATCTGGCAGCTATCCTGTAGAGATTTCTTGGCTGTGGTTTTGTAAAGAGTATCTGGATCTCTTGGATGTCTGGATGTATATTGTTACAGAGGCATATCCCATTGTTAGAGTTCACAACTGTTCTTCAGGCCATTATTCACAGGTCAAGGGGAAAAAGGTGATGAGATTGTGTGATAATTTAGTTTATCCTTCAATGTTTGCAAGTGAACAAACTGCATGGCCTGGTATAATGTGTAATCAACATATCAGCAATTTTGATTGTTGAGTCACCCTGCATCCCTGTTTCTCAAAGATAACAGTACAATAGACTATAGGAGCTGATATAAGAGGTAAATAACAAACATTTATCAATTGACAAATATCAATTTAACCTAGAAGACGATTCAAGATTTCAGACTCTTGACCAACTGAATAAAGAAACACATAAATTCAAAAGTCAACATATAGGTAACAGTCTCCTGGCTTACTGAAAATAGACGTCTAGTTAATTAAAATAAAATGCTGTGTTGTCATAGTTTGGTTTGTGTATTCTTATATACTGCTACTCTTCACTTGCCTGGGTGGGCGAGGGGACAGATAAGGACTGATTTAGGAGCTCAGTAAGGAACGTGGCCCCGGCATCTTCACCATCAGAAGTAATCTGGGGAGCAGGGATAGCCAGGGCACCCCTAGCTTTAGGGATAGGGAAGGTGCCCCTAGCCCCGGGATCTTTGACAACTGTGCCGTAACAAACTGAATGTGTTTCTGAGAATGCACATCCAGATGAAACTGATGCTGGCATCAGCGGGCCCTTTTTTTCGCATGGGCCCTGTCATGGTCACACCCTCAGCTGTTACGGATTTTTTTTTGTAATATCAGAAGAGGAACCTCTGGGAGCACCCAGGCCCTGAAAGTGAACAGCCCAATTTGGAGGCGACATTGGGTTAATCATAACATTGTTCAGTTTTAGTACAGAAAATTTGGGGTTTGATTTGTGCCCAATTTATTAAAAAGGCGCACACTTCTTGTGCAGATGTTATGCAATTTCTGAAAAGAGGAGCGTACATGTATAAATGTGGACATATGTATATCGCTTCATCAACATTTTCAAATCACAAATCTCCGCTATTTGATGTTTATCTCAGTGTATACAGGATACAATTGTATCAGCTGGTACAATTCTCATTTGTCAGTCCTCATTCACTAACTACAAACACATGTATAGTAAATGGGTAGGAACTTAAACATAAAGTATATTAGAAAGTTTTAGAAGTTGTCATTTTCGTATTCAGAGATTACGCAAAAACAGAAAATTCCTTTAACAATTTCCACCTATAAGTTTTGACTTGTAATGAAGAATCAGTTGAATTGGTGGGTTGGGCCCCTGAAGATGTCAAATGGGACAAATAAATAAACACAGTCTCCTTTGATAATTTGTATTGTAGATGACAGGAGTCTTTTTGACCATAGAAAAAATTTCGATCTTGGTTAAACAAAGTTGCAAAAACTGTAAAGCAATGAAACATAATAGTACTGAAGCCCAAGAAAAAAAATAAATGAAAGACCCCAACTACCCCTTGTTTTATTGCTCCGTTGTCTTTTCATAGGATGGATATGATTCATAGGGAATGAATAGAGGACTGAATCCTTCTATCTGGTAAGATCCACAGGACACATTCAGCTCCGCAGTGGGGGATCAGCGCCCTATAATAACCTCTCCCACAGCCCTGAGATCTCCGGCCATTCACTGCACACAACATGATAGAAGACCAGGCAAGTTCCGGGCCAGGAAATTCTCCCTGGAGACCAGAAATCGGGATGTTCATACAAGAGATACATCCAGATTACAGGAACACAGGCTTGTAGTAGCAGAGGATGTAAGACTATGTGGATAGACAATAGATGTGAGAGACAGAATCTTTAAAAAAATTCTGAAAATCACATTATATGATTTTTACATAGATAATTTGCATTTTATTTCATGAAATAAGTATTTGATACAACAGAAAAACAGAACGTAATATTTGGTATAAAAACCTTTGTTTGTAATTACAGTGGTCAGACGTTTCCTGTAGTTCTTGACCAGGTTTAAAGACACTGCAGCAGGGATTTTGGCCCCCTCCTCCATACAGATCTTCTCCAGATCTTTCATGTTACAGGGCTGTTGTTGGGCAACATCGAGTGTCAGCTCCCTACTAAGATTTTCCATTGGGTTCAGGCCTGGAGACTGGCTAGGCCACTCCAAGACATTGAAATGCTTCTTACAGAGCCCCTCCTTAGTTGACCTGGCTGTGTGTTTTGCATCATTGTCATGCTGGAAGATTCAACCATGAGCCATCTTCAATGCTTTTACTGAGGGAAGGAGGTTGTTGGCCAAAATCTCACGATACATGACTCCATCCATGCTCCCTTCAATACGGTCCAGTCAGGCCTATCCACTTTACAGAAAAGCACCAGAAAATATGATGTTTCCTCCGCCATGCTTCACAGTTGGTATGGTGTTTTTGGGGTTGTACTGATTCTTCTTCTTCCTCCAAACATGGCAAGTGGAGTTGATACCAAAAAGTTCTATTTTGGTCTCATCTGACCATATGACCTTCTCCCATGCCGCCTTTGGATCATCCAGATAGTCATTGGCAAACTTCAAATGGGCTGGACATGTGCTGGTGTGAGCTTGCGTTCCCTGCAGGATTTTTATCCATGATGGCATAGTGTGTTACTAACGGTAATGTTTGAGATTGTGGTCCCAGCTCTCTTTAGGTCATTGATCAGGTCCTCACGTGTAGCTCTGGCTGATTCCTGACCTTTTTCAGAATCATCCTTACCCCACGAGGCGAGATCTTGCATGGAGCCCCAGACCGAAGAAGATTGACAGACCTAAGGTGATTTTTCAGTGATTTTCTTGAATTGTGAGTATCTGAGAGACTAAAAATGACTTGGTAAAATTGTTTTCCAGGTCAGGCCGATTACAGAAATACCAATTCCAAAAAATTAGGTTTCTGCCGCTATTTTCTGCAACCCGTAACCCATTTATTTATCCGTCGATGGAAGCACACACGGACTTGTTTTTTGTGTCAAACAGTAGATTTTAATGGTTTCATTTTGAAGTGTATATGATA
Organism: Ranitomeya variabilis; assembly: GCF_051348905.1. NCBI lineage: Eukaryota > Metazoa > Chordata > Amphibia > Anura > Dendrobatidae > Ranitomeya > Ranitomeya variabilis. The sequence goes on from NC_135232.1 coordinate 28,898,535, forward strand.
TTGTGAGCATTTTTTAATTGTATCTTTGAGAGGACATGTGGCAACCCAAAAAAGCAATTTTGGGGTTTTTTCTTTATGGCACTTTATGTAGATTTATTATGGACTAAAATCCATGCCTATCATGCAGTGAAATTGACTATTAAAAATTTGGATTTCTGACATGGATTTTCCTTGACATCCATGTCTGATTTTTCATTTGTTCCGTCATGTGAAGACGGCTTAATGAAGACACATCTTACGCAATGGGATTTTATGAAGTTGCTTAAAAGTAAAACCGTCTTTACTTCCCATGGGAATTAGAGCAGTTGAAAAAAAAGCTGTACGCTAAAAATTTGCTATGGGGGAGAGCAACAATATTTCATAAAAGCTGTTGAAGCTGAGCTCCGGATCAGTCAGTGCCAGCCCAGTGGTTAGAAATGAATAAAGCTACAGCAACTTCTTTGCAATCCCTAGCTGTGAAGGATGGCACCGGAGAGATCACCCAGAATCCCACCACTGCCACCACATGTGAAGAACCCACACCTCGCCACCCCTCCTGACGTCACTTTTCCATCAGAAGGATGACGTGGTAGGGTCTCTTCACTTGCACAACGTGACGTTCCGCATTCCCTGGGGACACATAAGGTCAGCTTGGCACAGTTTTACCCAGACATCCCCTGTCCACACAAGCCCAGTGTGGAATGGTGAGTGAGGGAGGGTGGCCCACACAGCAGCTGACGTGGCACCCCACACTTGCCCACAACCCTGACAGGCCCCTTTTACTAGCACCAGTGAAACAGAGCACTGCCAGCCCGGTAGGGCTGCCATCAGTTCCTCATTTGATATAAGCCAGGTCCATTAACGGGATATCGGGCCAGAAACCAACCCCGGTAGCATGGAAAGTTCAGCCGAGAACACGGACTTGTGGATTTGTGTATAGAGATAAACGAGCAGCCCAATGTTAAATTATATATTTAATCACCTTAAAGGGAACCTGTCAGCAGGATTGTGCATAGTAACCTACGCAGAGTGTCAGGTCGGCACCGTTATACTGAATAAAATGATACCTTGGTTGATAAAATCTATCTTGTGGTTGTTTCTTAATCTTTATTTCAGTTTTGTGTTAATCAGATTCTCGTGGCCTAAGGCGGAGCTGGTGTATGTGGTGCTCTGATTATATATTCATAATGCAGATTGGAATCCCCGGAATCGGGAGAACAGTGAAATTTACAGCAGGTAAAAAATGACTTATTTATGGTAAGAAATGGGTTCACTTTAAACCTCAGATCCCTACTCTCTACTGGCCACGTCAGGTATGCATGGTGCCCGATATCTGAAGATGACAAGGAGTGCATGTCAATTCTTGCATGTGACTCACTATGCACTCCTTGCCTATATATGTGGGGTCATCCTTTTTATGACATTTGCTCTTGATGTTAATGTGACTTTGATCCTGACTCTACACTAGTGAGAAGCATAGCCTTCTTTTTTTTTTACCTGTGTCTTGTTGGTACTCCCCCATTTTCCCCAGCGCCTCGGACACATACCTAGCCGGCAACCCCTGTCTCTACGCCCTAGCTCACATGATTGTAAAGACTTTGTGGAACTGAAATCCTAATGTGTCCCACCCATGGTCAGCCACCTGTTAATCAACTGTTAAAACAAAAAAGGAAACTTCTTGGCAAGAAGAAAAGAAGAAGACTGTGCTCCCGTGGAGAAGGAGAAAACATCCGACATCTTGAAATAATAACTCTGAGAAATTAACTCTGAACTAGTAAGTAAAAAAACAAATGGCAAATGCGATGCTGTACTTATATATATATACATATATACACCTGTCCTACTGCCGCGGCAGTTGCCTGCCTAGACTTTTAGTCTTCGCTTTAGATCTTCCAGGCTCTGTCTTATTCTCATATGATCACGTGGGGTACAACGGATGTCGATAAATATTATGTCTTTTTAAGGCTTTGGATTTGTTCAAATTGAATAATAAAAAATCCGGATTCTGTTGAAAATTTCATGAAGTTCATGACCAATTCGATAAGTTACTAATCAATTCGCTCATCTCGCCATTCAATGAATACAGTGCTGTATCTGATTGCTACTTTCGATGGTGTAATTTATTTCGTCCCCCTAGGGATCATTGACATTCATGTCTAGAAAATAACTCGCATGTTCCCAGGCTATACGATATACTTTGGTGATCCTGAAGTGATGCTATCATTTTTCAGTATACAAAGTACTGTGATCTTCCCCCGCAGGGCACTTTAATTCCAGAGAAGACGGTCAGAACATCTGCCTATGAAATCTGTGAGATCAGGACAAGACCGAGGTATGATGGCATGATGCTACAAGCTTTATGTACCGTACAAACACTGTAATGTGAATATATTAAGGTGGGGCTGGACCGGAAAAGATTGTGAGTTGAAATGTACATATTATTCCTAGAAATGATGAACTAAGAAAAAATGCAAACTTCACAAGTCTCAAGCCTAGGACGAAGGTTATTCCAAGCATCTGCATGACAGTGTGTAAAGTCATATTTCTAAACCAGAATTGATAAAATATTCCTCTATTTTAATATGGAGCAAAGACAGAACAGACTTAAGTTACTGCAGACCTTTACTTCCTCCCTGCCTACGTCAGCTGCAACGTACATAAATTCCTGAACATAGGACCAAGGTTAAAGTAAATCTTACTCCTAGCATCTGCATCCTAGTGTGTAAAGTCACATTTATAAATTAGAATTGAAAAAATATTCCTCTATTTATTTCAATATGGAGCAAAGAAAGAACAGACTTAAGTTACTGCAGACCTTTACTTCCTCCCTGCCTATGTTGTAATGCCTGCTGCAGCGCAGTAGCACACAACCTCCACCAGGGGGTGTGGGTGAAAGAAAACAGGTACACTCAGAAACCACTAGGTGGCGAAAGAATAGTCAGAAAAAGCCGGGTCAGCAACAGAGAGGGAATGAAGTAACAGAGGTCACAGCAATATGTGTGGTCAGAAACAAGCCAAAGAAGTCAGAGCCGATCGGGAGCAGGAAAGCCAGAGACAGTAAAACAGGTCAGAGGACAAGCCGAGTCAAATACCAAGGGGTCACAAAACTGAGAGCGAGTACTGCAACGAACGAAGTCACAGGGGAACACAGGAACGGGACCTAGGTAACGAACAGAGGACAAATCAGGGTATAACGGGGTCAGCTGCTCAAGCCAGAGACAGGAACTATAACTGACACAGCTTGCAGCTAACAGCGGACTTAAATAGCCAGGCAGATCCCAAAACGACGCAAGGAAGATTAACCCCCGCATGAGCAACCTGGAGAGAGAATAATCAGAAACAAACCCCGGACTGGATCATGACATACATCAGCTGCAAAATTACATAAAGTTCCGAGCCTGGGACCAAGGTTAAAGTATATCTCCTACTCCTAGCATCTGCATCCCAGTGTGTAAAGTCACAATTCAAAATTAGAATTGAAAAAAATATTCCTCTATGAAGGCTGCATACTCGATTTATTTCAATATTGGTTGGAGAAAGAACAGACTTAAATTACTGCAGACCTTTACTTCCTCCCTGCCTGTCAGCTGCAAAACTACATAAACATCAACAGTTGCTTATCTCCAAGAACAAAGTGGTTGACAGCCTGAAGTTGGACATGCCTGATTGACATCTGTTCCGATTATCAGTTGGCCTGTGCTCTCACACACAATAAAATGTCGACGAGATTGAAGGATTCGGACGACATTAGTCTGATGTGTGGACTTTTAAATAAGTGCAGACCTTTACTTCCTCCCTGCCTATTTCAGCTGTAGGAAGACATAGACAGAGACAAATGAAATAGGGAATTACTGCTACAGTAACTTGAATACCTTAAACAGTAACTAAACTTTTTAAAATTGTAACCTCCTAAAATATCCTGTAGATCATGAGGGTCTAAGTCACCTGAGAACCCCATTGATTTCTCAAAATACTGTACAAACGGTAAGTTCCTGCGTGAGCATAGATTTTCAATTCCGCTTGTGCACCATTGTGTGACTGCTCATGTGGAAATTCAGCACAATTTTTTGAGTGGTGGTCCAGGTCCTGAGACCCCCACTGTTCACTCAAAAGACTGTGCAGGACATTTAATGAGTTACAACTTATTTAAAAAAATAAAATAAAATTTACACTGAACAAACAGGAGTTATTATAAGCTGTCTGTGTTTCTATAGGAGAAGCTAAGTCCTGTGATTACAGCAGCCTCAGCATTAACTTCGATCAATTTTTAAGAGACTTCAAAGGGCCCAGGACAAAAAAGGATAAAGACCTGATAAGTAGTGATGAGCGTGCAGCGCCCCCACCGCCGCAGGGCCGAGGGGTACCCGGCACCGGGCCTCTGAGTCTCTGCTTCTGGGGTTGTCACGGCGGCTAGGCCCCGGTCCGTGACCCTGCCGTGGGGCGTACAGTAGAATGCAAGGTGTGGGTGTTGGTAGTAATGATAGCGATGTAGCGGTGCAGTTGTGGGGTGCAGGTCGCGATAAATAACAAGGACACCAGGTTGCAGTCTCTTTACCTCTTTACTGGAGATCTCTGAGTCCTCAGTCCAGAACACGGTTCACCAGGCTACGCAAGTCCAGCCGGTCCAATGGCACCTCCAGAGTCCTCCTCTCAGGTGGAAATCTGTGCCTTCCTTCTAGCGCTATGTGTTGTAGTCCTTCCCTGCTGTGCTCACGGAAAGTGACCCCACAACGGTTGTGTCTGTTTCTTAAGTTCCCTCACAACTCGATTTGATGTTCCTCTGTAATCCACCCCTCCCTGTATTCAGGTTGGAATGGCACCCGTTTGTCAGGTAGGCCTGGAGTTCTTCCGGGACCCTAGAGACGCCCCTCTCCCGCAATTGCCCCCCCCAAGACTTCATAGGTGATATGTGGTAGACAGCCCGCCTGAGACCGACTGTCCTGCCGCTGTTTGGAGTATGGCTTGAAGCTGTATTCTAATCCACTCCCTCGGCGTTCCGGCCACCGGTATTGCGCCTCAGCAAGGTGCTGCCTCTTTCAACAAAACCCCTGCTGGTATTCTCCTATTGCTTGATCTCGTTTCTCACTCAGCACAATCTGCCTCGCTTCTAGTCCTTTCTTGGGCACCGCCGCTAAGCTGAGCAGGCACGGTCCCGCTACGTTCTTTCAATGCCAAGCCTCTGCCAGGATCCCACCCCTGGCAGAGACCCTACAGTCTCTCCCTTCGCAACACCCTCTGCCACAGGGTGTTGCTCTGTTCAATCCCGTCAGCGTTCTCTCCCTAACTTCCTGCCTGACCCCCAGTTTACCCACTATGGTGGGGAGTGGCCTAATGAATAGCACCCTTAGCTCCCCCCGGAGGCCCTGCTGTGAAACATATTGGTGTCTGTGATACCTGATTGGAGGAACTCCTTCAGTGCCATCGAACGTACCATGGCTCCCCTTAGCGGCGAAGCCACAGTACTGCAACGACCAGGACTCTGGGGCGCTGCACTCCCCCCTGGTTAAACACAGTACTCCGGGACTGGGAAGAAAAACAACAATACAGATTAGCAAACAGACATACAATTTTGTTGAGTGCAAAACAATAAGTATACTTGAACAGGCTTCCCTTTATGGGAGGTGAGGACACTTTTAACGTTACAAACATAGTCAACATTATAAATTACAGGCTATACATAACTCCTGTTACCCAACCGGGTATTCTACTTAGTGCAAATTCTGGAACAATAAATTAACATTGCCTTTAAGAAACATACACTCTTAGTTTACCAAAGGCCTTCCTATAATCACATTACAGGGTAGGGTAACTTCGCATTCTCCTACTCTGAACCTGCAGGACCGCCTGTCCCTATGGCACCAGACCTACTGCCTCTCCTTTCTTTTACAGGACCGCCCCGTTCAGCCAGGGCCTACTGCCTTTCGCTACTATACATAGTATAGACATAACATTCCTTTCGTTTAAAGAACTCTGAGCCAGCTCTACTCGGCTCCTTTAAGGACTCACTCTCTAACCCCTACGGGTTCGCTTTCTGTCCTTAGTAACAAAGTAACTTTCTATGGGGACGCAGGGTTTACCTTCTATCCTCACCTTCATCATTACTTCTTTACTTTCAACTATGCAGATCTCTACTTCTACCCCTGCGGGCTCTCTGCATCTTTTCCTTTCACAAAACATTATTTTCAGATTTCACAATTCAAACAACTTAAACACATATAACTTTTCATGTAAAACAGTTACATTTCTTTTCAAAGCATCATCATGGCATTACTGTTCTGCAACAGTATCTTTCTCAAGTTCAATTCTTCACATCCCCTTTAAGAGGGGACCAAGTCTTTCTAAGGTAGCTCGTCTTCTCAGCCTACCAGTCCATGCAAAGGTTCCAGCATTGATATCTTCGCAAAGTGTCTTTTAACTAAAACCAGTAGGAAAGGTATCTTCGCAAAGTGTCTTTTAACTAAAACCAGTAGGAGGCACCCTTAAGAAGGTGCAACTATTTACAAGGAAGTTCGAATCATGCACAGTCCATGATTACTGCAGTTTGTGTAACTTTTGTGCAAAACTTCAAGGAAACAGCAATAGTGACCCCGGGTCAACAAAGGGGTCACCTTTTAAAGTTTACCCTGGACGGGTTTTAGCAGCAAACAATCAGGAATAGTTAAAACAATAAAATAGCAACTATTTACATTTTCTGACAGCAATGTCTTACTGAGGTTCTGCGGAAGGTGATCTCTTTTCTGGCCTCACCAGACCAACAGATCGGCCCGGTGAGCCAGGACACCGTTCTGGTCCCAGTAAGGATAAGATTCCCCTCCGGGGGGTCCTCCTTGTCGGCAGGTGCACACGTCCCTCTGGAGTGCGGCGAGGCTGGGCTCCTTGCGGTTCCGCGGGGCTGGGTTCTGCTGCCTTTCCTCCGGGACTATCCCCTTCTGGTGTCCCCGCAGCAGCCTGGAGGGCGATGCATCGCTGGACCCCTCGAGCGAACCAGCCCGTCTCACTGGCGTCCCTCTTCCACCTCGTATAGGTGACGGCATCTCCTGGCTCCAGGTCGCGATCAAACCCCCCGCGGCAAGGTTCCACCTCTTCTCGGTCTACCCGAACTTGTACTGGCTCTCCAATTTCTTGGATCACTCCTCTCCCATATCGGGGATTAAAGGCTACCACCACACCCCAGTGCGAGGTCGGAATCTCCGGCGCGCCAATCAAATCAATCTGCTCCGCCGGCTGGGGTCGGCTCCGCCAGGCGGCCATCAGACGCCGGAAGTGTTCGGCGTCCGGGATTATTTTCAGGTCCGGAGTCGGTAGTGTACCTTCAGACGCGGCCAGGTGGGACGGAGCGGGGGATACTGGGGACAAGCGGATCTCCGTTGGTTGACCCATCCGAGTAAGCACACGGGCATCCTCTTTCAGCCGGCGTGCTAACTGTCGGGCCTCGGCTGCAGCCGCGCACTCTGCGGACATCGGTACAGGGGGTCGTCCCATCTGTGGCCCTGCGAGGGTCAGACCCCGCAGTGTTGGTATCTCTGGGGCTACCCCAGGCTGCGCAGCCTCAGGCCGGGCCGGGTCAGCTCCGTACGGTGCTCCGGGTGTCGCCATCTTTTTCTCCTCTCCCGCGTCTTCTTCCCGCGGTCTCTTCCGTGGGCGGCCCTGTCCCCATGGTCTCCACCCTCCGACCAAGATCAGGAGGCGTACCTCAGCTGTTGACGGGCACGTCCTCAGGACACAGAAATACTTAGACTGGGCGGCCATTGTTGTTCGCGCTCTCCAGCTTGCCTACGCCCACTTCACGCCCCTCTTCTCTTCCTGCGCTCTCCTCAGCGCTGTAATGGCGGCGGATTTTGGCGGCAACTGGCGCAGCACAGTCTTACAATAAAGTACAGTCCAAGCACAGTAAATCACAGTCTCTAGGCACACATGACCTGATTCTTCAGGCTTAAGTAGATCCTGTTCGTGACGCCAAGTTCTGCAGCGCCCCCACCGCCGCAGGGCCGAGGGGTACCCGGCACCGGGCCTCTGAGTCTCTGCTTCTGGGGTTGTCACGGCGGCTAGGCCCCGGTCCGTGACCCTGCCGTGGGGCGTACAGTAGAATGCAAGGTGTGGGTGTTGGTAGTAATGATAGCGATGTAGCGGTGCAGTTGTGGGGTGCAGGTCGCGATAAATAACAAGGACACCAGGTTGCAGTCTCTTTACCTCTTTACTGGAGATCTCTGAGTCCTCAGTCCAGAACACGGTTCACCAGGCTACGCAAGTCCAGCCGGTCCAATGGCACCTCCAGAGTCCTCCTCTCAGGTGGAAATCTGTGCCTTCCTTCTAGCGCTATGTGTTGTAGTCCTTCCCTGCTGTGCTCACGGAAAGTGACCCCACAACGGTTGTGTCTGTTTCTTAAGTTCCCTCACAACTCGATTTGATGTTCCTCTGTAATCCACCCCTCCCTGTATTCAGGTTGGAATGGCACCCGTTTGTCAGGTAGGCCTGGAGTTCTTCCGGGACCCTAGAGACGCCCCTCTCCCGCAATTGCCCCCCCAAGACTTCATAGGTGATATGTGGTAGACAGCCCGCCTGAGACCGACTGTCCTGCCGCTGTTTGGAGTATGGCTTGAAGCTGTATTCTAATCCACTCCCTCGGCGTTCCGGCCACCGGTATTGCGCCTCAGCAGGGTGCTGCCTCTTTCAACAAAACCCCTGCTGGTATTCTCCTATTGCTTGATCTCGTTTCTCACTCAGCACAATCTGCCTCGCTTCTAGTCCTTTCTTGGGCACCGCCGCTAAGCTGAGCAGGCACGGTCCCGCTACGTTCTTTCAATGCCAAGCCTCTGCCAGGATCCCACCCCTGGCAGAGACCCTACAGTCTCTCCCTTCGCAACACCCTCTGCCACAGGGTGTTGCTCTGTTCAATCCCGTCAGCGTTCTCTCCCTAACTTCCTGCCTGACCCCCAGTTTACCCACTATGGTGGGGAGTGGCCTAATGAATAGCACCCTTAGCTCCCCCCGGAGGCCCTGCTGTGAAACATATTGGTGTCTGTGATACCTGATTGGAGGAACTCCTTCAGTGCCATCGAACGTACCATGGCTCCCCTTAGTGGCAGAGCCACAGTACTGCAACGACCAGGACTCTGGGGCGCTGCAAGCGCGCTAGTTAGGCAATCCCTGAATGTGATATGGCTGTCGAACAACTATGAGACATACAGGAATTATAAACTGTCTGTGTGTTTATTGGAGAAGCTGATACAGTCCTGTGATTACAGCAGCCTCGGCACTAAGTTCAATCAATTTTTAGGAGACTTTTCTAGTACAGAAAAGGATAAATACTAGTGATGAGCGAGTATACTCGTTGCTCGGGTTTTCCCGAGCACGCTTGGGTGGTCTCCAAGTATTTGTTAGTCTTCGGAGATTTAGTTTTTATCGCTGCAGCTGAATGATTTACAGCTATTAGCCAGCCTGAGAACATGTGGGGGTTGCCTGGTTGCTAGGGAATCCCCACATGTGTTCAAGCTGTCTAGTAGCTGTAAATCATTCAGCTGCTGAGGCGATGAAAACTTAGTCTCTGAGCAGTCAAATACTCAGAGACCACCCGAGCGTGCTCGGGAAAACTCTAGCAACGAGTACACTCGCTCATCCATATATATAATTGCCAAGGGGTACTTCCACCTGTTTCTATCTTCCGCCTGTCTGTAACGGAAATCCTGTGTCGCTGATTGGTCGCGGCCGGCCGAGACCAATCAGCGTCATTGGGGTGGGATTAAACACCGCTTCACTTTTTACTAAAAACATAGAATGTTAAAAATAATTTAAAAAAAGCAAAAAACATTACATTCTCACCTTCCGAAGTCCGCCGCAGCCTTTCCCGCTCCTCATGCTCCGGTCCCAAGAATGCATTGCGGCTATGCTCCGAGATCACGTGGCGATCTCGCGAGACCGCTACATGATCGCGGGTTATTGCCACTAGGCATTACTGGGAACGGAGCGTTGCGAGGAGCATCGGTAAAGGCTTTGGCTGGATCCGGGGCTGACGGAATGTGAGTATATAACAAATTTTTATTTTAATTGTTTTTTTTACAGGGATATGGTGCCCACATTGCTATGTACTACATGGCCTGTGTAATATACTGCGTGGGCTGTTATATACTGCGTGGGCTGTGTTATATACTACGTGGACTGTGCTATATACTACGTGCCTGTGCAATCTACTACATGGCTGTGTTATATACTGTGTGGGCTGTGCTATATACTACGTGCCTGTGCTATATACTATGTGGGCTGTGCAATATACTACGTGGCTATGTTATATACTGCGTAGGCTGTGTTATATACTGCGTGGGCTGTGTTATATACTACGTGGGCTGTGTTATATACTACGTGGCTGTGCAATATACTACGTTGCTATGCAATATACTACAAGGGGTGTGTTATATACTGCGTGGGCTGTGCTATATACTACGTGTCTGTGCTATATACTACGTGGCTGTGCAATATACTATGTGGCTATGCTGTATACTACGTGGGCTGTGCTATATACTACGTGGCTGTGCTATATACTACGTGGCTGTGCAATATACTACGTGGCTATGCTATATACTACTTGGGCTGTGTTATATACTACGTGGCTGTGCAATATACTACGTGGCTATGCTATATACTACGTGAGCTGTGTTATATACTATGAGGCTGTGCATTCTAGAATACCCAATGCGTTAGAATCGGGCCACCATCTAGTCACTAATAAATACCTAAGTAGTGAAGAGCGAGCAAGTTAGGTAATCCCTGCATGTGTTGTGGTGGTCGATCAGCCACGAGACATGCAGCAGAGGGACTCAAACATATTTTTCGAGCAAGCCGAAGTCACTCGGTTAGCACCCTTGCAAGCTCGGAATAAAGCAAAGCTGTGGCTGTTGGTGAGATAAAGTTAGTGTAGAATGACCAGGATCAGTGTTTGTAGATTTTACGGCACCAGATGACTCATAAACTTGTATCTTCATGCGTAATCTCAAAAACATCAAAAATCTCCCCTCCCCAGCCTGTTGTGTCTCTGTGGGAAACCCCTTATTCATCATCCCATGTCCCCAGCCTTGTGCCCTTTATGTGCCACTCATGCATTTGTTTTTTTTTGTTTTTTTACTTTTCAATGTTATCAAAGCTAAGACTCAACCGATGGAGTCTCCTTGTTTCCACCATTGATCTCAGCCCTGCAGAATGGGATTGTGGGTGTTTATTGCCGGCTTTTGCAATCTTACATCATTGTCTCTTTTATGCTACGAGGTGATAGCGTTTGATTAATGCCGCCTATTTAATGCTGTTACCATCGCGACCGTACACAAATAATACTTGAAAGGAATGACGGTGAAGGATTAGGAAAGGAAGGAAAAAGGAACATGTGCGTCTACGTGTGTGCGTATGTGTATTGTTATGTGTCGTTTGTGTGTATATGGGTTTGTGTGCTTGTGCAATTTTTCATTTTGGTCCATTTGTCTTTTTCCTCCCCTTTTTCCATAAAGCCATATCTCTTTAATTTTTCTGTCGATGTTGTGATATGAGGGCTTATTTTTTTTACAGGATGAGTGAATGACAAAATTAGGGCTGTCCCACACGTCCAGATAATTCCGGTACCGGAATAAATCGGTACCGGAGTTATCCGTGTCCGTGTGCCTGGGAACTCACGTAGGCCATACGTGCGGCACCCGTGTGCCGCCCGTATGGCGAGTGGGTACCACACGGAGCGTGTGGTACCCACGCGTGTGGTACCCTGCATCGTGCTGAAGCCGCGATTCATATGTTCCCTGCAGCAGCGTTTGCTGCAGAGAATATATGAATAACAGTGTTTAAAATAAAGATCTATCTGTCCGCCGCCCTCCCACCCCCTGTGCGCCCCCCCCCCCCCCCCCCGCTGTTCTGAAAATACTTACCCGCCTCCCTCGCTGCTTCCTGGTCTGGCCGTGGCTTCTAGTGTATGCGGTCACGTGGGGCCGATCATTTACAGTCATGAATATGTGGCTCCACCTCCCATAGGGGCGGAGCCGACTATTCATGATTGTAAATGAGCGGCCCCACGTGACCGCATACAATAGGAGGCGCGGGGCAGAGAGGAAGGAGTGACAGCCAACGTGGGAGCGGGTGAGTATTTTCAGGACAGCGGGGGGGCGCACAGGTTCGGACACATAGATCTTTATTTTAAACACTATTATTCATATTTTCTCTGCAGCAAACGCTGCTGCAGGGAACATATGAATCGCGGCTTCAGCACCATGTGGGGGGGACAGCGCTTACTGTAGCACTGTCTCCTGCACGCACACGGACCCCAGACGGAGAACGTCCATGTGAAGTCCGTGTTTTACACGGACCCATTGACTCTATTGGGTCCGTGTAATACGTGCGCTCCCACGAACACTGACATGTCTCCGTGTTTGGCACACGGAGACACGGTCCGCAAAAAATCAATGACATCTGAACAGATGCATTGATTTTTATGGGTCTACGTGTGTCAGTGTCTCCGGTACGTGAGGAAACTGTCACCTCACGTACCGGAGACACTGACGTGTGAAACCGGCCTTAAAAATCCAAGTTGGGGGAAATAGTGAAAAATATGCAATTCCGCCACTGTTTTTTGAGGGTGTTGTTCTTTTTTTTTCTTTAGTAAAAAATGACCTGGAATTCGGATTCTCCAAATCAGTACGATTATGGCGATACCAAAGTTGGATTTCATGTAAAATGTAAGTGTTTTTAAAACAAAAAATAAAATTTTTGTTGCCATTTTTCCATAATAATTATTCTGTTGACGGAGTGTGTGGGCTCGTTTTTTTGTGATGCGCTGATGTTTTTATTGATACCTTAATATTATATCTATAACATTTTGAACACTCTTTATTGTACTGATTTAGTAAGGTGTCATGATGACCGAAAAAAAGCAATTCTGGTGTTTGTTTGTTTTTTTATAGTTTTTACCAGTTGGGTTAATTAATTTTATAGATTGGACTTTTATTGATATTTATTTTTAAAATTTATTGTTATTTGGGGAAAAGGAAAGCGATTTGAATTTTCATATATATATTTATACAGTGAAGGAAATAAGTATTTGATCCCTTGCTGATTTTGTAAGTTTGCCCACTGACAAAGACATGAACAGTCTATAATTTTAAGGGTAGGTTAATCTTAACATTGAGAGATAGAATATCAAAAATAAAATCCAGACATTGTATAAATTATTATTATTTTACATTTTTTATAGCGCCATTTATTCCATGGCGCATTACACGTGAAAGGGGCAAATATAGACAAGTACAATAAACATGAGCAAAAACAAGGCACACACAAGTACAGGAGGAGAGAGGACTCTGCCCGCGAGGGCTCACAGTCTACAGAGGATGAGTGAGGATACACTAGGAGAGGGTAGAGCTGGTTGTGCGGCAGTTCAGTAAATTATATACATTTATTTGCGTTTTGCAGTAAGAAATAAGTATTTGATCCCCTACCAACCACTAAAAGTTCTGCCTCCAGACCCCTCTAACAGCTCGGCGTTACATTGATTTGTTGGAGGGAAAAAGTGGTGTGGACATGTCTCCAAAGTGTCTAATTTTTCAATATGACAACCTCAAGCCTCATGTTGATGGTGCTACTATTAGCGCCTTCGTGGCCTGAGCTCACTCTTTTGGCTGCAGTGTCTCCAGACTTGTCTTCCATGGCTGCAACATCTCCAGACTTGTCTCCCATGGCTGCAACGTCTCCAGACTTGTCCCTATGGCTGCAGCGTCTCCAGACTTGTCTCCTATCACTGCAGCGTCTCCAGACTTGTCTCCAAAGTGTCTAATTTTTCAATATGACAACCTCAAGCCTCATGTTGATGGTGCTACTATAAGCGCCTTCGTGGCCTGAACTCGCTCTTTTGGCTGCAGTGTCTCCAGACTTGTCTTCCATGGCTGCAACATCTCCAGACTTGTCTCGAATGGCTGCAACATCTCCAGACTTGTCCCTATGGCTGCAGCGTCTCCAGACTTGTCTCCTGTGGCTGCAGCATCTCCAGACTTGTATCCTATGGCTGCAGCGTCTCCAGACTTGTCTCCTATGGCTGCAGCGTCTCCAAACTTGTCTCCTATGGCTGCAGCGTCTCCAAACTTGTCTCCTATGGCTGCAGCGTCTCCAGACTTGTCTCCCATGGCTGCAGCATCTCCAGACTTCTCTCCCATGACTGCAGTGTCTCTAGACTTGTCTCCCATGGCTGCAACGTCTCTAGACTTGTCTCCCATGACTGCAACGTCTCCAGGCATGTCTCCCATGGCTGCAACATCTCCAGACTTGTCTCCTATGGCTGCAGCATCTCCAGACTTGTCTCCTGTGGCTGCAGCATCTCCAGACTTGTCTCCATTGAGCACATTTGGGATGTCATTGGTCGGTGATCACACAGCAGCTGCCAACAGAGGATCTTGATGATTTGCGGCAGAACCTTCCTCAGATGACCATTAATAACTTCATTGATGGCAGCCGAGGCTGTAAGTGCCGGGATTTCAGCACGTGGCTCAGACTCCAGACTGAAGAAATCAAGAGATTTTTAAGAATTCCCTCTTAATGTTAGCCAGTGAGATCGGAGGAACGAAAGGGAACGGCAGAAGTTTTTGAGCCTACGAACAAATGTCACCACCTTTATCTGCTTGTGTGCTGCATTCCACAAATGTGTCTATCAGCTCCTGCCTCCCCATGTTTAACCCCCAAAATCCCTTTTGATACGCTCCCATGCTGTTTATAAAAGAGAGTGGTCCGGTCCGATGGGCGTCCTTTCTGCGGCATCCGTCCCTCCTCTCTGCTCCTAATCATGTCCTCCTGCTTTGATTGATGTCACGCATCATACATATAGTGAACCGAGCGCCACGCAGGCACACTCTGCATTGCCATACTGTGAGGAGAGCAGAAAACAGCACTGAGCAAGTGCATAGCAACATCATTGGAATGAGGCTGCTGCGCAGGCACAAGATCTCGTTTTGCCATTCACATGAATGAAAGCCAGGTGCTTGCGCAGAGCTTTTTTTTTCTCTGCTCACAGTAGGGTATAGCACAGTTGCGCCTGCGCAGTCCTGTGGACCTACTGCGCAGGCGCAACCTCTCAGTTTGTTATGTGGATGAGGCGTCACATCAATCAGTCTGGAGTCTGAGCCACGTGGAGAAATCCCGGCAGTTCCAGCCTCAGCTCCTATCACTGACAACTAAATTGCTAATTAATGGGGTAGAATTAAATAGAAAAAGTCTATTTGTTTTCCAAAAACAGTGCCACACCTGTCCATGTTTGGTATTGCATCAGCATAAAAATAATTGAGGCCAAGCAGTAATACCAGACACAACCATTATACTAGAGTGGCACTGTTGCCCAGAAATTTTTTTTTTTTTCCTCTAAATGTAAAGTTATAAATAAAAGGTAAAACAAATTAATCCACATGATTTTAGCTGGGTTTCCCTGTAGGGTAATGCAGCCCATATTCCCAAGCGATTCAGCATCTGTACAAACAATTTACAGGACAATCGTGGATAAATGAGGCAGTTCCCAGGTTTTTAGTTGGTGCAAGCTGAAGAAGAATAGCGGTACAGTGTTAGTATGCAGATCAGAGCTGCTCCCTCTGAAGAACACCCCATTGATATTCCGGGCACATGGGACCCCTGGCTCTAGATAAAGTCCTGGAGTTCACTCACACAATTCTGGTCATTAATCCTTTTTGTGCGGCTCAATTTACATGTTAGAAGATCTAAAAGACAGGAAATGCCCAGTTTGGCTTTGAATTTTATTCTCTAATCCAACTCCTCCATTGCCCCGCTTGTTAAAGACGGAGCGAGAAAAAGAGACTCCAAATTTACTGTTGGCCGCTATGAGAACTTCCATGGGGGCATTCAGACGCCTCAGAAGAACGGCAGATCTGGAGACAAGAGGAAATATGTGAGACCCCAGATGAATATTCATACACTTCATACTTACAAAAACATCCATTCAACGCCAACAAACAACTGTTTTCATACAGCGATGGCGGCGCAAGACGGAGAAAACATCTTCAGGTTTCAAAAAAGTCTCCAGAAAATGTCAACATCTTTGGTCGTGTACTTCCAAAATCTGTTTGACTCATAGCAGCCAAGTCTTATTTTTATAGAAGGGAAACTCAAAAGGATTTCTGTAAATAAAACCCAAAGTTTGTGTTTTTGAGGGTTTTATGGGAGGCGGATATTTGGGGATTTAAATTTTGGGAAATTTGTGACTTTATGCAGCCCCCTCATATAGTATCACGCAGCCACCCCATAGAATGTAATTTAGCCCCCTCCTAGGGTATTATGCAACCCCCTCATAGGGTATAATGTAGCCCCCATAGAATATAATGTAGCCCCTCATAGGGTATAATGTAGCCCCCCATAGAATATAATGTAGCCTCATCATAGGGTATAATATAGCCCCCCATAGAATATAATGCAGCCTCCTCGTAGGGTATAATACAGCCCCCCATAGAATATAATGTAGCCCCCCCATAGAATATAATGTAGCCTCCTCATAGGGTATAATACAGCTCCCCATAGAATATAATTATAATGTAGCCCCCTCATAGGGTATAATGTAGCCCCCTCATAGGGTATAATGTAGCCCCCCATAGAATTTAATGTAGCCTCCTCATAGGGTATAATACAGCCCCCCTTAGAATATAATGTTGCCCCATCATAGGGTATAATGTAGCCCCCCCATAGAATATAATGTAGCCTCCTTATAGGGTATAATACAGTCCCCCATAGAATATAATGTAGCCCCCCATAGAATATAATGTAGCCTTCTCATAGGACATAGTGCAGCCCCCCCATAGAATATTATGTAGCCCCATCATAGAGTATAATGCAGCCCCCCTCATATAGTATAATGCAGCCCCCATAGAATATAATGTAGCCCCCTTATAGGGTATAATGCAGCCCCCCAAAGAATATAATGTATCCCCCTCATAGGGTATAGTGACATCATCGTGCCCTGATTGTGTCAGAGGCAGAGGGAAATGATGGAGGAGGCAGCGTCATCTGATGCCCTCTTCTCCGTTATTGCTTTCTACTGTATCACCATGATGCTGATACAGTTGAAGGTGGCATGCGCTGGGGGGGCAGCAGCGATGGATCAGTTAGTGACAGGAGGCAGGAGCCAGCTGCTGTGGTTAAAGCCTGTGCCCGCTGCTAAAGAGAAATTAATATTCACTTTTCCCCGCACCCATGGGCATGGAGATGAGTGGATATTCATTATCTTTACTAAAGAGAATTAATATTCACTCCTCTCCACGGCCAAGGGTGTGGGGAACAGTGAATATTAATTTCTCTTTAGCAGTGGGCACAGCCTGTAGCCACAGCAGCCGGCTCCTGCCTCCTGTCACCCGCTGTTCCACCACTGGCACTGGGCGGGTCCTCCTGACTCACGGGTCCCATAGCAGCTTCGTAGTGTGCCGCTATTAGCGACACACCACTGGCTGGGGACACCTGGGGCAGCGGGGGCACTAGGCAGCTGCCGGCCCCGTTTGCCCGCAGATGTTAGTGCCTGGGCTCACCGGAGAATCTTCCCGGTCTCTGGTAGGCCAGTCCGACCCTGGTGTCCATTCATATCAATGTACGTTATACAGGACAGGTCCTCCAGAGCGAGAGACTATTTGTAACCACCTTTCACATCGGCAGAGGAACCTTATTAACATCTTAGGTTTACTGATAAATCCCAAGATATATGTTGGTTGTGTAAAGTCAAGGACAGATTTACTTTTAGGCACCAGATTAAGTCCAAATCTGCTGGCACCTACCCAATGTTATCTACAAACCGAAAACCAAAAGTTGTTTGACCTTTACACATTTGGACGTGATAAGTGATGTATAGACACCCGGGGGACTTTAAGCTTCATATTTCAGAATATCTTAGAACTTGAATGGCAAGTGCCAGAGCCTGGAGGATTGAAGAAAACTATCATTCGTAGAATTAAACAGGCAAAATTTCTAGTACTAGGGGTGGAGAACCAGCATGTGACCAAACACGCCACGCCACACAAGGATGCAAATAAACTTTATTCTGGATGAGGCAAACATCTTAACGATTAAAGGTGGTCTACGGCACACAGCTTGGCAGTTACAGTCTATGGCACACAACTTGTTGGTTACTGTCTGTGGCACCCAGCTTGGTGGTTGCAGTCTATAGCACAAATCTTGGTGCTTACAGTCCATGCTCACAGCTTGGTGGTTAGGGTTACAGAGCTTCATGATTATAATCTATGGGGCACAGCTTGGCCATTTTAATATACAGTACAAAGTGAGGCAAATATATTCTATGGCATACAACTTGGCAATTCATTCACTTTATCGCTCCTCTCAACCCCTCTGAATATTGCACCACCTTACAGATCGTCACTCCTCTCAGCCCCTCTGTATGTACCCTTAAATACAGTCACTAGTACATTACTCCTCTCTGCTCAACTATTGTCGCACTGTGACCTTAGGAATGCCGGGAAAGAGGAACCCTATACTGTCCCTAATCTAGGGAAGCCCTAGACCAGGAGTGGGGAACCTCGGCCCTCCATTACCTTTTTTCCAGACCCAGGGCAAATTCCCGGGAACCGCAGTGCTTGGGCGGGGAGCTGTATTTTAATGTCAGCTGGCACTTTAGTTTCTTCTTGCTCTGTGAGAACGCGCTCACAGCTTTCACTACGCACGCAATAAAAGATTGTGTCATGACACTAGTGCCAGCGTCAGGACGTACTTCGTGGGCGGAGTTAGTGTGCAATTTGTACGGCCCCCGAAAAATGGAATAAATATCCAAATGGCTCTTGGAAGAAAAAAAAGATTCCCCACCCCTGCCCTAGACTATCCCTAACCCCGGGGTTACTCCTGAATGTGAAAATGCCTGGTTCAGGTACCTCTTTGAGTTGTTACGAAATCCTACGCCACTCCCACCCTGCCCCAGGGAGGAAAGGGCCAGGAGTAAAAGGGGTAACACCAGCTGGACAGACAGGAAAACCAAAGCACAGTGAAAACACAGGCACACGGGATAAAATAGAAAGGGAAGATGGGAGCACAGCAACAAGGCAGAAAAGCAACATGAAGGAACACCAAAAAGGGGAAGGAAGAAGTATCCACAACAAACCACGTACAATAATATCAAAACGACAAGAGCGACACTCTAGACCACCTTCTCCCATGCAGCCAAGAACAGAATGAAGATTCTATTGCTTGCAAGGAGGGAAGCCAGGCACAGGTTTAAATAATGCAAGGGTGTGGTTTCAATAATTAGCACAGCCAATAGACCACAAGGAACTCTAAACCCTTTCCATGACACAAAAAACTGTTTAATTCACAAATTGGCTGTGTAGATTTAAAGAGGATCTGTGCTCAGCTAAACGCTGCGATCTTCTAATCTCAGAAGTACTTCAGGTCCCAGTAGAATGCGGTGCATTCATGACAACTATATGCAGCGCCCCAGGGTCCTGGTCGTTGCAGTAATGTCGTTCTTCCACCAGGGGGAGTGATGTTACGTCTGAAGGCAATAAAGGAGATCACTTTACCAGGTATCACAAACCACACAACACACTTCACACTCCAGTCCACCAGGGGGAGCTATGCTCCTATATATTAGGGCACTTTTCACAATTAGGTAAAACTGGTGGACTGGATAGGAAGTGAGGTAGAAGCGAGCTGGGCTTCACCCAGTAAGCTGCTATTTGAGCTCCACTTAGGTAGTGGGTCCCTGACAGGGGTGGGATCCTGTCAGAGGCCTAGACAGAAGGCCATGGAGCTGCATCGGCCCGACGTGCGGCAGCATCCTAAGAAAGACACATTGGAAGAGAATTGTATTGTAGAGAGTGAGAAACGAAGTCACAGCAAAAGGAGAGGAAACCAGAAGGAGTTCTGCCCTGTAAAAGGCTGCCTCCTTTCTGAGGTGCAGGATCCGGTAGCCGGAACACCGAGGGAGTCATCGTCTCCAGGCCTGGCTCCAGAGACCAGCAGGGCAGCTAATTCCATATTAGTTGCCCGACCTTTACCCAGGAGGCACGGGGTATCCTAGAGCTCCTGTAAAAAGCCTCTAGCCACCAGTCATACGGGTTTGTCCTATCCTTACCATCAGGGGGACAGAGAGAGAAAGAGACATAACATCTAGAACATCTACAACAGTTGTGAGGACCTTACCGAGACACTCAGCAGGGAGGTACTACAACACCCAGAAGGCTACTGATTTCCACCTGGATAAGGGGACTCTGGATTTGCCTTCAGACCGACCGGACTCTGCCTACCCTGTGATCTGGTGCTCTGGACTGTGGACGCTGAAGCCTTCAGTAAAGGTAAAGAGACTGAAACCTCGTGTCCTCGTTCTTCACTGCGCCTCACACCATCCACCATCTACACATTGGGAAGCCCTGGGGATACGCTTCACCTGTGGGAAGGTATACCATCTAGCTGCTATAACATCACCCCAACGGACCCCTAAGCAGCGTCGGTCACTCTGACCGAATACCACAGGTGGCGTCACGAACACTATCCCTTTAAAGACCTTTCCCCCATTTTCAACGGACCTCCCGAGGGTCACGGACCGGGTCAGCCACCGTGACATCCCCAACGAGAACTGAAGGGCCCTGGCTCTGAGTACCCCACTGTCCTACAGGGGCAATCCATATACACAGTTTCATCCTGTAGCACATCACTCCTTTCAGTTAAATCCTGGAGTATATCACTCCTCAGCTCTACTATTTACAGTCCGATTCTGCACTTCATTGCTCTTCAACTCTACATGCAGCCTCATGCTGTAGTACCTCACTCCTCTTAGCCCCGCTATATATACTGTAGCCCCATCATGCAGTGCATTTCTCCTCTCAGCTCTTCTTTATACAGCACCTTCCTGCAGTACATCACTCTTCTCAGCGCCTCTACGTACAGTCCTCTCTTGCAGTACATCACTCCTCTCTGATCGTCTATACTTTGTTCCATCATACAGTACATCACTCCTCTCAGTTCTATCCTGCTATACATTGCTCTTCAGCTCCACTATATACAATTCCATTAAACAGTTTATTGCTCAACTCCTCTACATACAGCCCCATCCTTCAGCACATCACTTCTCATAGCCCTTCTATATATAGCCCCATCATGCAGTGCATCTCTCCTCTCAGCTCTATTTTATACAGCACCCACCTGCAGTACATCACTCCTCTCTGCTCTTCTATACATAGTTCCATCATGCAGTACATCAATCCTCTCTGATTGAACAATGTATAGACTATCAGAGAGGATTGATGTACTGCATGATGGAACTATGTATAGTAGAGCAGAGAGGAGTGATGTACTGCAGGAGGGTGCTATATAAAGAAGAGCTGAGAGGAGAGATGTACTGAATGATGGAACTATGTATAGACGAGCAGAGAGGAGTGATGTACTGCAGGTGGGTGCTGTATAAAATAGAGCTGAGAGGAGAGATGCACTGCATGATGGGGCTATATATAGAAGGGCTATGAGGGGTGATGTGCTGAAGGATGGGGCTGTATGTAGAGGAGCTGAGAGGAGTAATGTACTAAAGGATGTGGCTCTATGTATAGGAGTTGAAGAGCAATAAACTGTTTAATGGAATTGTATATAGTGGAGCTGAAGGGCAATGTACTGCAGGATGGAACTGAGTGGAGTGATGTACGGTATGATTGAACAATGTATAGACTATCATACCATACATCACTCCACTCAGTTCCATCCTGCAGTACATTGCCCTTCAGCTCTACTATATACAATTCCATTCAACAGTTCATTACTCTTCAACCCCTATACATAGAGCCCCATCCTTTAGTACATCAATTCTCTCAGCTCCTCTACATACAGCCCCATCCTGCAGCACATTATTCCCCTTAGCCCCTCTATATACAGTGCTATCCTACATCAATGCATCCCTCCTCTTAGTCCCTCTTTATACAATCCCATCGTGCAATATTTTGCTCCTCAGCCCCATCCTGCAATACATCACTCTCAGCCCCCTCTATTTACAATGGATATAAAATGTCTACTTTTTTTTTACATGTAAAAAAATCATATTAAGAAAAATCATTTCAGAACCGTTTCCAACTTTAATGTAATCCATAATTGTACAAATCCATTAAGGAACAAACTTAAATCTTTTTGAGGGGGGAAATAAATATAACAGAACTTAAACAATGTAGAAGTATACTTGTGGTCTTTCCTGATTAAGAAGTCTTTTGTAGTTTGAAATGCGTAGAATAAACTACTATCCATTTGACATTCTGGGATATATGTCTCATCATTGATCAGCAAGCATGGAAATCATCCACAAACCTCTCCTTTCTTTCCTGGATATCATTTGTTCATTTACTGACCTGTGGATCTGATGCAGCTGATATGCTTTATTACATGCTTTACAGATACTTATAAAAGGTGAGTGTAATTTTGATTTTATCCCCTGCCATACTCCTCGGATAAGACCCTATTTTGCATTGATCTCTCCTACAGCTCTGTGACAATTAGGATAGCATGAGATACTTTATCAAATGCTTTGCCAAAGTTGAGATATACTATATCTACCGCATTTCCCTGATCCGCCCAGTCAGTGATTCCATCATAGAAGGAAATTAGAATAGTCTGGCATGACTTGTTTGCTACAAACCCATGCTGGCTCTGGTTAATTACTGTATTCTTGTCCAAGTACTTACATAAATGCTGTTTAATAACGTGTTCAAATATCTTTCCTGGTATAGAAGTAAGGCTCACTGTGTTTACTCTAGTTGGTGAAACATAATCCTATAGTGGATTGGCAATTCAGAAAAATTGTGGAAAGGGGATATTACTGCTGTGAGAACTGCCTAAACATTTCCCTTTCTGTAGTATCTACGGGACCTTACCTGCGTTTTTGTCTGGTTTTGAGGACGTATTTTCTGAGAAGGAATGTCAGGACTTGTCCCCACCATTGTACATATGACTGTCCTATTAACCTGATTCCCAGAGCTAAACTACTCAAGTCCAGACTGTACAATCTGTCCGGTCCTGAGAGACAAGCCATGAAAGATTTTACTACTGAGAGTCTTGAAAAGGGACATATCAGACCGTCATCTTCGCCCGTGGTGGCAGTGTTCTTTTTCATGAAGAAGAAAAATGGCTGTATCTGTCCCTGTTTAGATTTCAGGGAATTGAATCTATTTACTATCTGAGATCCATACCCTCTTTCTCTGATTAAAGATTTATTTAACCAGGTGGTGGGAGCCAAGGTGTTCTCCAAGCTGATTGAAGTTGGCCTATAACCTGGTTAGAATCAGGGAAGGGGATGAATGAAAGACTGCATTCAATACCCCTGAGGGACATTTCAAGAGTCTGGTTATGCCTTTCGGTCTGACCAATGCAACGGCTGTGTTCCAGCATTTCATAAATTATATTTTCCATCGTTTGATGGGCAGTTTTGTGGTGGTCTATCTGGATGATATTTTGGTTTATTCACCTGATTTGGAGACACATCAGGGACATGTCAAACAAGTGCTTCAGATATTAAGGGATAGCAAGTTTTATGCCAAACTAGAGAAATGTGTTTTCGCCGTTCAGGAGGTGCTGTTTTGGGTACCTGTTGCCATCTTCTGGTTTTCGGATGGATCTAGAGAAGGTTTGCACTGTACTTGATAGGGACCTTCCCGAGAACCTGAAGGCATTACAGCACTTTCTGGGTTTTACTAATTTTTGCCAGACGTTTATTCGAAATTATTCGGTAATGGTGAATCCCCTTACTGACATGACAAGGAAGGGGTCTGATTTTTCTAAATGGTCGAATACTGCCCAGAAGGCTTTTTCCTCCATAATGAGCTGTTTTGACACTGCACCTATACTCGGTCAACCCTATGTTTCTCAAATTTTTATTGTAAAAGTGGATTCATTGGAAGTGTGGGTTGGGGCTGTGTTGTCTCAGGGTCCGTCCCCGGGTAAATGCCATCCGAGCGCCTTCTTTTTCAAAAATTACCCTCGTCTGAGAGAAATTATGACGTGGGTAATAGGGAGCTTTTGGCAATTAAATTGGCGTTGACGGAATGGCGACAATGGTTGGAGGGGGCTGTCCGTCCAATTACTGATATCACGGACTACAAGAACCTGTCATATCTTCAATATGCTAAACGTCTCAACCCTTGATAAGCTAGGTGGTCCCTGTTCTTTACTAGATTAGATTTTTCACTTTCCATCCAGGAGTTAAAAATACCAAAGCGGATGCTTTGTGCCGGAGCTTTCAGGGTGGTGGGGACCATGAGGACCCTGTCCCAATTTTGCAGAAGGGGGTAATTATTTTGGCCTTATACCCTGACCTGGAGGGTGAGGTGTTAGAGGCTAAGGGGGACTCCCTTGCCTCCTGCCCTTCGGAGAGGCTATTTGCACCCTCTGATTTGCACCGTAATGAAGAAACATCATAACTTGGTGCTTGATGGTCATCCAGGGGGTAAGGCAACCGCGGACTCATTTCTCGTCGTTTTTGGTGACCAGAGTTGCATTGGGATGTGGTTGAACAGGTGTCTGCTTGCAGTGTTTGTGCGCGTTCTAAAGTATTGCATACCCATCTGTCCGGTCCTCTTCTTCCGCTACCCATTCCTAGCAGACCATGGACACACATGTCCATGGATTTTATTACTGACCTACTGGTATCGGCAGGCAAGATGGTGGTTTTGGTGGTTGTAGATAGGTTCAGTAAAATGGTGCATTTCATTGCATTACCAATACTTCAAAGACTCTTGCTCAGGTTTTTATTAATGAGATCGTGAAGCTTCACGGGGTTCTTTCTGATGTGGTGTCAGATCGGGGGACCCAATTTGTTTCTAAGTTCTGGAAAGCTTTATGTACTCGACTGGGGGTGCAGCTGTCCTTGTCCTCTGCTTTCCATCGTCAGTCCAATGGACAAACTGAGCGCATTACTTAGAATTTAGAGACCTACCTCAGGTGTTTTGTCTCCAAAAACCAGGAGGATTGGGCATCTTACCTACTGTTGGCCAATTTTGCTATTAATAATCATCACCAAGAATCTACCAGCAGGTCACCTTTTTTGGTGCATATGGTTTCCATCCACAGTTTGGTACTTTTTGTGGGGAAGGGGCTTCAGGAGTTCCTGAGGAGGAATGTTTTGCTTTGTCACTCTCTTCTGTGTGTGTGTGTGTGTGTGTGTGTGGGGGGGGGGGTCGGAGGAATTTGAAGGTCATGGGAGACAGGTACAAACATATGGCTGACAGGAAACGCTTGCCAGGTCTGGACCTAAGTATGAGTGACTTTGTGTGGTTGCCTACCAGGAATATCAAGTTGAAGATCCCTTCCTGGAAGCTGGGACCTAGGTTAATTGGCCCCTATAAAATAACCACCGTCATTGACCATGCAGCTTTTTAGCTTGAGTTACCCCAGGCTCTTAAAATTCACAATGTGTTCCACAGGTCTCTGCTCAAGAAGTATGTTGAACCGCTTGAGTCCTTTACCCTGCTGCCACCTCCAATCATTGTTGATAGTAATTTGGAGTTCCAGATTTTGAGGATTGTTGACTGTCATCTTCAGCGTCGTTCCCTGCAGTAGTTGGTGCACTGGAAAGGTTATGATCCAGAAGAGAAAATGTGGGTTTCAGCTTCAGAGGTGAATGCCCCTAGGCTGATTTGTTCGTTCCATGCCTCTCATCCTGAGAAACCGGATCCCGAGTGTCCGGAGGCCACTCGTAGAAGGTGGGGTACAGTCACGAGTGTGCCAGGTGCAACAGACAGTCATTTTTGTAGAAGGTCATTGCGCTTGGCTTTGCAAGCATCTTCTTGATTTTCTTCTCTGTATGAAGTGATATCCTCGTCCCTTTAGGATCTAGCAGCGATCTTCACCTTCTGCTGCTTATTGACACACCCTTGCTGGATGTATAAATATCCTGAGTCCCTTAAGCAAGGAGCTGGTGTTAGCTCTATTTACTTCTATCTGTTGGAAGTGCTAGTAGTTGACTAGTTTCTTCTTGGAGCCTCTTGGAGGATTGCTGGCGTGAGCTCTCTTGTGTTATCTTAAACTAAGTGTATTCCTTCCTTCATCTTCCTGCTTTGTCTTTAGTGGTAGTGGGGGCTGACTAATGCATACCATGTTCCCTCTCTATCCATGGCTTATCACACCGAGCAGTCAGGGATTAGGTTCCTGCTCGGCAATAGGTGTGGAACCTATTTAGGGACGTTTAGGGCAGACAGGATGTTGTCAGATCTGCCTAGGGGTCTCCACTCCCCCTTTCCTAGTGTTTGGGTTCTCCCTCCCTCTTCCCATTGTTGTGGACTTAACTTCTACCTCACCCAGTATGACAAGAACGCAGATGCAAAATAGGAATTTATAAGCTCAGCTTCTCAACATAATTTTTGACAACTTCACCCTTTTCATCCTGTAAAAATCCTATAGCATCTTTTACTTTTCTTTTGCCTTTGACATACCGCCAAAATACTTTTATTGCTTTTGGTTTCCCTTGCAAGCCTCACTTCATTACTGACTTTAGCTCTTCTAACCCTTGCCCTGCATTCCCTGCAAATAGCATTGTATTATTCTTTAGCTATGCCCCCCTCTTTCCATTTGATATACATTTCTTTTTCCCTTTTTAGAAAGTGATTAAGTTCTGTGTTCATCCACCCTGGTCTCACATCTAAATGTTATAAAGTTCTGTGAATCACCTTTAGGATAAGAATGTTCAGTATAACCCTAGATGAATTCCTGGATGTGTCTAATTTCCAAAATGGGGTCACTTGTGTTGGGATTTCTGCTGTTTTGGCATGTCAGGGGGTCAGCAAAGGCGACATGTCGTCCGCTATCTAATCCAGACAAATTTACACACCAAATATCAAATAGTGATATTTCCTTTGCGAGCCGTGCCATGTGCCCAAACAGCAGTTTTTGACCATTTATGGGGTAGTATCGCATTTCTTGATGGGTCTGATTTCCAAAATGGGGTCATTTGTGGGGGTTTCTACTGTTTTGGTAGCTCCAGGGCTATCCAAATGAGACATGTTGTCTGCAATTCTAGCCAAATTTACATACCAAATGGTGCTCCTTCCCTTCCAAGCCCTGCCGTGTGTCCAAACAGAACTTTTTGACACATGGAGTATCGCCGCACTCAGAAGTGAGTAACAAACTGTGGGGTCCACTTTCCTCTTGAAAAAGTAAAAAAAATTTGGGGATAAAGCAACATTTTTGTGAAAAAAATGAAAATTTTCAATGCGACGACCTAATGTTATCAAAATCTGTGTAGTACCTGTGGATTCAAAATGCTCACGATACACCCTAGTTTCCAAAATGGGTTTACTTGTTGGGGTGTTTCCACACCTTAGGAGTCCTGCAAATGCGACATGCCGCCCTCTTTCTATTTCAGCCAAATTAGTGTTCCAAAATTCCAATAGTGCTCCTTCCCTTCCAAGCCTTGCCATTTGTCCAAATAGAGGTGTCTGACCACATGTGGGGTATCACCACACTCCGAAGAAACTGGGTAACACATTTTTGCATCCATTCTCTTGTGCTATTCCTTGTAAAAGTGAAAGAATTGG
Organism: Ranitomeya variabilis; assembly: GCF_051348905.1. Classification (NCBI taxonomy): domain Eukaryota; kingdom Metazoa; phylum Chordata; class Amphibia; order Anura; family Dendrobatidae; genus Ranitomeya; species Ranitomeya variabilis. The sequence continues at coordinate 28,926,017 of NC_135232.1, forward strand.
GGCTAAAACAACATTTTAGTGGAAAAAGTACAATTTTTCACTCCCCTTTACATTAATACCCATGTAGCACCTGAAGGATTAAAACTTTCCTAACAACAGTTCTGAAGCATGTGAGGGGTGCAGCTTGTAAAATGGTCTAACTTTTGGGGAATTTTTAATATATAGGCCCCTCAAAGTCCATTTCAGTCTGAATGGGTCCCTAAAGAAACAGGTTTTCTAAATGTCTTGACAAAAATGAAAAACTGCTGCTCAACTTTTAACTCTTCTAAAGTTAATACAAAATGAAATGATGTTTGAAAGATGATGCAAATGTAAAGTAGACATGTGGGAAATGTTATTTATTAATTATTTTGTACAGCGTGATTAACTGGTTTGAGGATATAAAGACTGAAAGATTGAAAATCCCTAATTTTTCTAAAATTTTGCCAAGGTGACGATATTTTTACAACTAAACGCAAAACATATAGAACTAAATTTACCACTAACATAAACTACAATGTGTCATAAAAAAATATTATCAGAATCAATGGGACCCGTTGATGCGTTCCAGAGTTATTCCCACATAAAAGGACACTGGTCAGATTGAAAAAATTTGGTCCAGTCATTAAGGTCAAAATTGGCTCCGTTACTAAGGGTGCTAAACTCCTGGACAGGCCCTTTAATTCTGTGGGTATATATTGGTAAGCACTCTGCTGGCACTGTCAATATCAGCTACTTCGATATTTTTATCATTGTGGCACTCACTTCAAGACACAAATATGGCTGCCGCAAGTTCGCTTCCTCTAAGTTCAAGCGGTCAGAAGAAGTAGAAGCGGCTGACATAGGAAGAAAACACACGGAGGGTGAATAAGAAGAGTTCTTCTCACCACCACCGAGCTCTGATTTTTTTTTTAGGAAGATGTCAGTCTGCTGCACACAAAGCCGCAGGGGGGTTTAGATGTATGAATCAGCCAGTCATCTCCTGAAGTGCGTTCCCATAAATCCAGACATGTCACCATGGAGGAAGAAGGTATGGACGGACTTCCTAGAATGAACCTTTCATACATACGTAACTAATGGCCATTTTATGCCAGTTCCGGATTAAATAAAAACGGGATGAATAGTGAATGGCGTGAGTGGCGGGACGCTGAATGGACACAGTTGAACTAATTACGCTGCTTCAGTAGATATGAAATAGTCAGAGACAGATAAAACAACAGGAGAGCCCGCGAGGAGCACAAAAAAGAACATGATGCTCTTGTAAAGGCCAGATAATGTCACAGGATGATGACGAATGGGGAGGTCTGCACAGGTTTCTAATGAAGAGGTGCAATTCAGCCCCCACAATCTGATCTTTACATTTATTACACAGGTGTCATGTTATAGAGATAAAGAAGAAGCTGGAGGTAAATGCGATGTATCCAGTGCAGACAATGCTCTGTGAGCTGAACATCCTAGACTCCAGACTGATGCAATGTATCCAGTGCAGACAATGCTCTGTGAGCTGAACATCCTAGACTCCAGACTGATGCAATGTATCCAGTGCAGACAATGCTCTGTGAGCTGAACATCCTAGACTCCAGACTGATGCAATGTATCCAGTGCAGACAATGCTCTGTGACTCCAGACTGATACAATGTATCCAGTGCAGACAATGCTATGTGACTCCAGACTGATACAATGTATCCAGTGCAGACAATGCTCTGTGACTCCAGACTGATACAATGTATCCAGTGCAGACAATGCTCTGTGACTCCAGACTGATACAATGTATCCAGGGCAGACAATGCTCTGTGACTCCAGACTGATACAATGTATCCAGTGCGGACAATGCTCTGTGACTCCAGACTGATACAATATATCCAGTGCAGACAATGCTCTGTGACTCCAGACTGTTGTGAATTTGGATTCTGGGCTCCCCCGGTGGCTACTGGTGGAATTGAACTGGTGTCTTCATCTTCTCTGTTCACCTGTTCCCATCAAGATGTGGGAGTCGCTATATAACCTTGCTGCTCTGTTAGTTGCTTGCCGGTCAACAATGTTATCAGAAGCCTCTCTGTGCTTGTTCCTGCTCCTAGACAACTACTAGATAAGTTGGACTCTTGTCCATGTTTGTTTTTGCATTTTGGTTCCAGTTCACAGCTGTAGTTTCGTTACTGTGTCTGGAAAGCTCTTGTGAACAGGAATTGCCACTCTGGTGTTATGAGTTAATGCCAGAGTTTTAAAGTAATTTCTGGATGGTGTTTTTGATTAGGGTTTTCAGCTGACCATGAAAGTGTCCTTTCTGTCTTCTGCTATGTAGTAAGTGGACCTCAAATTTGCTAAACCTATTTTCATACTACGTTTGTTATTTCATCTTAATTCACCGCCAATACATGTGGGGGGCCTCTGTCTCCTTTTGGGGTATTTCTCTAGAGGTGAGCTAGGACTAATATTTTCCTCTGCTAGCATTATTTAGTCCTCCGGCTGGTGCTGGGCATCTAGAATCAACGTAGGCATGCTACCCGGCCACTGCTAGTTGTGTGTTAGGTTTAGTTCATGGTCAGCTCAGTTCCCATCTTCCAAGAGCTAGTTCCTATATATGCTTATGCTATGATCTCTTGCCATTGAGATCATGACAGTTTGACCGGCCCACTAAAGGGTTAAAATCCTTGGCTGAGAAAGGAGAGAAATAAGTAGTCTGCTGAAATTTTTTTTTTTTTTTTTTTCTCTCCTTTGAATGGCTCTGTGTCCACCTGTTTGTAATGGATCTTCAGAGTGTAACTGCAGGTTTGAATAATCTCGCCACGAAGGTACAAAATTTGCAAGATTTTGTTTGTCATGCACCTGTATCTGAGCCGAGAATTCCTTTGCCGGAATTTTTCTCGGGGAATAGATCTGGGTTTCAGAATTTTCGAAATAATTGCAAATTATTTTTGTCCCTGAAATCTCGCTCTGCCGGAGACCCTGCACAGCAGGTCAGGATTGTGATTTCCTTGCTCCGGGGCGACCCTCAAGACTGGGCTTTTTCATTGACACCAGGGGATCCTGCGTTGCTCAATGTGGATGCGTTTTTTCTGGCCTTGGGGTTGCTTTATGACGAACCTCATTTGGAGCTTCAGGCAGAAAAAACTTTGATGTCCCTATCTCAGGGGCAAGATGAAGCGGAAATTTACTGTCAAAGATTCCGTAAATGGTCTGTGCTTACTCAGTGGAATGAGTGCGCCCTGGCGGCGACTTTCAGAGAGGGTCTCTCTGATGCCATTAAGGATGTTATGGTGGGGTTCCCTGTGCCTGCGGGTCTGAATGAGTCCATGACAATGGCTATTCAGATCGATAGGCGTTTGCGGGAGCGCAAACCAGTGCACCATCTGGCGGTGTCCACTGAGAAGTCGCCAGAGAGTATGCAGTGTGATAGAATTCTGTCCCGAAGCGAGCGGCAGAATTTTAGACGGAAAAATGGGTTGTGTTTCTATTGTGGTGATTCTACTCATGTTATATCAGCATGCTCTAAGCGCACTAAAAAACTTGGTAAATCTGTTTCCATTTGCACCTTACCGTCTAAGTTTATTCTATCTGTGACCCTGATTTGCTCTTTGTCATCTATTACCACGGACGCCTATGTCGACTCTGGCGCCGCTTTGAGTCTTATGGATTGGTCCTTTGCCAAACGCTGTGGGTATGATTTAGAGCCTTTGGAGACTCCTATTCCTCTGAAGGGGATTGACTCCACCCCATTGGCTAATAATAAACCACAATACTGGACACAAGTAACTATGCGTATTAATCCGGGTCACCAGGAGATTATTCGCTTTCTGGTGCTGTATAATCTACATGATGATTTGGTGCTAGGATTGCCTTGGCTGCAATCTCACAACCCAGTCCTCGACTGGAGAGCTATGTCTGTGTTGAGCTGGGGATGTAAGGGGGCTCATGGGGATGTACCTGTGGTTTCCATTTCATCATCTATTCCCTCTGAAATTCCTGAGTTCCTGTCTGACTATCGTGACGTCTTTGAAGAATCCAAGCTTGGTTCATTACCTCCGCACCGAGAGTGCGATTGTGCCATAGATTTAATCCCGGGTAGTAAATACCCAAAGGGTCGTTTATTTAATCTGTCTGTGCCTGAACATGCTGCTATGCGAGAATATATAAAGGAGTCCTTGGAAAAGGGACATATTCGTCCATCGTCATCTCCCTTAGGAGCCGGTTTTTTCTTTGTGTCAAAAAAAGACGGCTCTTTGAGACCATGTATTGATTATCGGCTTTTGAATAAAATCACTGTTAAATATCAATACCCATTGCCGTTGCTGACTGATTTGTTTGCTCGCATAAAGGGGGCCAAGTGGTTCTCTAAGATTGACCTTCGTGGGGCGTATAATTTGGTGCGAATCAGGCAGGGGGATGAGTGGAAAACCGCATTTAATACGCCCGAGGGCCACTTTGAGTATTTAGTGATGCCTTTTGGTCTTTCTAATGCTCCGTCAGTTTTCCAGTCCTTTATGCATGATATTTTTCGCGATTATTTGGATAAATTTATGATTGTGTATCTGGATGATATTCTGATTTTTTCGGATGACTGGGACTCTCATGTCCAGCAAGTCAGGAGGGTTTTTCAGGTTTTGCGGTCTAATTCTTTGTGTGTGAAGGGTTCTAAGTGTGTTTTTGGGGTACAGAGGATTTCCTTTTTGGGATATATTTTTTCCCCCTCTTCCATTGAAATGGATCCTGTCAAGGTTCAAGCTATTTGTGATTGGACGCAGCCCTCTTCTCTTAAGAGTCTTCAGAAATTTTTGGGCTTTGCTAACTTTTATCGTCGATTTATTGCTGGTTTTTCGGATATTGCTAAGCCATTGACCGATTTGACTAAGAAGGGTGCTGATGTTGCTGATTGGTCCCCTGATGCTGTGGAGGCCTTTCGGGAGCTTAAGCGCCGTTTTTCCTCTGCCCCTGTGTTGCGTCAGCCTGATGTTGCTCTACCTTTTCAGGTTGAGGTCGACGCTTCTGAGATCGGAGCTGGGGCAGTGTTGTCGCAGAAAAGTTCTGACTGCTCCGTGATGAGGCCTTGTGCCTTCTTTTCCCGTAAATTTTCGCCCGCTGAGCGGAATTATGATGTTGGGAATCGGGAGCTTTTGGCCATGAAGTGGGCTTTTGAGGAGTGGCGCCATTGGCTTGAGGGGGCCAGACATCAGGTGGTGGTATTGACTGACCACAAAAATTTGATTTATCTTGAGACCGCCAGGCGCCTGAATCCTAGACAGGCGCGCTGGTCATTATTTTTCTCTCGGTTTAATTTTGTGGTGTCATACCTACCGGGTTCTAAGAATGTTAAGGCGGATGCCCTTTCTAGGAGTTTTGAGCCTGACTCACCTGGTAACTCTGAGCCCACAGGTATCCTTAAGGATGGAGTGGTATTGTCAGCCGTTTCTCCAGACCTGCGGCGGGCCTTGCAGGAGTTTCAGGCGGATAGACCTGATCGTTGCCCACCTGATAAACTGTTTGTTCCTGATGATTGGACCAGTAGAGTCATCTCTGAGGTTCATTCTTCTGCGTTGGCAGGTCATCCTGGCATTTTTGGTACCAGGGATTTGGTGGCAAGGTCCTTCTGGTGGCCTTCCCTGTCACGAGATGTGCGAGGCTTTGTGCAGTCTTGTGACGTTTGTGCTCGGGCCAAGCCTTGTTGTTCTCGGGCTAGTGGATTGTTGTTGCCCTTGCCTATTCCTAAGAGGCCTTGGACGCACATCTCGATGGATTTTATTTCAGATCTGCCTGTTTCTCAGAAGATGTCTGTCATCTGGGTGGTGTGTGACCGTTTCTCTAAGATGGTCCATTTGGTTCCTCTGCCCAAGTTGCCTTCTTCTTCCGAGTTGGTTCCTCTGTTTTTTCAAAATGTTGTTCGTTTGCATGGTATTCCTGAGAATATCGTTTCTGACAGAGGGACCCAATTCGTGTCTAGATTTTGGCGGGCATTCTGTGCTAGGATGGGCATAGATTTATCTTTTTCGTCCGCTTTCCATCCTCAGACGAATGGCCAGACCGAGCGGATTAATCAGACCCTGGAGACATATCTGAGGTGTTTTGTGTCTGCTGACCAGGATGATTGGGTTGCTTTTTTGCCATTGGCGGAGTTCGCTCTCAATAATCGGGCCAGCTCTGCCACTTTGGTGTCCCCGTTTTTCTGTAATTCGGGGTTTCATCCTCGATTTTCCTCTGGTCAGGTGGAATCTTCGGATTGTCCTGGAGTGGATGCTGTGGTGGAGAGATTGCATCAGATCTGGGGGCAGGTGGTGGACAATTTGAGGTTGTCCCAGGAGAAGACTCAGCTTTTTGCCAACCGCCACCGTCGTGTTGGTCCTCGGCTTTGTGTTGGGGATTTGGTGTGGTTGTCTTCTCGTTTTGTCCCTATGAGGGTCTCTTCTCCTAAGTTTAAGCCTCGGTTCATTGGCCCGTATAAGATATTGGAGATTCTTAACCCTGTTTCCTTCCGTTTGGACCTCCCTGCATCCTTTTCTATTCATAACGTTTTTCATCGGTCATTATTGCGCAGGTATGAGATACCGGTTGTGCCTTCCGTTGAGCCTCCTGCTCCGGTGTTGGTTGAGGGTGAGTTGGAGTACGTTGTGGAGAAAATCTTAGACTCTCGTGTTTCCAGACGGAGACTCCAGTATCTGGTCAAGTGGAAGGGATACGGCCAGGAGGATAATTCTTGGGTGAATGCATCTGATGTTCATGCCTCTGATCTGGTTCGTGCCTTTCATAGGGCCCATCCTGATCGCCCTGGTGGTTCTGGTGAGGGTTCGGTGCCCCCTCCTTGAGGGGGGGGGTACTGTTGTGAATTTGGATTCTGGGCTCCCCCGGTGGCTACTGGTGGAATTGAACTGGTGTCTTCATCTTCTCTGTTCACCTGTTCCCATCAAGATGTGGGAGTCGCTATATAACCTTGCTGCTCTGTTAGTTGCTTGCCGGTCAACAATGTTATCAGAAGCCTCTCTGTGCTTGTTCCTGCTCCTAGACAACTACTAGATAAGTTGGACTCTTGTCCATGTTTGTTTTTGCATTTTGGTTCCAGTTCACAGCTGTAGTTTCGTTACTGTGTCTGGAAAGCTCTTGTGAACAGGAATTGCCACTCTGGTGTTATGAGTTAATGCCAGAGTTTTAAAGTAATTTCTGGATGGTGTTTTTGATTAGGGTTTTCAGCTGACCATGAAAGTGTCCTTTCTGTCTTCTGCTATGTAGTAAGTGGACCTCAAATTTGCTAAACCTATTTTCATACTACGTTTGTTATTTCATCTTAATTCACCGCCAATACATGTGGGGGGCCTCTGTCTCCTTTTGGGGTATTTCTCTAGAGGTGAGCTAGGACTAATATTTTCCTCTGCTAGCATTATTTAGTCCTCCGGCTGGTGCTGGGCATCTAGAATCAACGTAGGCATGCTACCCGGCCACTGCTAGTTGTGTGTTAGGTTTAGTTCATGGTCAGCTCAGTTCCCATCTTCCAAGAGCTAGTTCCTATATATGCTTATGCTATGATCTCTTGCCATTGAGATCATGACACCAGACTGATACAATGTATCCAGTGCAGACAATGCTATGTGACTCCAGACTGATACAATGTATCCAGTGCAGACAATGCTCTGTGACTCCAGACTGATACAATGTATCCAGGGCAGACAATGCTCTGTGACTCCAGACTGATACAATGTATCCAGGGCAGACAATGCTCTGTGACACCAGACTGATACAATGTATCCAGTGCAGACAATGCTCTGTGACACCAGACTGATACAATGTATCCAGTGCGGACAATGCTCTGTGACTCCAGACTGATACAATGTATCCAGTGCAGACAATGCTCTGTGAGCTGAAAATCCTGGACTCTGGACTGATTTAATGTAACAAACCAGCAGAAAGATCTGTGCAGCTTCTGTGGATGTGTTTAGCTCACATTTACGGTGCCACATAAGGATGCTGCACAGTAAAGAGGCCCGATGCGATTCTTTCTTTGGGCGCTTCTTCAGGGGCGCACAGCTCCTCTGCCTCCAGGCTTCCTGGTTGACGGGGGGAGTTATATGCTCCTGAAGATTGACAGTACCGACCTGCAGCATCAGAGGAGCACAGGGTCACTGAACCTGGCCGGATCCAGGGATCCAGCCTGCGCTTGCAGGATCTAAATCAAAGAGCTTACAAGCGAGCTCCTTGCCTAGGAAACCAACCACTACTGATACAGTGCAGAGGTGGCCGGCAACTTAAGCATCGAGCACCGAACTATGGAATTAAAACTCCCTTCAATCTGGAGAACGGAGAGGATTTTTAATAAGAGACAAATTGCAAAGTTTCTTGGTTTTACAAGCACTTTGCAAATTTAGTCTTATCAGAGAGATGATAATAGCAACATTTTAAAGGGGTATGTGAAAGTCATAAAGTCATGGACGATCAGTGGGATGATGAATTCAGTTTCTATTCATTGGGGGTCTCTAGGACCCTCACTGATCCTGAGAATACAGGGATGCACTTGTGATTATGTTGCATTGCTGCACAGCTTTCAAACTTTGTTCTTAACATCAGAAATTCTATGGCTCATGGTGGAGGGTCCTGTGGGTCACGGGGGTGTTCATGCGGAGACGGAGACCCCCTCCAATCGCTCAAACCACAGGCAGAAGGGCTCAGCCTATGCATAAGAGCGCAGCGTGCATAGACTTTCCAAAGAGCGCACCCGCCATTCATGCACAAACTAAGTGCTTCTGCCCTGAGCTACCAGCAATCTGTGGGGGCTCTCAGGACCCCAACTCCTCAACTGATTAAGTTTAGCTGCACTTTGAGTAAACTTTAGCCGCACTTTAATCCGCTGCAATCTCACTATTGCATTTTATTGTCATTGCCTTGGTTGAGCGAACATCCTATTATCGCTGCTTACAGGACAATGTGGCCGCCAGGAGACAGAAAGGGCCAGTAAGGCAAATCAGAAGCAATCTGCAACCCAACCCCCGGTCTCCATAGGAGGCAATGGAAATAGTGACACCTGTAGGCCAATAGCAAAAGTGCAAGAAACGTTGCACAGGGACCGCAATATTTCAGTTTCTCTTTTTTATTACATTTGCAAAAATTTCTGCATTTCTGTTTTTTTTTTCAGTCATGATGGGGTGCAGAGTGTACATTAATGAGAAAAAAATGAACTTTTTTTTGAATTTACCAAATGACTGCAATGAAGCAAAGAGTGAAAAATTTAAAGGGGTCTGAATACTTTCTGTACCCACTGTACATACAGTTAGGTCCATATATATTTGGACAGAGACAACATTTTTCTAATTTTGGTTATAGACAATACCACAATGAATTTTAAACAAAACAATTCAGATGCAGTTGAAGTTCAGACTTTCAGCCTTCATTTGAGGGTATCCACATTAAAATTGGATGAAGGGTTTAGGAGTTTCAGCTCCTTAACATGTGCCATCCTGTTTTTAAAGGGACCAAAAGTAATTGGACAGATTCAATAATTTTAAATAAAATGTTCATTTTTAGTACTTGGTTGAAAACCCTTGGCTGGCAATGACTGCCTGAAGTCTTGAACTCATGGACATCACCAGACGTTGTGTTTCCTCCTTTTTGATGCTCTCCCAGGCCTTCACTGCGGTGGTTTAGAGTTGCTGTTTGTTTGTGGGCCTTTCTGTCTGAAGTTTAGTCTTTAACAAGTGAAATGCATGCTCAGTTGGGTTGAGATCAGGTGACTGACTTCGCCATTCAAGAATATTCCACTTCTTTGCTTTAATAAACTCCTGGGTTGCTTTGGCTTTATGTTTTGGGTCATTGTCCATCTGTAGTATGAAACGACGACCAATCAGTTTGGCTGCCTTTGGCTGGATCTGAGCACACAATATGGCGGCTCCGAATACCTCAGAATTCATTCGGCTGCTTCTGTCCTGTGTCACATCATCGATAAACACTAGTGACCCAGTGCCACTGGCAGCCATGCATGCCCAAGCCATCACACTGCCTCCGCCGTGTTTTACAGATGATGTGGTATGCTTTGGATCATGAGCTGTACCACGCCTTCACCATACTTTTCTCTTTCCATCATTCTGGTAGAGGTTGATCTTGGTTTCATCTGTCCAAAGAATGTTCTTCCAGAACTGTGCTGGCTTTTTTAGATGTTTTGTAGCAAAGTCCAGTCTAGCATTTTCTTCTTGACACTTATGAGTGGCTGCACCGTGCAGTGAACCCTCTGTAGTTACTTTCATGCAGTCTTCTCTTTATGGTAGATTTGGATATTGATACGCCGACCTCCTGGAGAGTGGTGGTCACTTGGCTGTTGTGAAGGGGTTTCTCTTCACCATGGAGATTATTCTGCGATCACCCACCACTGTTGTTTTCCGTGGGCGCCCAGGTCTTTTTGCATTGATGAGTTCACCAGTGCTTTCTTTCTTTCTCACGATGGACCAAACTGTAGATTTTGCCACTCCTAATATTGTAGCAATTTCTCGGATGAGTTTTTTCTGTTTTCGCAGCTTAAGGATGGCTTGTTTCACCTACATGGAGAGATCCTTTGACCGCATGTTTACTTCACAGCAAAACCTTCCAAATGCAAACACCACACCTCAAATCAACTCCAGGCCTTTTATCTGCTTAATTGAGAATGACATAACGAAGGGATTGCCCACACCTGTCCATGAAATAGCCTTGGAGTCAATTGTCCAATTACTTTTGGTCCCTTTATAAACAGGGTGGCACATGTTAAGGAGCTGAAACTCCTAAACCCTTCATCCAATTTTAATGTGGATACCCTCAAATGAAAGCTGAAAGTCTGAACTTCAACTGCATCTGAATTGTTTTGTTTAAAATTCATTGTGGTAATGTCTATAACCAAAATGAGAAAAATGTTGTCTCTGTCCAAATATATATGGACCTAACTGTATGTGTGTATATACTGTATACATGTATCACTATTTCTTCTGCAGTATATTACACAGCTAACAGCAGCATCCGGCATTAGCTCTGATTGCTGCTGTTTCACCGCTTAAACGTTCCTATCAGAAATTTAAGTGGAGCGATCACATCAAACAACGGTTCCAGCACCCATCGCTCCCTTGCCATGGCTGTGGAAGGACCTGTTGCCACCATCTTTGTACTCCCATGAAGCTTGGGTTTCATAGAAGATCGTCATTTTCTTGTATATGCTACAATACTGTTGGTTCAAGACCTTTAGGACACAAAGGAATGAAGTAAAATTGAGGAAAATAGGTCTTTAAAATAATGTTAAAAAATAATGAAAAAAAATATAAAAAAGTTTGCATTACCCCCCTTTTCTCAGTTATATAAAAATCTGATAAATTAAAATATCAAATTAATTACCGTAACCCATGTGGTAAATTCTATGAAGAGAACTAAAAATCTAAATAACAAAATTTACATTTTTCCGTTTGCCACGCCATCCTCTAAAAATTGGAATAAAAAGCGATCAAACCATTGTATGCTCCTCCAATTTGTACCAATAAATATGTCAGCTCACATGCAGAAAAGAATCCCTTACACAGCTCCATTAACGTAAATAAAAAAGTTACAAGTCTCAGAATACGGCGACACAAGCCGACAATTTTTCTACAAAATTCTACATTTGTTTTGCGGAAAAAAAAAATAAATTTGAAATTTGAAAAAGTAAAACCTATAGAAATGTAGGAATATTAGCCAAGAATAAAAAGAATAATGAATAGGAACCAGGATATAATATATATAATACATTAAGCACAGCCCTGAGCTACACTAGATAGGAGCTGTGAGGAAAAATTCACATCAACATTGGTATAAAATTCCCCTCCTAGGGGTGAGGCTGCACTCGAAACGCGCGTCGGGGTGCTAGTTTTGCTGCCACACCAGTTTATTTACCTCCTTTCACATAATATTCACTATGTGTAATATTTGTTACTATTTATTGGCTGTATCTGGAGGCTTCATGTATGGCTTTACCTATGTCGGACACTCCTTTTAGATTTTTTTTACTATGTCTTGAAATTGTGTTCAATAAAGATTTAACCTTTTATTCTTGGCTAATACTCTGGTGTTTCTGTAGGTTTTTGGTACTTACCATGGGAGAGCCCTTGATTATGTTGATTTATTAGGTAATTACCCTTAGAAGTTTGGTATCGCCGCAATCGAAGTGATCTGGAGAATCATATCCCAGGTCATTTATACCGCACAGTGAATGCTGTAAATACAATGCCTAAAAAAGGATGACCGAATTGCGTTTTTTGTAAACAATGCTCTGTGAGCGAAACACATCAGCAGCAGCTGCACAGGTCTCTCTGCTGGACTGTTACTATGTATCAAGTATATACAATGCTCTGTGAGCGAAACACATCGGCAGAAGCTGCACAGGTCTCTCTGCTGGACTGTTACAATGTATCCAGTGCAGACAATGCTCTGTGAGCGAAACACATCGGCAGCTGCTGCACAGATCTCTCTTCTGGTTTGTTACACTGTATCAGTCCAGAGTCCGGAATGTTGAGCTCACAGAGCATTGTCTACACTCGATACATTGTATCAGCTGAGAGCAGGACTAGTGACACAGGGTTACTGCCTCTGTAGAATGTGACTGAAAGCAAAGATAGTGAAGAATGGAAACATAACAACTTTTAGAAGTGGTTTGTGTCTTCGATGTGATGGATTTCATCTCTGGTTTCACATTTATTGTTTGCGTTTTTTTATGTTATTTTAGAAAACCGAGGACGAGTGAAAACATGATTTATATTCATGTCACCCAGGCGCTCGGTTCACGACAACAAAGGGGCTTTTAGCTTTTTGGTGAAAGCCGGGCAGTAACTAATGTGCACGTTAACCCTTCCCGAACGCGTTGGCTGTTTATTGTTATTTTCTGCACCGTGTCACTTGCTCAATCTTCTATGTATGTTCCTTGGCACTAGTGTTGGTTGGATTTAATATCCAACCAACGTCCATCAAAATGCACCATTCCCTCCATTCACATACTGGAAAAACGAAATACCCAAGTGAGACAAGTTAATTGTTCATGTGGTCTACTATACATTGCTGAGACCACGCATCATAACCAAGGCTGAATCTAAAGCCAAAGAACATGGCTCCCCATCCCAATCCACTGCAAAAAAGCAGATAATAAGCAGTGGAGTGACTTGAAGCTCGAGTGCAAAATCCCCAACTTTCTCATGGAGTCGTTCGCTTTTCCCATCTTTTCCATCTGGCCCAGACCGACATGACAACTCCTCCAGCCAGGACTTGGGTGCAGATATTACAACAAGGACACATCTGACTTCTCACATTTCCTACACCGTCACCATCTCTTCCCAACCTGCACAAACTCCTCATTCTGCTGATACCCCTACGTCAACTCTGCCGGAAAAGTATGGTGATCCTAACACCTGATGATCCCCCAACTGGGAGCCTATAATGGGACTACATACAGTATATTGGCCCCACACCTCTCCACATTGTATAATGGCCTCCACACAGCCCTCCATACAGTATAATACACTCCCCATAGTCCTACATACAGTATAATGCACACTATAGTCCTCCTACAGGATAATGCACTCTCCATATTCCTCCTTGTAGTATAATGCACCTCATAATCGTCCATACAGTATATTACACTCCCCAGTTCTCTTTAACGTACAATGCACTCCCCATAGTCCTCCATATAATGTTATTCACCTCATAGTTCTACATATAGTATAATGCACCCCATAATCCTCCATATAATATAATGCATCCCGCAGTCCTCCATACAATATAATGCACTCCCTATAGTACTCCATATAGTATAATGCACTCACCATAGTCCTCCATATAATGTTATTCACCTCATAGTCCTACATATAGTATAATGCACCCCATAATCCTCCATATAATATAATGCATCCCACAGTCCTCCATACAGTATAATGCACTCCCTATAGTCCTCCATATAGTATAATGCACCCCATATTCCTCCATATAGTATAATGCACTCACCATAATCCTCCATATAGTATAATGTACCCCATAGTCCTCCATATAATATCATGCACCCCACAGTCCTCCATACAGTATAATGCACTCCCTATAGTATAATGCACTCCCTATAGTCCTCCATATAGTATAATGCACTCATCATAGTTCACCACATAGTATAATGCACCCCATATTCCTCCATATAGCATAATTCACTCACCATAATCCTCCATATAGTACAATGCACCCCATTGTCCTCCATATTCTGATGCTCCCTCCTCCATCATTACTGTCAATTGTATTGGCATCCAGGATGCCAATACAGATGAACATGAGATGACGGACCTGGGGCCCGGTGCCAGTGCATCACTTGGTCTGATTGGCAGCAGTGCAGGGAGATCGTGTCTCCCTGCTCTACCACAGAGTTAAACTGTATTGTTAAAAGTAGCATAGCTCCCAGTGGGCCCCTCTGAGTAGGGGGACCCCAACCTCTGCCACCCCGGTAGCTACGCTATGATAGGGTGATCATGTGAAGTTGCTTAAAGAAAGACAATTTTTGGACCCATGAAGTTTAAAAAGAGACTAGAATATGTGGATCTACATGGATTGCAGTTAATGACATACGGGTCATCGATATATCTCTCTTGACCAATTCTGGGATTTGTCTCTTACTGACCTGGACACTTTCTTAGAACCTCCCTGCTGTATACTGCTGTCAGGTATATTTGAAAGCTATCTCCACAAGTCAACTTTTTCAGTGTATCTATTATTATACGTACATGTGCATATATGTATATACAGTGGGAGAAATAAGTATTGAACACTCCACCAATTTTCTCTGTATATATGGATATGGATATTTGTGTACAGTGGTGGAAAGAAGCATTTAGTCGGCCACCAATTGTGCAAGTTCTCCTACTTAAAAAGATGAGAGAGGCCTGTAACTGACATCATAGGTAGACCACAACTATAAGAGTCACAATGAGAAAACAAATCGAGAAAATCACCTTGTCTGATTTGGTAAGATTTATTTTGCAAATTATGGTGGAAAATAAGTATTTGGTCATTAACAAAAGTTCATCTCAATATTTTGTTATATATCCTTTGTTGGCAATGACAGAGGTCAGACGTTTTCTGTATGTCTTCACAAGGTTGGCACACACTGTTGTTGGTATGTTGGCCCATTCGTCCATGCAGATGTCCTCTAGAGCAGTGATGTTTTGGGCCTGTCACTGGGCAACACGGACTTTCAACTCCCTCAAAAGGTTTTCTATGGGGTTGAGATCTGGAGACTCGCTAGGCCACTCCAGAACCTTCATATGCTTCTTACAAAGCCACTGCTTCATTGCTCTGGTGGTGTGCTTGGGATCATCATGCCGAAAGACCTATCCATGTTTCATCTTCAATGCCCCTGCTGATGGAAAGAGGTTTGCACTCAAAATCTCACGATATATGGCATCATTCATTCTTTCATATACACAAATCGGTCGTCCTGGTCTTTTTTGCAGAAACAGCCCCAAAGCATGATATTGCCACCCCCCATGCTTCACAGTAGGTATGGTGTTCTTTGGATGCAACTCAGCATTCTGTCTCCTCCAAACACGACGAGTTTTGAGATTCCGGCAATTGTAAGAAAACACATTGTAGCAAAGGAATAAGATGAATATCTCCTTGAGCCTTTCTGTATCAGGGCCAAGTAGAGATAAGCAAATAAAGTTGAGTAGGATTGAACTCTACTAGAATTTTGCTAAAATCGATATTCATCAAACTGCAGATTTTTATAATTTACTTCCATTCGGATTCAATAAAATTATAGAGGCAGCTTACTACATACAAGTTTATACAGTCACCACAAAAGGGGTGCTCACTACATAGATATTTATACAACCACCACTAGTGGGAGCTCACTACATACAGATTTACTGTATATAGACACCACTAGGGGGAGCTCATTACAAACACATTTCTAAAATCACCACTAGGGGGAAGCTCACTACATACAGATTTATACAGCCATCACTAGGGAGAGCTCACTACATAGATTATACAGTCACCACTAGGGGGAGCTCACTCTGCAGCGGCCCAGAGTCCTGGTCGTTGCAGTACTGTCGCTCCGCCACTAAGGGGAGTGATGGTACGTCTGATTGCACTAAAAGAGTTCACCTTGCAGGTATCACAGACACACATTACACTTCACACTCCGGCCGCCAGGGGGAGCAAAAGGTTCTATCTACTAGGCCACTCCTCACACATGGGTAAAACTGGGGGTTGGATAGGAAGTCAGGGAGAAAGTAGCTGGGGAGAGCTCGAGAGAGGACCTGTCAGGGGTGGGATCCTGACAGCGGCCTAGGACAGACAGATCATTACGGAGCCGTGCCTGTGCCTTATAGCGGCAGACTCCTAAGAAAGGACACGAAGCGAAGCATATTGTGGAGAAGTGAGAAACGGGATCACAGCACAAAGGCGACAGAACCAGTAGGAGTCGTGCCTCAAGATCAGCAACATCCTTCTGAGGCTCGTAGCCGGCGGCCGGAACGCCGAGAAAGAGACTCTACGCATTACTTTGAACTACGGCAGGGCAGTTAACTTTAGGTTGGCTGTCTCACCTTTACACCTAACGAAAACAACGGAGGCAATTGAGGGAGAGGGGCGTCACTAGGGTCCCTATAAAATAACTCCAGGCCTACCCCGTCATACGGGTGCGTCCTATCCATATCATCTGGGGGACGGAGAGAAAGAACAGAAACATACACGACAATTGTGAGGACTATCCCGTGGTGCTCAGCAGGGAGGTACTACAACACACAGGCGCTAGTAGGAAGGACACTGATTTCCACCTGTAAAGGGAACTCTGGATGTGCCTTCGGACCGGCCGGTCTCAGCCAGCCCAGTTAGCAGTGCTCTGGATTGCGGATGCCGAAGCCTTCAGTAAAAAGGTAAAGAGACTGCAACCCTGTGTCCTCGTTACTTACTGCGACCTACACCATCACCTACATCTTTAATTGGGCGCCCCTTAGCAGGGCCACGGACCGGGTCGGGCCACCGTGACATCCTCAGAACCGAGAGACCCGGTACCGAGTACCCCGCCGTCCTGCATCTGGGGACCGCTCCAACTCGATACAGATTTATACAGTCACCACTAGGAGGAGCTCACTACATGCAGATTTATACAGCCACCACTAGGGGGAGCTCACTACATACAGATTTATACAGCCACCACTAGGGGGAGCTCACTACATACAGATTTATACAGCCATCACTAGGAGCTTGTAGTCTGTGGAGGAAGGTGCTGGTTTGTTTGCTCCAGGAGAGTCACCAGTTGTTGTTTTTTCACCCAGAAATTCCCCCCCCTCTCTGACCTAGGAAAGAGAGGGGTGTAGTGGATGGACTGTGGGGCTGAGTCCCCGTCTCCCACCCCTTGGTCTAAGCCGGCGAGGGGTGGGAGCTCATTGCTACCGGCAAAGAGGGTCACCAGATCTGGCAAGGCCCAGAGCATGGAGGAGCCCAGGAAGATCCAGGAGGGCTGCAAAGCCCCTAAGGCTGAGGCGAGGGCCACTGCGGTGTCTCCTCCCGGAGGTGAGCGGAGTACTCGCAGAGGTGCAGCGGTAGCGGTGCCGAAGGACTGGGGCACTAGGGCCGCACGGGAGCCGGTTACCAGCTATGGCTCCCGCGTCCATGCGTACCTCAGCGAGTATGATGAGGCTGGGAAAACCATCAGGAGACTCCGGGAGGAGCTGAAGGAGGTGAGGCAAGCTGCAAGCAGAGCCTCCCGTGCAGAGAAGTCTGCCCTGACAGCCAGGATATCCAGCCTGGGGATCTGCATTGAGGGCATGGAAGCCCGGAGAGCGGCTATATTGGACAACAGCGGGCCCTTCCGGGAAAAACTGGAAAACGAGGACCGATTCCACAACATGGCTGCTGCAAAGGAGTCAGAGGAGTCTCGGCGTCCGACCCAGGTGGAGGAGGTGGACCATGAGGAGATGGAGGAGGCACCATACCCACCTGGGGGCTTGGTAAGTGATCTCCAGGCCACACACAGCGGGATAGATCCAGTGCAGGTCCCACTCCCATCAGACAACAGCATTTCAGAGGATGATGGGGGTGATGCGGATGATAGCAGCAGTGATAACAGCAGTAGTGGGGGTTGCCTCGTCTTGCAGCAGATCCGTCAGCTAGAGTCCCCAGTAAATTATGCCCACCTGAAGTTTGGGGATGAGGTCTGCGGGGACGAGGCAACCAGGAGGGGGAAAAAGAAAAGCAAAAAAAGGAAGAAAACATCGGAGGAGAGGTTGGTGTTTGTCCCCCTTCCTGCGACCCCCCGGTCCCGCTGTGTGGAGCCCGCTACCCACCCCGGCCCGGGACCTGCAGTGGGTCCGGTGCGAGGGAGCGGGGAGAGTACAAGTCATATGGCGCAGGTCGCCGTCTCTGCTGGCGGTAGCAGAGGGGGCGAGAGTGGGCATGCGGCTGCAGAGCCGGACAGTGTGCATGGTCTGGAGTGTGGCCCTGTGGCGGGCGGTAATAAAATCTGTGGAGGTGTCCAGGCCCGATCCTCTGTGGAAATGGGGGACGGCCTGGTGCCTGCTGCACCCGCTGACGCTCGGGGGGTGGAGGCTGTGGGTACCTTACCGGTGGTCACCGCTCCCCGCAGTGTTAGCGGTGTGCTGTCAGCCGGGGCCGCATCATCGGCGGCGTGTGCTGTGGTGTCGGGGTCTCCCACATGCAGATCCGATGCTGGGTCAAAGTCCGGGACCCCGACACCGGTTATCATCTCGGGTGCAGCTGTAATGGCTGCGGTAAGGCCGGTCCGGATCGCACCCTCACCGGAGGGGGTCGCACTGCCGGGGTCCTCTGCATGTGTGTCACCTGTATCTGCGGGGGACCCGGCGGTGAAGTGCACACAGGAGCGTGGAGATGGTCTGCAGGAGAGGCTGGAGCAACAGTCTGCAGCTGCCAGCACATGCTCTGCTGAAAAGCAGGGTGTGGTAATCAAACCCTGCAGTGTGGATCTTAAAGGGGCAGCTGCACTGCAAATAGTAACAACCCCAGCAGAAAGCAGAAAAAAAAATGCAAACAAAAATGTAAATAAGAATGGAAGTGGTGCAAGTGGTGTGAAAATTGTCTGTGATAATGGTGACGGGTCAGGGGTGGTTTCTGCTGGAGGTATGGTTGGTGTGAATGGTGCCAGTGTGGTGATTTCTACCAGTGAAAATGGTGAGGCTGAGGTAAGTGAGGTGGAGATGGTTGACTGTGAGGTTGAGGGTTCAGGGAATATAGGGGCTGGTCCATCGTCCCCCTCACCTGCAGCCGCCATTAGTTATGCGGCTGCTGCCGCTGGGGTTACACAGGGGTCTTCCTCATCTCCGGACCCAGGGAATGAGGCTTTTCGACGCCGTTTCCTGGAGGCCCTCAAAAAAGGGGAGCGGACGATCAATGTAGAGGGAAGAGAGGTGGCGTTGTCCTAATGGCTAGATAAGTTTGGTCTAGCTGCCTTCCAAGAGAAAAGGGGGGGAGACCGTGTGGTCCCTCCCGACAGCCGGGCAGGGGGTCTCCAGGAGAAATGTGGTTCGTCTTCGCTGGAGGGGCGATGAGGCGTGTCCGTCCAGGACAAATGTGGTGAAGCTCCTCATGAAGATGGACTTCAGAGCTATTGACATCTTTGCTCTGATACATCCTTTTGGGACCTCCACCTTTGATATCAGCTTTGTTCGGCCGGAGGGCTTGGAGCTCTTTTGGTCGAATTATGAGCTGGTAAAAGAGGAGCCCGGCTGGCGAGGGTTCGCCGTGGAAGCAATTTCTCGCCAAAGTGGGCCGAAGAAAGTGACCATTTTAACATGTAATGAGTCTCTTTCTGGCGTTGACATAATGACCTGGTTGAGCCGCTATGGCGAGGTTGTGGACGTCCCTAAGAAGAACCGGGACGATTTTGGTATCTGGTCAGGAGGCTGGACCTTCATGGTAAAGTTGAAGCGTTCAGGTGGCACTGTCACCCACATCCCTTCCTCGGCTTTCCTGGGAAGGGATCGGATTCTGGTCTTCTACCAGGGGCAGCCGAAGGTATGCCACAGGTGCGGTGATCCTCGCCACTTCAGAGCAGGCTGCAAGGTGCAGAAATGTTCCTTGTGTGGCGAGGTGGGTCACCTCGCCGCATCCTGTGGTGTCATTCGATGCCACCTGTGTGGTGATCTAGGTCACCCGTTCAGCCGCTGCCCTCGTTCCTTCTCTAATGCCATGGCCGGCCGGGCGGAGGGGAGCCGCGAGGAAGTTCCTGGCGGTGCAACTTCTGCAGAGGTTGGAGGTGGCAGCGGGGGAGGAGCTGAGGGGCCGATGAGGAATGGCAGGGCGAGGGGCCCCTCTTACCAGCGGAGGCAGGCAAGGCGTCAGGAGGCCAGGGGGCAGGAGGAGCCTCGGGAAACTGGGGTAATGGCTGCCCCCTCCTCCGAGGCGACAGCTCATGTCACTGAGGCACCGGGGGAGGAAGCGGTGAATGAGGAGATCAGACGGATGGAGAATGAGGAAGTGGCTGATCTCTCAGATGCCTCTCAATATGAAAGTTTTGATGAGGATGGAGGGGAACAGCCAAAAGAAATGGGTGACAAGGGTACCGAGAGTGCCAAAAGTGCCAAAAGTAAAAAAAAGAAGAAAAAAGGTGGAAAATCTTCTTCCCTGACCAAGGTGTCTAAGGAAGGTCCCACCGACTCCCCTCTGATCCCCCTCTCCAACCGGTTCCAAGCCCTTGACGATCCTGCTGAGACGGGAGTCGGGGGGTGAGGTTCCGGAGGTAACATCGGGAGGGCCTTTGGGAGGCGGGGGAGTCCCTTCTCCAGGGGGTGTGTCTTCCTCGGGAGGTGGGGACGACCCTGGGTCCGGAGATGAGAAAGAGGTGGGAGGGATGGATACCTCAGTCTCTCTGAAAAGAAGAGGGGGGGCTTCATCGTCCGGAGATGAGCGGGCTAAGAAAAAGGGTGGGGGGAAGAAAAAGGCCATCTAACTTGATCACTCATGATGGCGACACCCACCCCGTTGACTCTAGCGACCATTAATGTCGCTAGTATAAAGTCTGATGCGGCTAGATTTGCGGCCTTTGATTTTCTCACCCGATTTGAGGCTGAAATTTTGTTTTTGCTTGAGACCAGGCTTACGGATATGGGGGCCATACACAAGGCGGAGAGCGAGTGGAGGTGCGGGTCTTCGTACTGGTCTCTTGCGGCCGAGCCGTGTAGCGGGGTGGCAGTCCTTTTTAAGACTGCATCGGTTGAATGCCGGAGAGTTATCGAGGTAGAAATGGGGAGGTGCCTGGTCTTAGACGTCTTCATGAGGGGACAGGAGCTTCGGCTCATTAACATCTATGGTCCGCAGTCAAAGTGGGACCGTAAATGTCTCTTCCTGAAGATTAAGCCCTATCTTTTTACGAGTCGGCAAGTGGTCTTTGGAGGTGACTTTAACACTGTCACAAGGCTTCGTGATAGGGGAGGCTCCATTGACCGGCTGGCTTATGATAGTAATACTCTTAATAGCATAGCTAGTGACGCTCGCCTGGTGGATGTCCACATCCGGCACACCCCAGGTCACTGTGGTTTCACCTTTTATAGAGGTAATTGTAGGTCAAGGATAGACAGGTTTTTTTTAAAGGAGGAAGCCATCTCTTCAGCAGTGTCCGTTGTTGAGGTGGACTTCTCCGATCACTGTCTGATTTCTTTTTCTCTGAATGTTTCAGAAACCCCTCGGATGGGAAGGGGACTATGGAAGCTGAATTCGTCCCTCTTGGAAGAAGCAGAGATAAGACAATCCTTTGAGGACTTTCTTCAGAGCCAGGTACCGCTTTTGGATCTCTGTAGCGATAAGTCAGAGTGGTGGGAGATGTTCAAGGATCGGGTTGCGAGTTTCTTCCGCCAGCTCTCGAGCCTCAGGAGCCTGAGCAGGTACCGCCTGTATCAGGAACTGAGGAGGAAACTTGAACATCTCGTCTCGGCTGGAGGTGACCGTGAGGAGATCTCCAGAGTGAAGTCTTTACTCAAGAGGTGTCAGTACGATAGGCACACATCTTTGGTTTTTGAGAGGGATTTCGGGAGGTACCGCTCGCCTGACCCCTACAGAAACTGTAAGATGTCAGTGAGTTGTAAGGTGGTGACAGGTTTGGTCGACGATATGGGTTCCCTGAACAGATCCAAATCAGGGATCCTGGAGGTGATCAGATCTTTCTACTCACACCTCTTGGGGAAGAGGGATCTGGATCGGAACGTGATGTCGGCTTTCCTGGCCGAAGCCATCCCTGAGCCAGGAGATGACCCCTCGCTTCACGTTTTGACAGAACCAATCAGGGAAGAGGAAGTGCGACTGGCCATTGATGGGCTTCGGCCTAAGAAATCGCCAGGTCCGGATGGCTTAACATCCGAGTTTTATAAGACCTTTAGGGACTCCTTGGTCCCTCTCTTGACTGAGGTGTTTAACGAGTGTCTCTCCTCGGGCGCTCTTTCCCAGTCAATGAGGCAGTCTGCCCTGATTATCCTGTCAAAGGGTAAGGACCCGTCCCGTATTGAGAATTGGCGTCCCATAGCGCTTCTCAATACGGACCGGAAGGTTCTGGCAAAGGTGCTGTTCAAACGGCTGGTGAAGTTTGCACCCCGGCTCCTTTCGGAGGCCCAGCACTGCTCTGTTCCAGGCCGCAGTACGTTTAGTGCTGTGCTCGGTGTCCGAGAGGCAGTGGAGCAGGGCAGGGCAGGTCACTGGAAGGGGTACTTGCTGTCCTTAGACCAGGCGAAGGCTTTTGATCGGGTTAACCATAAGTACCTCTGGTCCGTCCTTCTGAGGTATGGTCTGCCTGGGGGGTTTGTAAATTGGCTAAAGATCTTGTACGCGGGGGCAGAGACTTTCCCGCTCGTGAATGGTTGGTCTGGCCGCCCTTTTGAGGTTGGGTCTGGGGTCCGCCAGGGCTGTCCATTGAGCCCGCTGTTATACGTGTTCGCGATAGATCCCCTTTTAAGGAGGATTGAGCGTGGACCATTGGTGGGAGTCAGGATGGACCAGGTGGCCCCGGAAGCCTCTCTGAGGGTGGTAGCGTATGCCAATGGCGTCTCCCTTTTCGTGTCCTCGGGTGAGGAGGCGGAGTGGGTCATGTCTGAGGTTGATCGCTACTCGGAGGCTTCTTGGTCCAGAATTAATCAGGAAAAGTGTGAGAGTCTCTGGCTGGGAGGGGGAGACCCTAGTTTTGGTCTCCCGGACACTCTTCCAGAGCCCCAGGCATCGGCAAAAATCCTAGGCATCGAATTTGGCCCTGGGGACTACCCCCAGCAAAATTGGGAGGGCAGACTTAAGATCGCCGCCCAGAAGGTGGACCAATGGAAGGGTTGGTCTTTGACCCTGAGGGAAAGGGTTAGCCTGGTTAAGGGTTTTTTGCTACCCTTGTTAATATACCTGGGCAGTGTCTGCATGTTGCCAGAGCCGCTCTGGACACGGGTCTACAGCCTGTTTTTCCAGATGTTATGGGGAAATAGGCTGAACCTAGTCAAGCGGGAGGTCACATACCGCACAAGGAGACTAGGAGGGTTGGGTATGGTCAACCCAGTGGTGTTTCTAATAAACACTTTTGTCAAGACTAACATCGCCAACCTCTGGTCAGAGAGGGCTCCTCCGTGGGTATTCTCCTGCAAGGGGTGGCTTCGACCCTTCTTCCAAGAATGGGAGACAGGAGGGCAAGTGAAGGACCTGCGCACACCGCACGGGCATCTCCCGGCTTACGCTACCCCGGTTCTGAAGGTGATCCGCCGGTGGGGTCTGGGAATGTGGGAGATCAGGACCATGTTGAGGAAATTGCTTGACAGGAGGGTCCTGTTGATCCATTTCCAGAAGCCTCTGGTGCTCAAAGATTGCCCAAGTCGGGATCTGGAGGGTGGGCTGAGGTTATTGAATTCTACACGGGTCCCCTTGAAGTTTTGGGACTTGGCTTGGCGTTGCTTCCATGGGAAACTGTATGTAAGGGACAACCTGAAGTGTAGGAACTCCGATGATCGGGGTTGTCCCCGTGAGGGGTGTTGCGACACGCTGGAAAGCATGGAGCACTTCCTCCTTCAGTGTCCTTTTAATACAGCGGTCTACAACAGGGTGGGTGCTTCCATAGGCTGGCCTCGGCTGGCACACCTTTCCTATGCGGAGTGGGCGTATGGGGCATTCGGATCCCTGGGTGGCCGAGATCGGGGCACTTTATTTCTAGTCAGTTTAGTCGTCAGGTTTTACACGTGGAACGCACGGTGCTTAGTGTCAACTCAGCAGAAAATCCTCCCCCGGGATGAGGTTGTTAGGAACATTCTTGGTGGCCTGGTGAAGGTGCGCTCTCTGGAGTATGACAGGCTGGGTGCAGCGAGGGCCTCTCTTCTCTGGAGAGGGTTCTCATTTAATGTACCTAGGGCTTAGATAAGCAGGTAAATGATAGGGACAGGTAGATAGCTTCAGTAGGGACAGGTAGATAGTTAGGGACAGGATAGGGACAGCCTAGGGACAGTTAGGTAGGCACGCGGTGAGTTAGGTAGGGTCGTAGGGTCAGGCAGGGAGAGACAGGGAAAGGTAGGTAGATGAATAGGGGCAGATGTCTAGACAGGTAGGGACGGCTGGTAGGGTAAGGATTGTTAGGGTAGAAGCCTGTCATCTCCGGTTTCCCGGTGGTGGGCTGGGGCTTTTCACTATCAGATTTTTGTTTTGCAGAAGTGAATTATTGATATAGGGCTCACAGGCACCAATCCTGGCTCTGGGTAAGTGTTGTAATATAGAGAGTTATGTAGCATTGTATTGTAAGGTGATGATCCTGTGGCTTACAGGGTTAATGCACCTGTAAGCAAGAGGTTATGAGTTACTCGGTGAGCTTATTTTTGTATTGTGTGGGTTTGGTGGTAGGTTGTTTATAGTTGTGTTTGCTGTGTAAAAAAAAAAAAAAAAATTTTTTAAATAATAATAAAAAAATATATATAAATTTAAAAAAATAAATAAATAAATAAAAAAAAAATGTGTGTGATTTAGATAGATGTGTTTAAGCCAGGTGGCTATAATGTTTCTTTTTGGGCGATGGACCAGAGTTTTCTTTGTCAGGTTTGGTATGAAGTGTGTATGTGCGTGTGTATTAATAAAATGTTTCTTCTCTCCTTGGGTGAGGTAACCTGGGGAGGAGGAATCAAAAAGTGAAAAGAAGAGTAAAGGACAGAAAACAACATATAGAAAGAAAGGAAAGATGGATGAAGCTTCTCTGAGAAAGAAGAAGGCAGTTTGTTTTCTTTTGCGGGGTTGCTTTGACTGGGGGCAGTTATGCTGGACTCGGACTTTGCTTTGGACTGGGGGGGTAATGTTGGACTCGGACAGTTGCTTTGTATTTTTATAATAAAAGAGTTCACTACATACAGATTTATACAGCCACCACTAGAAGGAGCTCACTACATACAGATTTATACAGCCACCACTAGAGGGAGCTCACTACATACATATTTATACAGTCACCACTAGAGGGAGCTCACTACATACATATTTATATAGCCACCACTAGAGGAAGTTCACTAGGTATAAATGTATTTATCCTGTATTAATCCCAATGGGAACTGAAAAAAAATTTGTATGAAGCAAGCTCTCTTCAGTGGTGACTCCAAGTAGCTACTATAACAAAGTAATTGTAAAAAAGTGTTCATCAGTCAATGACAGGTGCCATAGCTCCCAACTCCTCTAGATCCAGCAGGATATTCCCCGATTTGCGCAGATGTCCCACTATTTAGAGGTTCGTCCCAGGCTTCGTCCCAGGCTCAGCACCTGCACTGTTGGGTCACTATACAGTGTTGGGGGGCCCCAATGAGAGCACATTGATATGTACACAGGCATCATACTATGGGATGGTATCGTATATGAGAGCATAACTAGTTGCACTATTTCAATGTGGGAGCGCACAAATGACTGTGTGGGGTTAGCGGTGGGATTTGGCAAACAAGAAATTTCCGTAAAAGTTTGGAGGAACCTCCGTAGTCCGGGTTATGTGTGCTACATCATTTATTGTTGCATTGTCTCGCAGGGCACTTGTATTTCTGTGTGAATGTCTTCAGTCCCATCAGTTTTCCTACAGAACTTTCTCCCATCGGCTGCAGGTCCAGAAGAATGTCGTAATTGTATAAACACAACCTAAAGAAAACACGTTTCTGACCTGAGCTTGTATTTGAACAGCTGCCTATCTGCCCGAGAATCAGACCTTGGAAGTTCTGGACCCCTGCGGGCACGAGAGAGGGGCCATCACTGTAAGGACACATTTACTGGGCGAAAAGCCTTCTTTCCGTATGTTTCCTTAGTCTCCTTACCTCTTCCTGTATTGACATCCTGGAAACAAGGAGCTTCAGTCCCTGCGAGGGGAGTATTATTATCAGCAGGTATTTCACTGACCTTATGTATGAAGAGTTTATGCCTTGTCTATAGGGGTTTACGGGCAAGCCAACGTCACGATACAGAACAAGTCAAAAGTCAGGAACCGCTCACTTTTTTTTTACTACTCCATTGTTGCACTCAAAATATAAAGGCTTGTTTACTTCCGTAGACATTTTTTTTTAACTTAAATACATGTATTTGGATTTAAGAATCATTTTTGCAATTTGATTTCATTAAAGGTTTCGCCCCGTTTCACTTTTAAGACTATAGAAGGTAACGGTGCAACATTTTTTATGAAACCCAACTACAAAAATGTTTCTGTTTCTCATTTTTCCTTTTTTTTTTTTTTTTTACATTTTATTTTATTTAACAATTTAACAAATTTGCAGTCCAATCTCTGTTGTTCTGGCAAAGTCATTTTCTGTGATGAAGAACCTTCAGGCTTTTTGAGACTTCTGGAAGAATGATTGTCCGGAAAAGAGAAGATGCCAACAGTAAAGCCTCCTGAGACCATTCTTCATGCGTGGTGGCTTCTCTTACCTTTTACCTTTGCCATGAATAAAGAACGGGATCTAAACCTTCTCCAAGGGCAACTTCTCCCATCATCCAGGACAATGTGTTGATGATGGTCTCCCCCCCATGATGGAGACCAAGTCACAGGTGAGAACTAAGTCTCTCGTGGAACAAAACGTTGACATTTTGAGTCGACGGCCAGAAACTTCCCCACATCTTCCACTATTGAGAACCTGTGGTCAATCTTCAAAAAGTGATAAAACCCAGAAATTGAGATAATTCTGGGCTCAGATGAAACAAGAACTGGCGGCCATCAGTCAGGATCTGCCCAGAAACCGATATCCAGCTGGGAATATTGAGGAATCAAAGAAACGTCATGGATTTGTCAATAAAAGTGTAAAAACGTATGACATTTTATAATTGTAGATCAGTAACCCGAGAAACATCCGAATAAAAGATGAAATCCAAAATTTCTGTCATTCTCAAAACTTTTGGCCATGGTTCTACAGTATATTCTGTATTCATTTTTATGTACAGTCACGATTCAAAAAAAGTTGGGACACTGTGTGAAATGTAAGGAAAAAAATGCAATAATTTGTAAATCTCTTATAGTCATATTTTATTCATAACAGAACGATCAGTAGGTGAACGATGGACATTTTTTCAGTTCATTTAAAAATATTAACCCATTTAGCGCAACATATCTCAAAGGAGTTAGGACAGGGGTTAACTAAAGGCCGGAAAAGTCAGTGCTACTAATGAAAAAATGCTGGAAGTCAATTTTCAATTTATTCACATGACTTTGTATAAAAAGAGCATGTTAGAGAGGCAGAGTCTCTCAGAAGCAAAGATGGTCGGAGGTCACTAATCTGAGAACAACTGCATGTAAAAATATGGCATAGTTAAAAAAAAATGTTCCTCAACATAAAGTTGCAAAGACTTTGAATATATCACCATCTACAGAACATAATATCATCAAGCGATTTAGAGATTCTGGTCAATCCCCTTGCTCAAGAGATGGGTCTGACATTCAGTATTGGCCACTCAAGATCTACAGCCTCTCAGGTGACACAGGCATGATCCACTCGTGCAAATCACAACATGGGCTCAGGAATACATCCAGATATCATTGTCTGCCATCACAGGTCACCGTGCAATCGACAAATATAAGTGAAAGCTCCATCATATAAAAAAGACGAAGGCAATTATCAGCACAATCCAGAAACACTACCGTCTTCTCTGGGCGAAAGGTCATTTAGAATGGATGGAGGCAAAATGTAAAAACTGTTCTTTGGTTGGATGAATCAAAATGTGAAATTCTTTATCGAAATCCCAGATGCCATGTCCTGCGGACTCAAGAGGAGAGGGACCATCCGGCTTGTTATCCAACAGATGGACCATCCAGCTTGTTATCCAACACAGGGACCATCCAACTTGTTATCCAACAGAGGGACCATCCAACTTGTTATCCAACAGAGGGACCATCCAGCTTGTTATCCTACAGAGGGACCATCCAGCTTGTTATCCTACAGAGGGACCATCCAGCTTGTTATCCAACACAGGAACCATCTAGCTTGTTATCCTACAGAGGGACCATCCAGCTTCTTATCCAACAGAGGGACCATCCAGCTTGTTATCCTACAGAGGGACCATCCAGCTTGTTATCCAACACAGGGACCATCTAGCTTGTTATCCAACAGAGGGACCATCCAGCTTCTTATCCAACAGAGGGACCATCCAGCTTGTTATCCTACAGAGGGACCATCCAGCTTGTTATCTGTTGTGAATTCCGTTCTTGGGCTCCCTCTTGTGGTTGTGAATGGTACTTTTGTGAGTTCTGCCCTTGGGCTCCCTCTGGTGGTTTCGAGTGGAACTGCTGCTCCTTGAGTTTAGCTGTAGCAGCTGCTTTCACTGATCGTCTCTCCTGGCTTTGCTATTTAACCTGGCTCTGGTCTTCAGTTCATGCCAGCTGTCAATGTTTTCTGGGTTGGATTCAGATCTCTTCTTGGATTTCTCCTATGGCCTGTCCATTTCAGCAAAAGATAAGTTTTTGCTAGTTCTTTGGTTGTCCATTTGCTGTGGACTTAATTGCTCTGCTCATGTTATGTTTCTTTTTGTCCAGCTTGTCATCATGATATTTTCAGGCTAGCTGGAAGCTCTGGGGAAGCAGATTTGCCCTCCACACCGTGAGTCGGTGTGGAGATCATTTTTGTAAACTCTGCGTGGATTTTTAGTTTTTAATACTGACCGCACAGTAACCTTTCCTATTCTGTCTATCTAGATTAGTAGTGGCCTCCTTTGCTAAATTCTGTTTTCATTTCTGTGTATGTCATTTCCCTCTCCACTCACAGTCAATATTTGTGGGGGGCTATCTTTCCTTTGGGGGTTTTCTCTGAGGCAAGATAGCTTTCTGTTTTCCATCTTTAGGGGTAGTTAGTTCTCAGGCTGTGACGAGGTGTCTAGGGAGTGACAGGAACATCCCACAGCTACTGCTAGTGTTGGTGTTAGGATTAGGAACTGCGGTCAGTAAAGATACCACCTCCTCAGAGCTCGTCCCATGTTGCTCTTTAACCACCAGGTCATAACAGTTATCCAACACAGGGACCATCTAGCTTGTTATCCTACAGAGGGACCATCCAGCTTCTTATCCAACAGAGGGACCATCCAGCTTGTTATCCTACAGAGGGACCATCCAGCTTCTTATCCAACACAGGGACCATCCAGCTTGTTATCCAACAGAGGGACAATCCAGCTTGTTATCCAACAAAGGGACCATCCAGCTTGTTATCAAGGACAGGGATGATCCAACTTGTTATTGATGAGAAGGAAAATCCAGCTTGTTATCGATGAGAAGGAAAATCCAGCTTGTTATTGATGAGAAGGAAAATCCAGCTTGTTATCGAGAAGAGTGACCATCTAGCTTGTCCATCAAGGAAATGGACCATCCAGCTTGTTATCGATGAAAAGAACCATCCAGCTTCTTATCAGCACATAGTCCGGCATCTCTGATGGTACTGCAGGCATTAATGTCTATGGCAAGGGCAGCGCAGACATAAAAGGCAACATTGATGCTTAGCGTTACATAGAGGTTATAGAACAACATTTTGTCCTTCCAGGCCACGTCTATTTCAGTGAAGGTCTTGTATATTTCAGCAGGACAATGGTAAAGAACATATTGCCTCCACCACAGCACTATGGCTCTGCAGAAGTTCGGGGGATGAACCGGAAGCCTGTAGCCCAAACCTTCCACCAATAGAAAATATTTGGCGCATTATGAAATGAAAAATCCGGCAAAGACTCCGAACTGAGGAGCGTCGAGAATCCGACATCAGACGGGAACGAGACAACGTCCCTATCCCAAAATTCCAGCAATCATCTCCTCACTTCCCCCATGACTGATGTAAGAAGAAGGGAAGCTGCACAATGGTGGATACGGCCCAGACACAACTTGTGGCTGCCATGAATTTCTTAATTTTGTCATATGAAATGTAACCATGTCCAGCATTTACCATCTGATCTGTTCTCTGTTCTGCTGTGAATAAAATATGGCAACAAGAGATTTCCAAATCATCACATTCTCGTTTTCTATACATTTTGCACAGTGGTCAAACTTTTTTGGAACTGGGGATGTTCTTAAAGAATAGAAAACAATGAAAAAAATTCCTAAAGTTTCCAAAAAATGACGAGTCTAGTGGCAGGTCGTGGAGCTGCATCATCAGACCGGCGAGGTTGTCTCTTGGCTTCTGAAAACTTTTGAGAAAAGCAGCAGAAAATAGAGAAGTGAGACGGCGTGTAAACCAATCTCCCCCAGTTATTCATCCTCTTTCCACGGCCTTGGGGTGGACCGGGGAGGGTCGTCCTCATGGGGTTTCCTGCATTCATGGAGAGACATGGATATGGAAGCTCGGAAGGTCATGCGAGGGACACGCACAATGACACCACCTGGCATCGTGGTTACTATGGCAAACCACAAAGATTAGGCGGAAAGTGAGCATTGGCACGCCCGGCGCCGACTTTTTCTCTTTGTCCACCACAACTATCTGTCTCATATCTTGCAGGAAGCAAAATCTGTTTTCTTATTGTAAGATGAAAAAGACAATAGTCAGAACAATGAGGGAAAAATGGTGCTCAAATTATCTATACTGTGCAGTACCTGCAGATTTCTTAGAAAAAGACCAACGCACGCCAGGGGCGCACATAGTACCTGGAGCTCAGCACTGTGAGCAGATAAAGGCTACAATTCATCCTGCCACCACTAGGGGGAGATCACTATACATGAATGTATTATCGCTGTCAATGGCAGATGTAAGAATCCAAATGTAATGAGCTCCCTCTAGTGGTTAATATGTATATATACAAGTAATGAGCTCCCTCTAGTGGTTAATATGTATATTTACATGTAATGAGCTCCCTCTAGTGGTTAATATGTATATATACAAGTAATGAGCTCCCTCTAGTGGTTAATATGTATATTTACATGTAATGAGCTCTCTCTAGTGGTTAATATGTATATTTACATGTAATGAGCTCCCTCTAGTGGTTAATATGTATATATACAAGTAATGAGCTCCCTCTAGTGGTTAATATGTATATTTACATGTAATGAGCTCCCTCTAGTGGTTAATATGTATATATACATGTAATGAGCTCCCTCTAGTGGTTAATATGTATATATACATGTAATGAGCTCTCTCTAGTGGTTAATATGTATATTTACATGTAATGAGCTCCCTCTAGTAGTTAATATGTATATATACATGTAATGAGCTCCCTCTAGTGGTTAATATGTATATATACAAGTAATGAGCTCCCTCTAGTGGTTAATATGTATATTTACATGTAATGAGCTCTCTCTAGTGGTTAATATGTATATTTACATGTAATGAGCTCCCTCTAGTGGTTAATATGTATATATACAAGTAATGAGCTCCCTCTAGTGGTTAATATGTATATTTACATGTAATGAGCTCCCTCTAGTGGTTAATATGTATATATACATGTAATGAGCTCCCTCTAGTGGTTAATATGTATATATACATGTAATGAGCTCCCTCTAGTGGTTAATATGTATATTTACATGTAATGAGCTCCCTCTAGTGGTTAATATGTATATTTACATGTAATGAGCTCCCTCTAGTAGTTAATATGTATATATACATGTAATGAGCTCCCTCTAGTGGTTAATATGTATATATACAAGTAATGAGCTCCCTCTAGTGGTTAATATGTATATATACAAGTAATGAGCTCCCTCTAGTGGTTAATATGTATATATACAAGTAATGAGCTCCCTCTAGTGGTTAATATGTATATATACATGTAATGAGCTCCCTCTAGTGGTTAATATGTACATTTACATGTAATGAGCTCCCTCTAGTGGTTAATATGTATATATATACATGTAATGAGCTCCCTCTAGTGGTTAATATGTATATATACATGTAATGAGCTCCCTCTAGTGGTTAATATATATATATACATGTAATGAGCTCCCTCTAGTGGTTAACATGTATATTTACATGTAATGAGCTCCCTCTAGTGGTTATTATGTATATTTACATGTAATGAGCTCCCTCTAGTGGTTAATATATATATATATATATATATATATATATATATATATATATATATATATATATATATATATATATACATGTAATGAGCTCCCTCTAGTGGTTAATATGTATATTTACATGTAATGAGCTCCCTCTAGTGGTTTATATATATATATATATATATATATATATATATATATATATATATATATATATATATATATATACATACACTCACCGGCCACTTTATTAGGTACACCATGCTAGTAACAGGTTGGACCCCCTTTTGCCTTCAGAACTGCCTCAATTCTTCGTGGCATAGATTCAACAAGGTGCTGGAAGCATTCCTCAGAGATTTTGGTCCATATTGACATGATGGCATCACACAGTTGCCGCAGATTTGTCGGCTGCACATCCCAAAGATGCTCCATACAAGGCAGGATGGATCCATGCTTTCATGTTGTTTACGCCAAATTCTGACCCTACCATCCGAATGTCGCAGCAGAAATCGAGACTCATCAGACCAAGCAACGTTTTTCCAATCTTCTACTGTCCAATTTCGATGAGCTTGTACAAATTGTAGCCTCAGTTTCCTGTTCTTAGCTGAAAGGAGTGGTACCCGGTGTGGTCTTCTGCTGCTGTAGCCCATCTGCCTCAAAGTTCGACGCACTGTGCGTTCAGAGATGCTCTTAGGCCTACCTTGGTTGTAACGGGTGGCGATTTGAGTCACTGTTGCCTTTCTATCAGCTCGAACCAGTCTGCCCATTCTCCTCTGACCTCTGGCATCAACAAGGCATTTCCGCCCACAGAACTGCCGCTCACTGGATTTTTTTTCTTTTTCTGACCATTCTCTGTAAACCCTAGAGATGGTTGTGCGTGAAAATCCCAGTAGATCAGCAGTTTCTGAAATACTCAGACCAGCCCTTCTGGCACCAACAACCATGCCACGTTCAAAGGCACTCAAATCACCTTTCTTCCCCATACTGATGCTCGGTTTGAACTGCAGGAGATTGTCTTGACCATGTCTACATGCCTAAATGCACTGAGTTGCCGCCATGTGATTGGCTGATTAGAAATTAAGTGTTAACAAGAAGTTGGACAGGTGTACCTAATAAAGTGGCCAGTGAGTGTATATATATATATATATATATATATATATATATATATATATATATATATATATATATATATATATATAATTAGCTCCCTCTAGTGGTTAAAGGGAATCTGTCACCCCAAAATCGTATATGAGCTATGGCCTCTGGCATCAGTTTTTAAGACGCCTGTTTAAGACAGTTACAGTTATTAGGTTCTTTAGAAGGACGCAGATCTGGGGATTTATTCTGACGGAATATAGGCTGAACTGGATGGACAAATGGCTTTTTTCGGCCTTGCTAACTATGTTACTATATTACTATGTTATATCCTTGGGCCAATTACAGCGTTCGCTTTCTAAATTCATAACCGTTAAGTCTCCGATATTTTCTTTCTTGCTCCCCATTGGCCGCCTTTTATTTCTGACGCAGTGTCGCCATCTGCTGGATGACTTAGGAGTTAAAAAAAGAAAATCGTTGCCAAGTTTGGTAAGCCCTTCGCTCTCACTTTCTGCTATTGTCACATTTTTTATCAGATTGTGTAAAAACAAAAGATTCTGGTTGCAGGTCTCCACAGAGATCAAATAACAAGATCCTGGACGACGACGTCACCTCCTCCACATAACCGATAACTGTTCCATAATAAAGCAACTTTCCAAGCTTCTGCTTCTTTGGCACTTTCAGTATCTCTGCTTGCTGTTATTGACCTATTCAGAGGCCGATACCTGTTCTAATCTTGTCCTTTTCATCCCCGATAACAATGCTGTCGGAGGAGGAGGCTGCGTTTGGCCACCAGGTAATCTCCATTATTTGATCTTAGACTTATTTTTGTGAACAAAGAAAAAAGTCCCTAAAAGTTGTAAAAACGACGCCGTAAATGGAGTTCTGGGGGATTTTCAGAGTAATTTCTAACATAAATTCACACGCCTCCTCTTGGATCGGTGTGCAGGCCCATTGTGATCGGTGGAGGTCCAGGAGCAATAAAGCATGTGGCCACTAGATGGCAGGAAACGTCAGTCTTCTGTAGGGAGAACATCTATACACCTCCAGTAGATGGCGCCGATTTGTGCCTTTGCATAAGTCTACAGCACCATATGTACCGCTCACAGTAACAATGTCCTGTTGCCCCCACATAGTTAATGATGCCTGATTAGGACCCCTACATAGAATAGCCCCATATACTAATGCTGCCCCCTTAGTGACCACCACACATTAATTATCCCCCCACATAGTAATGATGCCCATTTAATGACCATCACATTAACGATGCCTCATTAGTGCCTCCACATCTCTAAACAGTAATGATATCCCTATAGTGCTCACTCACAGTAAGAAAAGCCCCCCATGTACTCATGTTGCCCCCTTAGTGACCACCTCACATGAATTAATGAATTATGCCCACTTAGTGCACACATATGCTAATACTCTCCCTTTAATGACCACTGCACAGTGATGATGCCCCCTTAGTGCCCCTAAGCGGTATCGGTGCCCATTTAGTGACTCAATCACAGTAAGGAAGCCCCCACAAAGTTAGCATGCCTCCACAAGTAATGATGCCCCCATAGTAGGGATCACTTCCACATTGTTATGGTGTCCCCTTAGTGTCCTGATATCCCCCTAGTGACCGGTCTGTGCAGTAGACGTGCCGTTGTAGTGCCCACTACACAGGAATGATGCCCATTTTGTGCCTACCTCATGACATCATACCTGCATGTCCCAGGGTCCCTGAGCCGGTGCGTCCCCAGGATGCAGACACGGTGCGTCCGGGCACCTGACAACTTGTGTCACAAGCCGACACTCTACTGTATGGTTCTCTGCGCTCACTGCCTGGACTATTTATCTGGGCTATCTGGGCACCGTGCGGCACTATGTCTCCAGAAATGGCACAGGCCTGTGGCACCGATACATACAGTGTCTTGCGAAAGTATTCAGCCCCCTGGAACATTTCAACCTTTTCCCACATATCGTGCTTTAAGCATAAAGATACCAAATGTAAATTTTTGGTGAAGAATCAACAACAAGTGGAACACAATTGTGAAGTTGAACGAAATTTATTGGTTATTTTAAATTTTTGTGGAAATTAAAAAACTGAAAAGTGGGGCATGCAATATTATTCGGCCCCTTTAACTTAATACTTTGTTGCGCCTCCTTTTGCTGCGATTACAAGTCTCTCTTGGGGTTTGCCTCTATCAGTTTTGTACATGTAGAGACTGAAATTCTGGCCCATTGTTCCTCGGCAAACAGCTCGAGCTCAGTGAGGTTTGATGGAGATCGTTTGTGAACAGCAGTTTTCAGCTCTTTCCACAGATTCTCGATTGGACTGAGGTCTGGACTCTGACTTGGCCATTCTAACACCTGGATACGTTTATTTGTGAACCATTCCATTGTAGATTTTACTTTATGTTTGGGATCATTGTCTTGTTGTCAGACAAATCTCTGTCCCAGTCTCAGGTCTTTTGCAGACTCCAACAGGTTTTCTTCAAGAATCGTTCTGTATTTGACTCCATCCATCTTCCCATCAATTTTAACCATCTTCCCTGTCCCTGCTGAAGAAAAGCAGGCCCAAACCATGATGCTGCCACCACCATGTTTGACAGTGGGGATGGTGTGTTCAGGGTGATGAGCTGTGTTGCCTTTACGCCAAACATATCGTTTGGCATTGTTGCTAAAAAGTTTGATTTTGGTTTCATCTGACCAGAGCACCTTCTTCCACATGTTTGGTGTCTCCCAGGTGGCTTGTTGCAAACTTTAAACGACACTTTTTATGGATATCTTTGAGAAATGGCTTTCTTCTTGCCACTCTTCCATAAAGGCCAGATTTGTGCAGTGTACGACTGATTGTTGTCCTATGGACAGACTGTCCCACCTCAGCTGTAGATCTCTGCAGTTCATCCAGAGTGATCATGGGCCTCTTGGCTGCATCTCTGATCAGTCTTCTCCTTGTTTGAGATGAAAGTTTAGAGGGATGACCGGGTCTTGGTAGATTTGCAGTGGTATGATACTCCTTCCATTTCAATATGATCGCTTGCACAGTGCTCCTTGGGATGGTTAAAGTTTTGGAAATCATTTTGTATCCAAATCCGGCTTTAACCTTCTCCACAACAGTATCACGGACCTGCCTGTTGTGTTCCTTGGTCTTCATGATGCTCTCTGTGCTTCACACAGAACCCTGAGACTATCACAGAGCAGGTGCATTTATGCGGAGACTTGATTACACACAGGTGGATTATATTTATCATCATTAGGCATTTAGGACAACATTGGATCCTTCAGAGATCCACAATGAACTTCTGCACTGAAAGTAAGGCTAAGTTCACACGTTGCAGAATTGCCGCGGAAATTTCCGCGGCAATTCTGCGCCTCCTGCCGCGGGTATATAGCATGCAGAATTAGCATGCATATACCCGCAGAAAACTAGCGTTTTGTAAGCATAATTAGCTTGCAGAATGCTAGAGTTTTCCAAGCGATCTGTAGCATCGCTTGGAAAACTGACTGACAAGTTGGTCACACTTGTCAAACATACTGTTTGACAAGTGTGACCAACTTTTTACTATAGATGCAGCCTATGCAGCATCTATAGTAAAAGATCGAATGTTTAAAAATAATTAAAAAAAATAAAAAAAATGGTTATACTCACCTGCAGACCTCAGCAGCGTCCGTTCCTATAGCTGGAGTGCGGTGAAGGGCCTGAGATGACGTCATTGGTCGCGTGAACGGTCACATGCGGTCTCGCGACCAATCACAAGACACTGACGTCATCGCAGGTCCTTCACCGCCCATCAGCTATAGGAACCGAAGCGGCAGCGTGCAGCGGAGAGGCCGGAAGACTGCGGGGGACATCGAGAGTGAGTATATCGCTATTTTTTATTTTTATTCTTTTATTTTTGACCAATTATATGGTGCCCAGTCCGTGGAGGAGAGTCTCCTCTCCTCCACCCTGGGTACCCACCGCACATAATCTGCTTACTTCCCGCATGGTGGGCACAGCCCCGTGCGGGAAGTAAGCAGATCAATGCACTCCTATGGGTGCAGAATCGCCACGATTCCGCAATTTTAATGAACATGCTGCATTTTTTTCTGGAATGCGATTCCGCTCAGGAAAAAAATGCAACATTTGCACAAAAAATGCGGATTGCAATCTATTACATAGGATGCTTAATGTTAGCATTTTTTTCGCAGTTTTATAGCGTTTTTATAGCGAAAAACCGCGAAAAAAACGCGAAAAATATGCTACGTGTGCACACAGCCTAAAAGGGACCGAATAATATTGCACGCCCCACTTTTCAGTTTATGAATTTCCACAAAAATTTTAAATACCCAATAAATTTCATTCAACTTCACAATTGTGTTCCACTTGTTGTTGATTCTTCACCAAAAATTTACATTTGGTATCTTTATGTTTGAAGCATGATATGTGTGAAAAGGTTGAAAAGTTCAAGGGGGCCGAATACTTTCGCAAGGCACTGTATAAACATAGATTTGACCTGTGACCAAAATGTATCACTCAAATTCCTGCTACATTGTAGGATCCGCACTGCAACAATGTATCCACAGTGCAATGTGCACACACATACAGTCCGCTATGGTGACACCTTATCTGGTCAGTACGAGGACTTAATCAGGGGCGGACATATTGGGCCAAGAGGCACGGGAGCCCACGTCCACCTCCGAAGCTTCGGTCACAGACACATAAAGGGGCACATTAGTATTATTGGGCTGCACAGGGCCCGCATACTGTTCTTGCACATGGCTCCTATTCTATATGTGTCCACCCCTGGACTTACCAAAAGTACAGGAGTTTGGTAAATTGTGACCTCAAAAGATCAGGAGAAAACATGAGAAATGGGACCTTATATAATGAGCTCCAGCATAGCGTGGCCCTAATAGCACGGAGACGAT
This sequence comes from Ranitomeya variabilis, assembly GCF_051348905.1. Taxonomy (NCBI): domain Eukaryota; kingdom Metazoa; phylum Chordata; class Amphibia; order Anura; family Dendrobatidae; genus Ranitomeya; species Ranitomeya variabilis. The sequence continues at coordinate 28,964,370 of NC_135232.1, forward strand.
TGCACCGCCAACGCTCGCTCGCTCAGGAGGATTGGAAATTTCCACAGCACATTGATAGCACATGATCATCCTGTTTACTGCTCCCAGCAGAAGCCTCTTCTGTTTACACGGTACATTCCTGCGCAGAGATAACAAGGTTTCAGTCTTCTGCCTGTGATACTACAACTCCCAACATGGGCAAATAGCCCGCTCCACCACGGGAGTCACAGTAGGTCATGGGACAGTGCGGTGTTTTAAAGGGCGTTGCAAACAGTTCACAAAGTTAAATAAAGTTAAATAAACTGTGCCATTACAGCGTTACACAGTGCCCAGATAAATAGTGCCAAACGAGACCCCAAAAGCGCCAGACAAATAGTGTTATATAGTGCCAGTACAATGTTATACAGTGCCAAGATAAATAGTGCTATACAGTGACCCAACAGCATCATACAAGGCACAGATAGTGTTATACGGTGCCCAAAAAGCATCATACAGTGCCCAGATAAATAGTGCTATACGGTGCCCTAAAAGCATCATACAAGGCACAGATAAATAGTGCTATACATTGACCCAACAGCAACATACAGTGCCCAGATAAATAGTGCTATACGGTGCCCTAACAGCGTCATACACTACCCAGATAAACAGTGCTACGTAGTGCCCTATCAGCGTCATATAATGCCCAGATAAGTAGTACTATACAGTGCCCCAACAGCATCATACAATACCCAGATAAATACTGCTATACAGTGCCCAAACAGCATCATCTGTTGTGAATTTGGATTCTGGGCTCCCCCGGTGGCTACTGGTGGAATTGAACTTGTGACATCATCTTCCCTGTTCACCTGTTCTGATTAGATCTGGGTGTCGCTATATAACCTGGCTTCTCTGTTAGATGCTTGCCGGTCAACAATGTTATCAGAAGCCTCTCTGTGCTTGTTCCTGCTCCCAGACATCTACTAGATAAGTTGGACATTCGTCCATGTTTTGTTTTTGTATTTTGGTTCCAGTTCACAGCTGCAGTTTCGTTACTGTGTCTGGAAAGCTCTTGTTGATCAGGAATTGCCACTCTGGTATTATGAGTTAATGCCAGAGTCCTAAAGTAATTTCTGGATGTGTTTTGTTAGGGTTTTCTACTGACCATGAAAGTATGCTTTCTGTCTTCTGCTATCTAGAAAGCGGACCTCAAATTTGCTAAAACTATTTTCCTGCTGCGTTTGTTGTTTCATCTCATATCACCGCCAATATATGTGGGGGGCTTCTGTCTCCTTTTTGGGCATTTCTCTAGAGGTGAGTCAGGTCTTATATTTCCCTCTGCTAGCATTATTTAGTTCTCCGGCCGGCGCTGGGCATATAGGGATAAAAAGTAGGACATGCTACCTGGCTACTTCTAGATGATGCGGTAGGTTTAGTTCATGGTCAGTACAGTTACATCTTCCAAGAGCTTGTTCCTATTGAGGCTTATGCTAGTTCTCTGGCCATGGAGATCATGACAGTTTGACCGGCCCACTAAAGGGTTAAAATCCTTGGCTGAGAAAGGAGAGAAATAAGAAGTCTGCTGAAAATTTTTTTTTTTTTTTTTTTTCTCTAGTAGTTAGTGTGCTCTTAATTGGATCACTTGCCAGTCTGTCTATTCTGCAGTCTTTCTTTTTTTTTTTTCTCTCCTTCTAATCTTTGAATGGCTCTATGTTCACCTGTCTATAATGGATCTACAGAGTGTAACTGCAGGTTTGAATAATCTCGCCACGAAAGTACAAAGTTTGCAAGATTTTGTTGTTCATGCTCCGGTATCAGAGCCGAGAATTCCTTTGCCGGAATTCTTCTCAGGGAATAGATCTAGCTTTCAGAATTTTAGAAATAATTGTAAGTTATTTTTGTCCCTGAAATCTCGTTCTGCTGGAGACCCTGCACAGCAGGTTGGGATTGTGATTTCCTTGCTCCGCGGCGACCCTCAAGACTGGGCTTTTGCATTGGCACCAGGGGATCCTGCGTTGCGCAATGTGGATGCGTTTTTTCTGGCCTTGGGCTTGCTTTATGAGGAACCTCATTTGGAACTTCAGGCAGAAAAAACTTTGATGTCCCTATCGCAGGGGCAAGATGAAGCTGAAATTTACTGCCAAAGATTCCGTAAATGGTCTGTGCTTACTCAGTGGAATGAGTGTGCCTTGGCGGCTACTTTCAGAGAGGGTCTTTCTGATGCCATTAAGGATGTTATGGTGGGGTTCCCTGTGCCTGCAAGTCTGAATGAGTCCATGACAATGGCCATTCAGATCGATAGGCGTCTGCGGGAGCGCAAACCAGTGCACCATCTGGCGGTGTCCACTGAGAAGACGCCAGAAAACATGCAGTGTGATAGAATTCTGTCCAGAAGCGAGCGGCAGAATTTTAGACGGAAAAATGGGTTGTGTTTCTATTGTGGGGATTCTACTCATGTTATATCAGCATGCTCTAAGCGTACTAAAAAGCTTGATAAATCCGTTCCCATTGGCACTTTACAGTCTAAATTTATTTTGTCTGTGACCCTGATTTGCTCTTTGTCATCTATTACTACGGACGCCTATATCGACTCTGGCGCCGCTTTGAGTCTTATGGATTGGTCCTTTGCCAATCGTTGTGGGTATGATTTAGAGCCTTTGGAGACTCTTATTCCTCTGAAGGGGATTGACTCCACCCCATTGGCTAATAATAAACCACAATACTGGACACAAGTGACTATGTGTATTAATCCGGATCACCAGGAGACTATTCGTTTTCTGGTGCTGTATAATCTACATGATGATTTGGTGCTAGGATTGCCATGGCTGCAGTCTCACAACCCAGTCCTTGACTGGAGAGCTATGTCTGTGTTGAGCTGGGGATGTAAGGGGGATCATGGGGATGTACCTGTGGTGTCCATTTCATCATCTATTCCCTCTGAAATCCCTGAGTTCCTGTCTGATTATCGTGACGTCTTTGAAGAACCCAAGCTGGGTTCGCTACCTCCGCACCGTGAGTGCGATTGTGCTATAGATTTAATTCCGGGTAGTAAATACCCAAAGGGTCGTTTATTTAATCTGTCTGTGCCTGAACATACTGCTATGCGAGAATATATAAAGGATGCCCTTTCTAGGAGTTTTGAGCCTGATTCACCCGGCAACTCTGACCCCACAGGTATTCTTAAGGAGGGAGTTATCTTGTCAGCCGTTTCTCCAGACCTGCGGCGGGCCTTGCAGGAGTTTCAGGCGGATAGACCGGATCGTTGTCCGCCTGATAGGTTGTTTGTTCCTGATGATTGGACCAGTAGAGTCATCTCTGAGGTACATTCTTCTGCATTGACAGGTCATCCTGGAATTTTTGGTACCAGGGATTTGGTGGCAAGATCCTTCTGGTGGCCTTCCCTGTCACGAGATGTGCGAGGCTTTGTGCAGTCTTGTGACGTTTGTGCTCGGGCCAAGCCTTGTTGTTCTCGGGCTAGTGGATTATTGTTGCCCTTGCCTATTCCTAAGAGGCCTTGGACACACATCTCGATGGATTTTATTTCAGATCTGCCTGTTTCTCAGAAGATGTCTGTCATCTGGGTGGTGTGTGACCGTTTTTCTAAGATGGTCCATTTGGTTCCCCTGCCCAAATTGCCTTCTTCTTCCGAGTTGGTGCCCCTGTTTTTTCAAAATGTTGTTCGTTTGCATGGTATTCCTGAGAATATCGTTTCTGACAGAGGAACCCAATTTGTGTCTAGATTTTGGCGGGCATTCTGTGCTAGGATGGGCATAGATTTGTCTTTTTCGTCTGCTTTTCACCCTCAGACTAATGGCCAGACCGAGCGGACTAATCAGACCCTGGAGACATATCTGAGGTGTTTTGTGTCTGCTGACCAGGATGATTGGGTTGCTTTTTTGCCATTGGCGGAGTTCGCCCTCAATAATCGGGCCAGCTCTGCCACTTTGGTGTCCCCGTTTTTCTGTAATTCGGGGTTCCACCCTCGATTTTCCTCCGGTCAGATGGAATCCTCGGATTGTCCTGGAGTGGATGCGGTGGTGGAGAGATTGCATCATATCTGGGGGCAGGTGATGGACAATTTAAAGTTGTCCCAGGAGAAGACTCAGCTTTTTGCCAACCGTCACCGTCGTGTTGGTCCTCGGCTTTGTGTTGGAGATTTGGTGTGGTTGTCTTCTCGTTTTGTCCCTATGAGGGTCTCATCTCCTAAGTTTAAGCCTCGGTTCATCGGTCCGTATAAAATATTGGAGATTCTTAACCCTGTTTCCTTCCGTTTGGACCTCCCTGCATCCTTTTCTATTCATAACGTTTTTCATCGGTCGTTATTGCGCAGGTATGAGGCACCGGTTGTGCCTTCCGTTGAGCCTCCTGCTCCGGTGTTGGTTGAGGGTGAGTTGGAGTACGTTGTGGAAAAAATCCTAGACTCCCGTGTTTCCAGACGGAGACTCCAGTATCTGGTCAAGTGGAAGGGATACGGCCAGGAGGATAATTCTTGGGTCACTGCATCTGATGTTCATGCCTCTGATCTGGTTCGTGCCTTTCATAGGGCCCATCCTGATCGCCCTGGTGGTTCTGGTGAGGGTTCGGTGCCCCCTCCTTGAGGGGGGGGTACTGTTGTGAATTTGGATTCTGGGCTCCCCCGGTGGCTACTGGTGGAATTGAACTTGTGACATCATCTTCCCTGTTCACCTGTTCTGATTAGATCTGGGTGTCGCTATATAACCTGGCTTCTCTGTTAGATGCTTGCCGGTCAACAATGTTATCAGAAGCCTCTCTGTGCTTGTTCCTGCTCCCAGACATCTACTAGATAAGTTGGACATTCGTCCATGTTTTGTTTTTGTATTTTGGTTCCAGTTCACAGCTGCAGTTTCGTTACTGTGTCTGGAAAGCTCTTGTTGATCAGGAATTGCCACTCTGGTATTATGAGTTAATGCCAGAGTCCTAAAGTAATTTCTGGATGTGTTTTGTTAGGGTTTTCTACTGACCATGAAAGTATGCTTTCTGTCTTCTGCTATCTAGAAAGCGGACCTCAAATTTGCTAAAACTATTTTCCTGCTGCGTTTGTTGTTTCATCTCATATCACCGCCAATATATGTGGGGGGCTTCTGTCTCCTTTTTGGGCATTTCTCTAGAGGTGAGTCAGGTCTTATATTTCCCTCTGCTAGCATTATTTAGTTCTCCGGCCGGCGCTGGGCATATAGGGATAAAAAGTAGGACATGCTACCTGGCTACTTCTAGATGATGCGGTAGGTTTAGTTCATGGTCAGTACAGTTACATCTTCCAAGAGCTTGTTCCTATTGAGGCTTATGCTAGTTCTCTGGCCATGGAGATCATGACAATCATCTAAAGCCCAGATAAAGAGTGCTATGCAGTTTCCTAACAGCATTATATAATACCCAGAATAATAGTGCTATACAGTGCCCTAACTGAATCGAATAATGCCCAGATAGGTAGTGCTATACAGTGCCCTAACAGTGTTATATAAGCCCAGATAAATAATGCTATACCGTGTCCCAACAGCATCATACAAAACCCATATAAATAGTGCTATACAGTGCCCTAACAGCATCATACAATACCCAGATATATAGTGCTATACAGTGCCCTAACAGCGTCATATAATGCCCAGATAAACTGTACTACCCAGATTAATAGTGCTATACAGTGCCCTAGCAGCATCATATAATGCCCAGATAGATAGTGCTATACAGTGCCCCAAAAGTATCAGACAAATGATGTTATACAGTTCCACTAGTGGCATAACTAGTGATCAATTAGAGCAAGACTTGGACCCGGTCCCTATCATCATGGTATATACAGTGGATACGGAAAGTATTCAGACCCCTTTAAATTTTTCACTCTATGTTTCATTGCAGCCATTTGGTAAATTCAAAAAAGTTCATTTTTTTCTCATTAGTGTACACTCTGCACCCCCCATCTGGACTGAAAAAAAAGAAATGTAATAATGTTTGCAAATTTATTAAAAAAGAAAAACTGAAATATCACATGGTCATAAGTATTCAGACCCTTTGCTCAGACACTCATATTTAAGTCACATGCTGTCCATTTCCTTGTGATCCTCCTTGAGATGGTTCTACTCCTTCATTGGAGTCCAGCTGTGTGTAATTACACTGATAGGACTTGATTTGGGAAGGCGCACACCTGTCTATATAAGACCTCACAGCTCACAGTGCATGTCAGACCACATGAGAATCATGAGGCCAAAGGAATTGGCCAAGGAGCTCAGAGACAGAATTGTGGCGGTGTTTTTCAGCTGGAGGGACAGGACGACTGGTTGTCATTGAAGGAAACATGAATGCGGCCAAGTACAGAGATATCCTGGATGAAAACCTCTTCCAGAGTACTCTGGACCTCAGACTTGGCCGAAGGTTCACCTTCCAACAAGACAATGACCCTGAGCACACAACTAAAATAACAAAGGAGCGGCTTCAGAACAACTCTGTGACCATTCCTGACCGGCCCAGCCAGTGCCCTGACCTAAACCCAACTGAGCATCTCTGGAGAGACCTGAAAATGTCTGTCCACCAACGTTCACCATCCAACCTGACGGAACTGGAGAGGATCTGCAAGGAAGAATGGCCGAGGATCCCCAAATCCAGGGGTGAAAAACTTGTTGCATCATCCTGGTGTATATATCCCCCATCCTGCTATATGTGTCCCTTATTGTGGGCCCCACCCTGGTATATACACTCACTGGCCACTTTATTAGGTACACCTGTCCAACTTCTTGTTAACACTTAATTTCTAATCAGCCAATCACATGGCGGCAACTCAGTGCATTTAGGCATGTAGACATGGTCAAGACAATCTCCTGCAGTTCAAACCGAGCATCAGTATGGGGAAGAAAGGTGATTTGAGTGCCTTTGAACGTGGCATGGTTGTTGGTGCCAGAAGGGCTGGTCTGAGTATTTCAGAAACTGCTGATCTACTGGGATTTTCACGCACAACCATCTCTAGGGTTTACAGAGAATGGTCCGAAAAAGAAAAAAAATCCAGTGAGCGGCAGTTCTGTGGGCGGAAATGCCTTGTTGATGCCAGAGGTCAGAGGAGAATGGGCAGACTGGTTCGAGCTGATAGAAAGGCAACAGTGACTCAAATCGCCACCCGTTACAACCAAGGTAGGCCTAAGAGCATCTCTGAACGCACAGTGCGTCGAACTTTGAGGCAGATGGGCTACAGCAGCAGAAGACCACACCGGGTACCAGTGGCATACCTCCCAACCGTCCCGGATCCCGCGGGACTGTCCTGATTTTGACAGCCAGCCCCGGGATCCCGGGCGGGACACTAATGTCCCGTGCCTAGGGCAGGGACAATGCAGGGGGCGGCACCTGAGTAGCTTAGGTTTGTGGCTGTTTTTTTTTTCTTATACATGCTGGGTCTCCTCCCGACCGATCCCGCCCCCCCCCCCGCCCCCTGTGTGTGCGGCGCTGCCACGCTGAGGAAGAGAGCCAGCAGCGATCAAGATGAGAGGTCAGCGACTCACTTCCTCCTGTGTGTGCACGGAGCTCCGGCGTCTCCTGCTCTTAGCTGCTATCCCGGCAGAGAAGGAGAGACGGGGGAGGTGCCGGGACAGTGCAGAGCTGTGAGCAGCCGGAGAAACTGAAGAGCTGCACATGGACAGATCAGCCGCCCCTGCACCACAGAGGAGATTGTGTGTGTGTGATGTGTGTGTGTGTGTGAGATGTGTGATGCTGCATTTGTGTGTGTGTCATGTGTGTATGAGGTATCTGGTGTGTGTGATGGCTGGGTGTGTGTGATGGCTGGGTGTGTGTGTGTGATGGGTGTGTGTGTGTGATGGGTGTGTGTGTGTGATGGGTGTGTGTGTGATGGCTGGGTGTGTGTGTGTGTGATGGCTGGGTGTGTGTGTGTGATGGCTGAGTGTGTGTGTGTGATGGCTGGGTGTGTGTGTGTGTGTGATGGCTGGGTGTGTGTGTGTGTGATGGCTGGGTGTGTGTGATGGCTGCGTGTGTGTGTGATGGCTGCATGTGTGTGATGGCTGCGTGTGTGTGTGTGATGGCTGCGTGTGTGTGTGTGTGATGGCTGCGTGTGTGTGTGATGGCTGCATGTGTGTGTGATGGCTGCGTGTGTGTGTGTGTGATGGCTGCGTGTGTGTGTGTGTGATGGCTGCGTGTGTGTGTGTGTGATGGCTGCGTGTGTGTGTGTGTGATGGCTGCGTGTGTGTGTGTGTGATGGCTGCGTGTGTGTGTGTGTGATGGCTGCGTGTGTGTGTGATGGCTGCATGTGTGTGTGATGGCTGCATGTGTGTGATGGCTGCGTGTGTGTGTGATGGCTGCGTGTGTGTGATGACTGCGTGTGTGTGTGTGATGACTGCGTGTGTGTGTGATGGCTGTGTGTGTGTGATGGCTGCGTGTGTGTGTGTGATGACTGCGTGTGTGTGTGATGGCTGTGTGTGTGTGTGATGGCTGCATGTGTGATGCATTTGTGTCAAAGCTGCATGTGTTTGTGAGCTGCGTTTGTGATGCTGCGTGTGTATGTGTGATACTGTGTGTGTGATGCTGCATGTGTGTGAGCTGCGTGCCTGTATGTCATTATACAGTATGGAGAACTGTGGCCATAATACAGTATGGAGCATCATGTGGGGTCATTATACAGTATGGAGCATCATGTGCAGTCATTATACAGTATGGAGCATCATGTGCGGTCATTATACAATATGGAGCATCATGTGCAGCCAGTATACAGTATGGAGCATCATGTGTGGTCATTATACAATATGGAGCATCATGTGCAGTCATTATACAGTATGGAGCATCATGTGCGGTCATTATACAATATGGAGCATCATGTGCGGTCATTATACAGTATGGAGCATCATGTGCGGTCATTATACAGTATGGAGCATCATGTGCGGTCATTATATAGTATGGAGCATCATGTGCGGTCATTATACAATATGGAGCATCATGTGTGGCCATTATACAGTATGGAGCATCATGTGTGTTCATTATACAGTATGGAGCATCATGTGCAGCCAGTATACAGTATGGAGCATCATGTGCGGTCATTATACAATATGGAGCATCATGTGCGGTCATTATACAATATGGAGCATCATGTGCGGTCATTATACAGTATGGAGCATCATGTGCAGTCATTATACAGTATGGAGCATCATGTGCAGCCAGTATACAGTATGGAGCATCATGTGCGGTCATTATACAATATGGAGCATCATGTGCGGTCATTATACAGTATGGAGCATCATGTGCGTTTATTATACAGTATGGAGCATCATGTGCGGCCATTATACAGTATGGAGCATCATGTGTGTTCATTATACAGTATGGAGCATCATGTGCAGCCAGTATACAGTATGGAGCATCATGTGCGGTCATTATACAGTATGGAGCATCATGTGCTGTCATTATACAATATGGAGCATCATGTGCGGTCATTATACAGTATGGAGCATCATGTGCAGTCATTATACAGTATGGAGCATCATGTGCAGCCAGTATACAGTATGGAGCATCATGTGCGGTCATTATACAGTATGGAGCATCATGTGCGTTCATTATACAGTATGGAGCATCATGTGCGGCCATTATACAGTATGCATGCGGTCATTATACAGTATGGAGCATCATGTGCGGTCATTATACAGTATGGAGCATCATGTACGGTCATTATACAGTATGGAGCATCATGTGCGTTCATTATACAGTATGGAGCATCATGTGCGGCCATTATACAGTATGCATGCGGTCATTATACAGTATGGAGCATCATGTGCGGTCATTATACAGTATGGAGCATCATGTGCGGCCATTATACAGTATGGAGCATCATGTGCGGTCATTATACAGTATGGAGCATCATGTGCGGCCATTATACAGTATGGAGCATCATGTGCGGTCATTATACAGTATGGAGCGTCATGTGTGTTCATTATACAGTATGGAGCCTCATGTGCAGTCATTATACAGTATGGAGCATCATGTGCGGTCATTGTACAGTATGGGGCATCATGTGTGGTCATTATACAGTATGGAGCACTGTGTGGCCATATTTTTTTGTTTATAACTATTGTATATGAAACAGTGTGATCAGCAGTGCTAAATGGGTGTGCTTGGGACGTGGATATGGGTGTGACTAATTATGAATGGGTGTGGTCAGAGGCGTGGCCTAAAATTTGCCGTGGCGCGCTTTGCGCGCCGCAAACTTTGTCCCTCTTTCCCATCTTCAAAAGTTGGGAGGTATGGGTACCACTCCTTTCAGCTAAGAACAGGAAACTGAGGCTACAATTTGTACAAGCTCATCGAAATTGGACAGTAGAAGATTGGAAAAACGTTGCTTGGTCTGATGAGTCTCGATTTCTGCTGCGACATTCGGATGGTAGGGTCAGAATTTGGCGTAAACAACATGAAAGCATGGATCCATCCTGCCTTGTATGGAGCATCTTTGGGATGTGCAGCCGACAAATCTGCGGCAACTGTGTGATGCCATCATGTCAATATGGACCAAAATCTCTGAGGAATGCTTCCAGCACCTTGTTGAATCTATGCCACGAAGAATTGAGGCAGTTCTGAAGGCAAAAGGGGTCCAACCCGTTACTAGCATGGTGTACCTAATAAAGTGGCCGGTGAGTGTATATCCCCCATCCTGGTATGTACTGTATGTTCTCCATCCTGGTATATAAATCCCCTGTCCTGGTATATTTGTCCCTTATCCTGGTATATATGTCCCCCATCTTTGTAAATGTCCCCAGTTCTGCTGCTGCTCTTTAATGCATGGAAAAAAATAAACAATCATGCTCAGGCGCGTGATGTCCTCTTTTGAAGCAATTAACTGACTTCAGCACGCAAGCAACGGGAGCGTATGACGTACCATGCTAGCGTCAGTTGCTGGCCTCTAATTGTCCATCAGTGTGTAATGCCGCCCACGGATCTGACGGGTCTCTGCACTGCAATACACTTTAGCTGAATGTGCTTCCGAGGATGCACATCCAGTTGAAGTTTGCGCTGGCGTCGGCAGGCCCCTCTCTCTCACTCTGCGACCGCATTCATTACACCCTTGAGTGCCACTACAGCGCTATATGGTGCCCAGATAAATAGTGTCAAGCAGTGCTCCAAAAGTGTCAGACAAACAGTGCTATATAGTGCCAACAAAGCTCTATACTGTGCCCAGATAAATAGGGGCATACAGTTCCACTGCAGCGTTACAAGGTGCCCCAAAAAATAATGCTAACCAGGACCCTCAAAGTGTCAGACAAATTGTGCTATCAGGTGCCCCAACAGCGTCATACAATGCCCAGGTAAATAATGATATACAGTAACTCAATAGAGAAAAACAATGTCCAGATAAATAGTGCCAAAAGGTGCCCCGAAAAGTGTCAGATAAATAGTAATATACAGTGCCACAAGAGTCATACAATGCCCAGATAAATAGTGATATACAGTGCTTCAATAGAGTCATACAATGCCCAGATAAATAGTGATATACAGTGGCTCAATAGAGTCATACAATGTCCAGATAAATAGTGCCAAAAGGTGCCCGAAAAGTGTCAGATAAATAGTGATATACAGTGCTTCAATAGTGTCATACAGTGCCCAGATAAATAGTGCCAAACAGTGCCCCTAAAGTGTCAGATAAATAGTGATATACAGTGCTTCAATAGTGTCACACAGTGCCCAGATAAATAGTGCCAAACAGTGCCCCTAAAGTGTCAGATAAATAGTGATATACAGTGCTTCAATAGTGTCATACAGTGCCCAGATAATTAGTGCTATGCAGAACCCCTGCAACATCATACAGTGCCCAGATAAATAGTGCAATACCGTGATTCAACAGGGTCATGCAATTCAAAGGTAATAGTGCCAAACAGTGCCCCAACAATGTCATGCAACCTCAAACAGTGAAGCTGTGTAGTATGGCCACAGCAGCCAATAGCGCACAGGACTTGCACTGTTGACAGTCAATGCGCAGAACGACCTTTTACTGATTATTCTGTGTGCATGGGAAGTATGGTGAACCTTACTAAATGACCGCTGATCATCAGTGTTATCTCATACCGTAAGTGCCAAGTGTAAACCGATCCCCAGAGCTTTATAGTGCAGCATCCCTTAGTGTCCCCACTGTTAGCGCCATTTAGTGCCACCGCTCGGCGTTTTCTTCTCCTCTTGACTCTTAGATGACGTTACAATTTGCATCTGGACTTACGTCTTCTATAAGGAGTCCGAGACGTCCTGTTATTGGGCGTTTACGAAAAATAAAATTGAGCAAACTTTTTAGACAAAGTCTCCTTTAACATTTGGGTTGTCGTGTGCAAAAAGTTTTGCTTTCGTGAACAAATTTGGATTTTTCCTTGAACTCTTCACAAGTACGTAGGCGGGTAATCCGCTCGGTATGCAATTGGCTTCTGAGTATCTGAGATAGACTTTTAGATTGTGAACCCTGCGGGGACAAGGACTGATTTAAGTGGTTACAACAAATGTGTGCAATGCTGTCTTAGAAAGTTGTCAGAAGGTTTTGGTAAATTCTTCGAAAAAAAAAAAATATCGAAATAATTTCTATTGTAAAGACTGATGCACCTGTAGGTGGGCACAGCACTTTTTACACCATAACCTTTTAGGATGGGTTCACACTTTGGTTCATCAATTCACTGATACTTTTGCCACACGGTATAGTATCAAGCTTAAAGGGGTTGTCCACTATTGGATGCTAAGAAGCCGGGCTCTAAAGAGCTCTGTGTGAATGGAGCCATGGTTGATCATGCTCACTGCCACTTTTCAGAGCCCCAATTCCTGACATTGACTTCCAGTGATCCGGAAGATCCCACCATTCCAATATATAAGGAATAACTTCCAGACTTGAGAATACCCCTTTAATAACTAAGCTGGCCATCAAAAGATAAAAACTTAGATTTCATTCCTGGACCATCACCACATCTCCAGTGTTAGTGCTGAATCTTCTAGTAGTCTATGTTGCCTAACCGCTGCAGCCAGTCAGCAGACAGGAGACAGCACCCACAATGAAGTAACAGTGCCAGTTCGGGGGGTAAGTATACAAGTATATATTTTATATAGGCCAGCTTAATTGTAAAAGAAAGAGTTGTCCATTAGTGGACAACCACCCCTTTACCATGTATATTCTGTATTAAAACTATGCCCAGTAACAGATCCAAGATGAATGTAAAGATATAGTACCAGAACCAAGATCAGAATATAATAATGGTGATAAACCAAGCTCAGAGCATAAATACAGCACCAGAACTAAGAATAGTACATAAATACGGAACCAAAACTAAGCTCAGTACATGCAAATACTATTAAAAAAATAAATATATAGATATAGTGCAGCGCCCCAGAGTCCTGGTCGTTGCAGTACTGATGCTCCGCCGCTAAGGGGGGCTATGGTACGTCTGATGGCACTGAAGGAGTTCACCTGACCAGGTATCACAGACACCAATACACTTCACAGTCTGGCCTCCAGGGGGAGCTAAGGGTTCTATGTATTAGGCCACTCCTCACAATCTGGTAAAACTGGGGGTTAGAGAGGAAGTTAGATAGAAAGCTGACTTGGAATCGAACAGGCAACACCCTGTGGCAGAGGGTGTTGCGGGGAGAGACTCAGGGGGGTCCCTGTCAGGGGTGGGATCCTGACAGAGGCCTAGCGAACAGAGAGAACGTTACGGGACCGCGCCTGCACTTGATCGCGGCGGTACCCTAAGAAAGGACAAGAAGCGAGGTTTATTGTGCTGAGTGAGAAACGAGATCAACGCAACAAGGAGAAACACCAGTAGGAGTCGTGCTGTAAGACGAGGCAACATCTTACTGAGGCGCATAGCCGGTGGCCGGAACGCCGAGGAAGTATTAGGCTCCAAGCAATACTTCAAACCTACGGCAGGACAGTCAGTTATAGGCAGGCTGTCTCACACCAATCACCTACGAAGACATAGGGGGCACACTAGGAGAAGGGCGACACTAGGGTCCAGGAAGAGCTCCGAGCCTACCCGTCATACGGGTGCGTCCTAGCCATATCATCTGGGGGACGAAGAAGAACATCAGAATCGAGTTGTGAGGGAACACGAGAAACAGACACAACAGTTGTGGGGACTATCCCGTAAGCACAGCAGGGGAGGACCGCAACACACAAGCGCTAGAAGGTAGGCACAGATTTCCACCTGCAAAGGGAGCTCTGGATGTGCCATCGGACCGGCCGGACTTGCGCAGCCTGGTTAACCGTATTCCGGACTGAGGATCCTGAAGCCTTCAGTAAAGAGGTAAAGAGACTGCAACCTGGTGTCCTCGTTATTTACTGTGCCCAGCACTGCACCGCACTACCACCACCCTCCACACTTATTATTGGGCGCCCCTCAGCAGGGTCACGGGCCGGGTCTAGCCACCGTGACAACCCCAGAGCAGAGACTCAGAGGCCCGGTACCGGGTACCCCTCGGCCCTGCGGTAGTGGGGGTGCTGCAATAGTGCCAAAGAACAGATTGTATACAAACAGTACCAAGACTAAGTTCAGTACATGGGTACAGTACAAGAACCAAGCACAGTACCGACTTGATAATGGAATCCAGTATTGATCAGAGACAGTTGTCTTGACTTTTTCTTCTTCAGCCAGCCCTGACCACTATGACTACTTTATTGATTCTTCTTTGCGATTTTGGAAGGGGTCAACAGTTACAGGTGGGTGTTAGTGGCCAGCAGGAACAGTAAGACAATCAACAGACATAGTAAAGAATCATTTTTGGGGTGCACTGGAAACAGAAATTTGCAGAGACAAGACAAAGGTCTTAAACAACTACTTTGCTCACAAAGAATACTGCCGAAAACTCCTTAGGGCAAAAGGCATTTAAGGATTAAAAGAGCAGTTCTAAGAAACATTCCTAGATCTGTTTCTGTAGAAATCTATTCTCTGTGCAAAGTTAACTCTTTAGGGGCATTATGCAGGAGCTTCTTGTACGGACTCTGACAAACTTTCCACTTCATTTGATCCCAAAGTTACATCACAATTTCTGTTGTTTCTTTGTATACTTCTCTATATCCAACAAACAAAACCGCAAGTAAATTATAACTTAAATTATATAGTAAATAATATCAATATAAAATATGTAACTAATATTGATCATGGTGGCTCAGTGGTTAGCACTGCAGACTTGCAGCACTGCAGTCTTGGGTTCAAATCCCATCAAGGACATCTGCAAGGAGTTTGTATGTTCTCCCCGTGTTTGCGTGGGTTTCCTCCGGGTTCTCCAGTTTCCTCCCACATTCCAAAGACATACTGATAGGGAATGTAGATTGTGAGCTCCAATGGGGACAGTTCCGATAATGTATGTAAAGCGCTGTGGAATTAATGGTGCTATATAAATGAGTAAAATAAATATGTAACTAATATTACCATATAGCGACCATCATATTACCTCTATGGTCATTCAATGTCCTCATTCATTGCTAGATGTTCAAATACTCCCATATATGATATTTAAGTAATATAGTGCCCACATAAATGTTTATTTTTGTCAGCTGCACAATGTGACAATCAAACATTCTGCTGCCTCCTTCTATAACGTACACTTTCATAAATAATGCAGCCAATCAGCGCTGACATGATACTGCCATACAATGCCAAAATTAATAGCTCTGAGAATTATTCAAATTATTATACCATTTATTGCCGTCATAAGAGTGCAGTTTGTTTCACACATAATAATTCAGTGCTTAAGAAAAAATGCCATTCAGTGTTTAAATAATATTGCCATATAAAGTGTAAATAATACCACTGCATAAAGAGTAACTAATACCGCCAAGTGAAGTATAAATAATATCGCAGTATAAAGTGTAAATAATTCTGCCATATACAATGTAAATAATAATGCCATAAAAGGTGTAAATAATATTACAATATGAAATGTAAGTGTAAAATATACCGCTATATAAAGTGTAAATAATATCTCCATATAAAGTGTAAATAATCCTACTGTAATGTGTCTGGGTTCCAACCCTTGAGCCTGTGCTTTGTGGTCGGTTTCTCTGTCCACCAAGCTGCAGCAGATACACCTTTTCTCCTCGTGTCTAGTTTCTGTTATCCTTTCTTCAGTCTTTTTAGGGTACATGTGTTTTCATTTACTCATTTGTCTGCCCTATCACCTTTCGGGTGCAGCTTTATATACTTTCCCCCTGCTGGTATTTCCTGCTGGTCTCATTTGGACAGCGTTGGACTGAAGCACCTTGAGCCCACCATAGAAAATCAATCTTGGGGCCCACTATGTAGCTACATAGAAATAAATAAAAGACCACCAATTGTGCGGTAAAACATGCTAATATCAGGGTGTACTATAGGGTAGTACACGTCTTAATTATGTAGCAGAGGTTCGAATAGCACCCTTATAAAATATAATGCAGCCCTCATATAGTATAATGCAGCCCCCCTCATAGAATATAATGTAGCCCTTCTCATAGAATATAATGCAGCCCCCATAGAGTATAATGCAGCCCCCAACAGAATATAATGTAGCTCCCTCAGAGTATAATGCAGCCCCCTCATAGGGTATAATGCAGCCTTCTTTATATAGTATAATGCAGCCCCCCTACAGAATATAATGTAGCTCCCTCAGAGTATAATGCAGCCCCCTCATAGGGTATAATGCAGCCTTCTTTATACAGTATAATGTAGCCCCCCACAGAATATAATATAGCCCCCTCAGAGTATAGTGCAGCTCACTCATAGGATATAATGTAGCCCCCCTACAGAATACAATGCTGCCCCCTCATAGGGTATAATTCAGCCCCCTCATATGGTATAATGCAGCCCTCCCACAGAGTATAATGCAGCCTCCCTCATAGGATATAATGCAGCCCCAATCATATAGTATAATGCAGCCCCCTCATAGTGTATAATGCATCCCCCCTCATAGGGTATAATGCAGCCCCCCACAGAATATAATGCAGCCCCCTCATAGGGTATAATGTAGCTCCTTCATAGGGTAAAATGCAGCCCCCCTCATAGAGTATAATGCAGTCCCCTCATAGGGTATAATGCAGCCACCCTCATATAGTATAATGCAGCCCCCCTCATAGTGTATAATGTAGCCCCCTCATATGGTATGATGCAGCCCCCCTCTTAGGGTATAATGCAGCACCCCCACAGAATATAATGCAACCCCTCATAGGGTATAATGCAGCCCCCCTCATAGAGTATAATGCAGCCCCAATGGAATATAATGTAGCATCCCCCATAGAATATAATCCAGCCCCACAGTCCTACAGTATGATGGCCATCAGGAGTCACTCACTGATATATATATAAAAAAACAAATATAAAACTCACCTCTCCTCCTCGTTCCCCACTGCTCTCGGCTCTGCTCCGGTATCAGCAGCTGCACTGTTGTCTGCCCAGCACACAGCGGGTACGTGATGAAGTGACGTCATCGTGCACCCACTGCATCAGTGGCAGAGGGGAGTGATGGGAGAGGGAGTGTCATCTGACGCTCTTTCCTCCATTATTGCTTTCAACTGATGATGCCGATACAGTTGAATGTGGCGCACATTGGGGAGTGGCGCTGGCACCAGACCCCCTGACTTACGGGCCCCATAGCGGCCGTGTTGCCTGGGGGCCCCTGGGTGCCCCTGGGTGAGCGGGGGCCCTGGTCTGCCGGCCCTGACAGCGGGCATGGTTAGCGGCAGCCTGCGGCTAACACTGCCCACTATTAAAGTGAAATGAATATTCACTCCTCTCCATGCCCATGGGGGCATGGGGAAGAGTGAATATTAATTTCTCTTAAGCAGCGGGCACAGGCTTTAGCAGCAGCAGCCGGATCCTGCCTCCTGTCACCCGCAGATGCTCCACTGGCACGGGCGGGCCCCCTGACTCACAGGCCCCAAAGCAGCTGTGTGATGTGCCGCTATTAGCGACACACCACTGGCTGGGGGCCCCTGTAGCAGTGGGGGCCCTACACAGCTGCCAGCCCTGTATGCCAGCAGGTGTCAATGCCTAAGCCCACTGGAGAATCCTCCTGTTCTCCGGTGGGCCAGTCCAACCCTGCATTTGGATATCCAGCCATACTGCTGTAGTTGTAGGTGATGGCTGGAATATGAGAAGTGAAATGTGTCTTTGTTGTACTCTCTGCAGACGAGTCATGGCTGGAAGAAGTTGTGATGTCGGTCTGGGCCAGATGGAAAAGACGGAAAAAGTGAAGGACTCCATCACAGAACGTCAGCGGTAAGACATTATCTGTAACTGTGCTGTGATCTCTTATATGTTCTGTAGGGCTGGTATCTACCACTGACCATATGGCGGTAATATCTATGTTGGTCTTTATATAGAGATTATCTTCAGTAACAGTGCGGTCATCTGCTGAGGTTCTCCTCCACTATTAAGGGGCGTCACCGAGTTGTAATCAAGGTTACCTGGTTAGGGGCCCACTCAGAAGTTTCGCCCCCCTGAACCAAAACCCTACCTACGGCTCTGCCAGGAGGTACAGGAAACGGCAGGGTCATTGCAGTTTTTAGTGTGTTACCTATTTTCCCGAGTGAATTGCTACACTATCACAACTACTACATAAAATGTAAATAATACCGCCATATAAAGTGCAAATAATACTGCCATATAAAGTGCAAATTATACTGCTGTATGACCGGAATAATACCGCTAAAAAAGTGTACATAATGCCTCCATATGCATTGTAAATAATACTACCATATAATGTGTAAATAATACCGCCAAGTAAAGTGTAAATAAAACCACCATAGAAAGTGTAAATAATAAAGGGTAAATACCTCCATATTATGTATAAATAATACCACGGTCATATAAAGTGTAAATAATGTAAAAAATACCGACATATAAAGTATAAATAATACTGCCATATAAATTGGAAATAAGACAGCTAAATAAAGTATACATAATAATCCCCTATAAAGTATAAATAACACCGTCAAATAAAGTATAAATAATACTCCTACATAAATTGTAAATAATACTGCCAAATAAAATGTGAATAATACCGCCGTATAAAAGTGTAAATACTGCAGTGTATAGCATAAATAATACCACCATATAAAGTATAAATAATACAATAATATAAAGTGTAACTAATGCTGCTATATAAAGTGTAAATAGTACCACCATATAGGTATAAACAATGCCGCCATATAAAGTGTAAATAATACTGCCACATAAAGTATAAATTATAAAGCTACAGTTGTGCTCAAAAGTTTTCATAACCCGGTAGAATTTTTGCTTTATTGGCCTTTTTTTTCCACTCATGGTTTCTGGTTGGGTGAAGCCATTTATTGTCAGACTACTCTGTTTTCTCTTTTTAAATCATAATGACAACCCAAAACATCCAAATGACCCTGATCAAAAGTTCACATACCCTGGTGATATTAGCCTGATAACATGCACAGAAGATGACACAAATGGGTGTGAATGGCTACTAAAGGTAACATCCTCACCTGTGACCTGTTTGCTTGTAGTCAGTGTGTGTGCATAAAAGCTGAGTGAGTTTCTGGGATCCAGACAGACTCTTGCATCTTTCATCCAGCCACTGACATTTCTGGATTGTGAGTCATGGGGAAAGCAAAAGTATTGTCAATGGATCTACAGGAAAAGGTAGTTGAACTGTATAAAACAGGAAAGGGATACAAAAAAATATCCAAGGAACTTAACAAATGGAAAATCAGGGGCTCTGTAAAAAGATAACCACTTTCAGGTAGACCAGCAAAATTGTCTGCCAAGGAAAATTATTTGGGATGCAAAGAAAAACCTACAAATAACATCAGCTGAAATACTGGACTCTCTGAAAACTAGCGGTGTGGCTGTTTCAAGATGCACAATAAGGAGGCACTTGAAGAAAAATGGGCTGCATGGTCGAGTCGCCAAAAGAAAGCCATTACTGCACAAATGGCACCAAGTAACTCACCTAGAATGTGCAAAACAGCACAGAGACAAGCCTCAAAACTTCTGGAACAAGGTATTTTGTAGTGATGAGACTAAAACTGAACTTTTGGCCACAACCATAAACGTTACATTTGGAGAGAGGTCAACAAGGCCTATGATGAAAGAAACACCATTCCTACTGTAAAGCATGGAGGTGGATCGCTGATGTTTTGGGGATGTGTGAGCTACAAAAGCACAGGAATCTTGGTAGAAGTTGAAGGAAAGATGAATACAGCATGTTATCAGCAGATACCTGAGGCAAATTTGCACTCATGAGCCCGGAATCTGCATATGGGATGTACTTAGACATTCCAACATGACAACGATCCAAAACACAAGGCCAAGTCGACCTGCCATTGTCTACAGCAGAACAAAGTGAAAGGTTCTGGAGAGGCCATCTCAGTCTCCTGACCTCAATATCATTGAGCCACTCTGGGGAGATCTCAAGTGCGCAGTTCATGCTAGACAGCCCAGGAAATGACAGGAACTGGAGGCTTTTTGCCAAGAAGAGTGGGCAGCTTTACCATCTGAGAAAATAAAGAACCTCATCCAAAACTACCACAAAAGACTTCAAGCTGTCATTGATGTTAGAGGGGGCAATACACGGTATTAAGGAATGGGGTATGTGAACTTTTGATCAGGGTCATTTGGATGTTTTGGGTTGTCATTATGATTTAAAAAGAGAAAAAACAGTAGTTTGACAGCAAATGGCTTCACCCACCACTGACCATGAGTGGAGAAAAACTTTTGTTGCTATCATTCATATTCTCTGAAAAAAGGCCAAAAATGCAAAGATTCTGCCGGGGTATGTAAACTTTTGAGCACAACTCTATATAAAGTGTTAATTAATACCTCCATATAATGTGTAAATAATAAAGCAGTCATATAAAGTGTGAATAATGCAAATAATACCGACATATAAAGTATAAATAATATTGCCATATAAAGTGTAACTAATACCATGATATAAAGTGTCAATAATATTACCATATAGTGCCACATGTCCCAGGAAAAGTGGGACAGTAGAAAATACCCAATATACTTTCCCCTTGTTCTTGGGTTGATCTACACCGTACAAACTAATATCAGAGACATCCCTGTCAAAAATGTGGAAGTTTCCACGATGAGTTGATTTCCCCAGATCTCGCTCCTGTCACCTGATTTTTGTCTTGGCCAACCAGGCAGCCGGTGCTGGGGTCAAAATAATGTGCTATACAGTGCCCCACGGAGTTGGCAGAATAACACCTTGTGTCTTGGCAGCGGTTACATAGGATTACGTCATCTGCTGGACTGGTTATGTTAAATCCTCCATTCGCTCGTGTTGTGCAGATGTGATTTATGTGAGAATCTCTAGTAGTTCCCACATTGCATCAAGGTTTTCTTACGAAATCACAAGGTGCGCACACTTCCGGGTAGCATTAATTAAGACGCCCGTATCATGACACAAGGGCACCTAATATATCTTCCATAAGTGAAAAGTTCCATAACTTTCAAAAAGTTGTCGGCACCGACCTAAAAACGAGCCCGATTCGTCATTTGTTTTTGTTTCTTTGTTTGTTTTTTTTCCAAAATCTCAAAATAGTGTTCGCAGGTCAAAAGTCTTCTTCATTTTTGTTTATTACCATTCTAGCGCCTTTTTAGAGGAGCAAAATAATAGCACATTCTGCTAAAATGTTGCATAATTTGCCTAAAAATTATCCAGCGCAGATAAATTCACAAAAAGGGAGGACATGCGCAGAAAAATGGAGAAACTTTTTAAAAGTCACTAATTGATGAATTAGCTTGTACAATGACGAGCGTAAAAAAACAAAAACAAAACACAGCCATTAAATATAAAATCTTCTTTAAAAATTTGAAAATTAAAAGAAGAATTTGATATTAGTTTAAATGACGTGCTGGGCTGGATGGAGAAGAAAAGTCAAAGACACCAATCAGAGAAGACATCACCTGGGGGTCACTGGATATAACTATACTGTAAAACGCCAAGTGCACCACTGCTGCCTACCACTATATGGTCACTGTATGGCGGTAATATTGTCTTAGTGAGAGATAAAAGCAGAACATTTTGCAGGACCCCGGTCCAGTCAGTATTACGTGGTAGTTGGATGGAAAGAGGCAGTATGCTGGAATATTAGCTAACGTCCTGCAAATTTGTTTGCTCATCTCTATTTAGGGAGAGTACGGTGGTAATATGTGGTCATAGTCTGGCGGTATTATTTGCTCCTTTATACACTGGTATTATTAGTAGTTGGTTCATCATATCTTTATACAATGTCAGTGTAGTCCATGCAACGGCAAGAAGCTGGTAGGGGCGCCTGGTTCCAATATTTGACCTGGGGATCACGGGAGTCCAGTTCCACTGGTGCCTAAATTCTCCAGGTAATGATTGCCCTCTCTATAATACTCATGTGCCCTAATAGTTTCCCTCAAGGGGGTTATCTTTGACTATCCTCTTGATGGGCAGGGCCGAATTTAGAGTTTCTGCTGCCCTAGGCACTTTTAGTGCTGCCTCCCCCTTTGGTGAGTATGACACTATCGGCAGTGACTTTGGCAAAAATCGCTGATGTGAAAGTCGCCTTTTGCAGCAGATCCGGCAGTTTTTCAGCATCTGCCACGTAACGGGTCACTTACGGCAACAGTGCGTTAGGCCTCATTCATTCCCTATGGGACTTGCGGACATGTGCGGCACTTACGGTTTTGCAGCGATCCGACAAATGCGGTACTTGCAGCAATGGAAAAAAAATGCTGCTGGCTGTGTTTTTTTGTCTCACCGCAAGTGCAAAACCGCAAGTGCTGCACATGTCCGCATGTAGCCATCACTACCTGTCCCTGCACCTTGCTAGCTCATCCCTAACCACCCCTCTGAATTAAAACTACACTATAAAGCTTTAGAAAAACATTTTATTAACTGACATATTCCTATGATAATGAGGGCTCAAGGCTACGGCGTAGACTGGGACGGGCAGTCTCCGGGTCTCCATTTTCTCTCTGTGCACACCCTCAGTCCCTGCCTCACTGCCTGTGCTGCACTGTGCGCAGACCTCCCTCCACCGGACCCGGTAATCACCGCTCGCCTTAGCATACCGGCGGTGGCGATATAGCTGCCCGGGCCTCTGCAGGATCTTGATGTGACATCCTCACTCCTTCTCAGCAGTGCCTCGCCCTCCACAGCGGTGACAGCATGGGATCCAAGGCAGGGCTGCCACTAGGAATTTAGGGGCCCCCTACTGGCACTTGAGACTCCCCAGCTCCGCCACTACACTTCGTACCTTAGACATGCGCACCGCCCGCTCCTGGAAAAACTCATCTTCACCACCACGACAAGGTAGACTCCTTTGTCCGGGCCCTACTTTACTCTAACCTATTAAACATTTCTTAAAATATCCAATACTCTTTTTAGGTATTTTTTTTTTATTTTTCTTTAAAGGAATGAGTCACATATTTTTTAGAATGACCATTAATACCACATACAAGGGACAAATGCCATCACACCATGACCAGACGACATATTACCACCACATAGTGATGGATTAATACCACATACAGGGAACGAATACCTCCATACCATGACCAGGTCACATATTACCATCACATAGTGAACAAATAATATCACATTCAGGGAGAAATACTGCCACACCATAACCAGATCACATACTACCAACTCACATAGTGACCAAATACTAAAATACTGATCACTAATGAAAAAAAAAACACAACACTAATGCCATTATACACAGGAGCTCCATATATAGTGTCAGTGTACAGGTAATACAGTGATCACCACTGATATTGTACACAGGAGCTCTGTATATAGTGTCAGTGTACAGGTAGAATAGGGATCACCAGTGACAATATACACAGGAGCTCCGTATATAGTGTATAGTGTACAGGTAATATAGGGATCACCAGTAACAATATACACAGGAGCTCTGTATATATTGCCAGTGTACAGGTAATACAGTGATCACCAGTGATATTATACACAGGAGCTCTGTATATAGTGTCAGTGTACAGGTAATACAGCGATCACCAGTGACATTATACACAGGAACTATGTATATAGTGTCAGTGTACAGGTAATACAGTGATCACCAGTGACATTATATACAGGAGCTCTGTATATAGTGTCAGTGTACAGGTAATACAGTGATCACCAGTGACATTATATACAGGAGCTCTGTATATAGTGTCAGTGTACAGGTAATACAGTGATCACCAGTGATATTATACACAGGAGCTCTGTATATAGTGTCAGTGTACAGGTAATACAGTGATCACCAGTGACATTATACACAGGAGCTCTGTATACAGTGTCAGTGTACAGATAATATAGTGATCACTGGTGACATTATACACAGGAGCTCTGTATATAGTATACAGTGTATAGTGTCAGTGTACAGGTAATACACTGACTTACCAGTGACGTCTCTAGCTGAAGTCCTTCATCTTTGCTTTTCTTTTTCATGGAGCGCAAACTGCCATCACTTCTTCCAGCCAGGAGTCGTTTCTGCATAAAATAACACATAGTTGCCTAGAGCCCCGCTTCCAGAGCACATTCCCCACTTTTCCCTTTCTTCTTCACTACACATCTAAATACAGACGTGCACCCACCATTAATATATAATTAGATATTATAAATCCACCATTGCGCCCCCACCAACTATAAATAGCCATTAAATATATACATTAAATAGCCCCTGTACTCTTCCCGCAATTCATTATCAGTCACTGCATCTTCAAAGCCCCCCACTATGTACCTCCCGCTCCCCGATTCATTATATTTACATGCCCCTTCTGCCCCAATTCATTGTCATGTCTTCTCTCTCTCACACCCCCACCCTCTATTCATTATCAACAGCTCTCCCCCCACTTTTAATACATCATTTACTCCCACCACCCACAAAATTCATCATTATTTGCTCTCCCCCAGGTCCTCATTTGCTCTCCCCATCCCCCACCTTCAGTTCAATTGCTGTCCCCGTCCCTCACTTCATCATTCACAGTCCCCCTCTCCCTTCATCATTTGCAGTCCCTCATTCTCCCCTCACTTCATCATGTGCAGTCCCCTTCTGTTCATGTGCATTCCCCCTCCATCATTTGCAGCCCCTCCATCATTTTCAAATTGCAGCCCCCTCCATCATCATTTGCAGCCCCCTCCATCATTTGCAAATTGCAGCCCCCACCATCATCATCATCATTTGCAGCCCCCCTCCATCATCCATTTAATTTATTTTATAAAGAAAAAAAATAAAGTTTTACATACTTACCGTATATACTCGAGTATAAGCCGACCCGAGTATAAGCCGAGGAATCTAATTTTGCCACGGAAAACTGGTTAAGCTTATTGACTCAAGTATAAGCCGGGTAGGCATTGTCCCTCCATCCCTGTCCTGCTATGTGTGGCTCCCCCGTTATATGCATGGCTCCCCCGGTCCCCTCATTGTATGCATGGCGACTGGGCTCATCCCCCCTTGTATGTATGGCGACTGGGCTCATCCCCCCCTTGTATGCATGGCTGGACTTATCCCCCTTGTATGTATGGCTGGGCTCATCCCCCTTTTGTATGCATGGCTGGGCTCATCCCCACTTGTATGCATGGTGACTGGGCTCATCCCCCCTTGTATGCATGGCGACTGGGCTTAACCCCCCTTGTATGTATGGCAGGGCTCATCCCCCCTCCCCTCCTTGTATGCATGGCTGGGCTCATCCCCCCTTGTATGCATGGCAGGGCTCATCCCCCCTTGTATGCATGGTGACTGGGCTCATCCCCCCTTGTATGCATGGCGACTGTGCTCATCCCCCCTTGTATGCATGGCGACTGGGCTCATCCCCCCCTTGTATGCATGGCTGGGATCATCCCCCCTTGTATGTATGGCTGGGATCATCCCCCCTTGTATGCATGGCTGGGCTCATCCCCCTTGTATGTATGGCTTGTATGTATGGCTGGGCTCATCCACCTTTTGTATGCATGGCTGGGCTCATCCCCCCTTGTATGCATGGCGACTGGGCTCATCCCCCCTTGTATGCATGGCGACTGGGCTCATCCCCCCCTTGTATGCATGGCGACTGGGCTCATCCCCCTTGTATGCATGGTGACTAGGCTTATCACCCCTTGTATGGATGGCAACTGGGCTCATCCCCCCTTGAATGCATGGCGACTGGGCTCATCCCCCCTTGAATGCATGGCGACTGGGCTCATCCCCCCTTGAATGCATGGCGACTGGGCTTATCCCCCCCTTGTATGCATGGCAACTGGGCTCATCTCCCCTTGTATGCATAGCGACTGGGCTCATCCCCCCTTGTATGCATGGCGACTGGGCTCATCCCCCCTTGTATGCATGGCGACTGGGGTTATCCCCCCTTGTATGCATGGCAAGTGGGCTCATCTCCCCTTGTATGCATGGCGACTGGGCTTATCCCCCCTTGTATACATGGTGACTGGGCTCATCCACCTTGTATGCATGATGGCTGGGCTCATCCCCCCTTGTATGCATGGCTGGGCTCATCCCCCCTTGTATGCATGGCTGGGCTCATCCCCCCTTGTATGCATGGCTGGGCTCATCCCCCCTTGTATGCATGGCTAGGCCCATCCCCCTTGTATGTATGCCTGGGCTCATCCCCTTTTGTATGCATCGCTGGGCTCATCCACCCTTGTTTGCATGGCGACTGGGCCCATCCTCCTTGTATGCATGGCGACTGGGCTTAACCCCCCTTGTATGAATGGCGACTGGGCTCATCCCCCCTTGTATGCATGGCGACTGGGCTCATCCCCCCTTGTATGCATGGCGACTGGGCTCATCCCCCTTGTATGCATGGCGACTGGGCTTATCCCCCCCCTTGTATGCATGGCGACTGGGCTCATCCCCCTTGTATACTTGGCGACTGGGGTTATCCCCCCTTGTATGCATGGCAAGTGGGCTCATCTCCCCTTGTATGCATGGCGACTGGGCTTATCCCCCTTGTATGCATGGCGACTGGGCTAATCCCCCTTGTATACATGGTGACTGGGCTCATCCCCCTTGTATGCATGATGGCTGGGCTCATCCCCCCTTGTATGCATGGCTGGGCTCATCCCCCCTTGTATGCATGGCTGGGCTCATCCCCCCTTGCATGCATGGCTGGGCTCACCTTCCGAGTCCTCGCATGGTCCCTGCATCTCTCTGTTGTCCAGGCGCCGGCATCGTCTTCCTGTGTGAGCGGTCACGTGGTACCGTTTATTAAGGTAATGAATATGCGCTCCACGCCTATGGTAGTGGAGACGCGTGCATATTTATTACTTTAATGAGCGGTACCACGTGACTGCTCACACAGGAAGAAGCTGCTAGCGCTGAGACCATTGGATTTGCAGGCACCGCTGGAGGAGGGTGAGTATGATGTCTTCAAGAAGGTGGGGAGTTGGGTGGGTGGGCGGCCGCCCCTGGACTTAAAAAAAGCAAAAACCTTGCTTAGGTGCTGCCCCCCCATCCTGGCACCCTAGGCACATGCCCTCAAGTGCCTAGTGGCAAATACGGCCTTGTCAATGGGCCATCCATATCAGATAATTGGTGATGAAACACTGAACCTATTGAAGTGAATGGGATCTGAGACACACAAGGTGAATACAAGTACATGCAGAAAAGCCAAGATGTGTAAGCCCCACTGCCGGACTGCCGGGGCAGGCTGAGAGTTTGAAGGTTCACAGCAATTGCAGGTTATTGACCTGCGTTAGGGCAGTCAGACGGCCGTATAAATCGGATCGTGATTGGAACACAGAGCACGGACTGGCCGGTGGCTCTACCGACAGCTTTATGTAGCGCTATGCAGCTGTGGCGCTTGGGTAGGTAGAGCCGCCGGCCAGTCCATGCATTGCAATCTGGTCTCCGTCCGGGTTATACGGCCATCTGTGTCCTTAGAGGGTATATGATAGATAGGATCACTCTCTGGACCACGCACCATAAGCCATAGCAGGGTCATCTGATGACATATGAATGCCCACCAACCACATAACACTGCCGCCTCCTGCAGGGGTTCCTGGGTGCACCCTATGGATGAACTCTTTGCCATCTTTCCCAGTGTGAACATAGCCCTATAAATGGATCTGTTATTATTTTTGGGGGATAATTGAACGCTAACAAGGAGCGAATACTTCTTACTTAATATTTTTGTATATTAGTGTCCTGTGAATGATGAGTGGAAGGTAAATCCCCGCAGGCGTGTGATGTTTTCATGTAAGTTGCACTTCTTTTTGTGCAGGTGTGAGACTCACAGACTGGTACGTCTAGTTCTCCAGCCGTATGAGACTAGTTCTGCCCAGAGAATAGTGAGTTTACACCAG
This sequence comes from Ranitomeya variabilis, assembly GCF_051348905.1. Lineage (NCBI taxonomy): Eukaryota > Metazoa > Chordata > Amphibia > Anura > Dendrobatidae > Ranitomeya > Ranitomeya variabilis. Next base: position 28,992,564 of record NC_135232.1, read on the forward strand.
CTCCCGGCCAAAACTGACTGAAAGAGAGATGATTAATCCGGTGATTATGGCTGGAAGGTGACAGAATAAACAATGACATGACCTCCCGAGCATGGAAACTGATGAACTGCCATGTCATCAAGCTGCAAACCGGGTGCCAGGTGTAAAAGTTCATCGCAGGAAGTTATGAAATTAGTACATGGCTTGTAAATGTCACACCTGATTCATAAGAGCAATATTGGACAATACGTTCCATGTTTATACAAATGTCAGTTCTATAACTTTATAACAGACTTTCTTTCCCTTTCTCAGCATTTTCCCAATGTCTGCTTGCTGTCAGTGAGTGAGAACACTGTTGTAACACTGTACAAAGCTAGTCTTGATCTCAGCTGAGAGGTGGCTACAATGCTCTGTGAGCTAAACATCCCGGACTGAGCTAAACATCCCGGACTGATGCTGGGAAATGGATACAATGCTCTGTGAGCTACATATCCCGGACTGATGTTGGGAAATGGATACAATGCTCTGTGAGCTAAACATCCCAGACTGATGCTGAGAAGTGGATATAATGCTCTATGAGCTACATATCCCGGACTGATGCTGAGAAGTGGATACAATGCTCTGTGAGCTAAACATCCCAGACTGATGCTGAAAAATGGATACAATGCTCTGTGAGCTGAACATCCCGGACTGATGCTGGGAAGTGGATACAATGCTCTTTGAGCTAAACATCCCGGACTGTTGCTGAGAAGTGGATACAATGCTCTGTGAGCTAAACATCCCAGACTGATGCTGAGAAGTGGATACAATGCTCTGTGACCTAAACATCCCGGACTGTGTTATGACCTGGTGGTTAAGAGCAACATGGGACAAGCTCTGAGGAGGTGGTATCTGTACTGACCGCAGTTCCTAATCCTAACACCAACACTAGAAGTAGCCGTGGGATGTTCCTGTCACTCCCTAGACACCTTGTCACAGCCTGAGAACTAACTACCCCTAAAGATGGAAACAGAAAGCTATCTTGCCTCAGAGAAAACCCCCAAAGGAAAGATAGTCCCCCACAAATATTGACTGTGAGTGGAGAGGGAAATGACATACACAGAATGAAAACAGGATTTAGCAAAGGAGGCCAAAACTACCTAAATAGACAGAACAGAAAAGGCTACTGTGTGGTCAGTATTAAAAGCTAAAAAAATTACACGCAGAGTTTACAAAAGTAATCTCCACCGACTCACTGTGTGGAGGGCAAATCTGCTTCCTCAGAGCTTCCAGCTAAGTTGAATATATCATACTGAAAAGCTGGACAAGAAAAAACATAACATGAGCTGAGCGATTAAGTCCACAGCAGGTGGACAACAAAAGAACAAGCAAGGACTTAGCTTTGCTGAAATGGACCGGCAATCAGAGAAATCCAAGGAGAGATCTGAATCCAACCAAGAAACATTGACAGCTGGCACTGGCTGAAGCCCAGAGCCAGGTTAAATAGCAGAGCCAGGAGAGACGATCAGTGGAAGCAGCTGCTAATGCTAAATCCAAGGAGCAGCAGTTCCACTCAAAACCACCAGAGAGAGCCCAAGGGCAGAATTCACAAAAGTGCCATTCACAACCACTGGAGGGAGCCCAAGAACGGAATTCACAACAGGACTGATGCTGAGAAGTGGATACAATGCTCTGTGAGCAAAACATTTCAGACTGATGCTGAGAGGTGGCTACAATGCTCTGTGAGCTGAACATCCCGGATGGATGCTGGGAAGTGGATATAATGCTCTGTGAGCTATATATCCTGAACTGTTGCTGAGAAGTGGATATAATGCTCTGTGAACTACATATCCCGGACTGATGCTGAGAAGTGGATACAATGCTCTGTGAGCTAAATATGCCAAACTGATGCTGAGAAATGGATACAATGCTCTGTAAGCTAAACATCCCGGACTGATGCTGGGAAGTGGATATAATGCTCTGTGAGCTAAACATCCCGGACTGTTGCTGAGAAGTGGATACAATGCTCTGTGAGCTAGACATCGCGGACTGATGCTGGGAAATGGATATAATGCTTTGTGAGCTAAACATCCCAGACTGATGCTGAAAGTGGATACAGTGCTCTGTGAGCTAAACATTGCGGACTGATGCTGAGAGGTGGATACAATGCTCTGTGAGCTTAACATTCCGGACTGATGCTGAGAAGTGGATGCAATGCTCTTTGAGCTAAACGTCCCGGACTGATGCTGAGAAGTGGATGCAATGCTCTGTGAGCTAGACATCGCGGACTGATGCTGGGAAGTGGATACAATGCTCTGTGAGCTAAACATTCCAGACTGATGCTGAGAAGTGTACACAATGCTTTCTGAGCTAAACATCCTGGACTGATACATTCTAACAAAAGCTCACAGACACAAAAAAAGGACTTAAAAATCATCCAAAAATTGAAAAAAATCACAGAGAAAAAAAAAAGCAGAGATGATTACCTGCTGAAGCCTCCAAACAAATGCACTGGCAGGGCGCATCGGACCCGGTTAATGATGGCAAAAACACAGCATGCATTAGTAGCACTGGGCGGCCCGCCTGTGTGTGCGTTACTAATATTCTGTAAACCAGATGCTCTGCATTGCTTGTGTGAACAATGCCACATACAGACTATTATCGCTTATCTTTTTGTGCACTAATGCCAAACAGCCAACACTGGATTGAAAGTGGTTGTTTTATCGGTATTTTTTGCACCTGTGTTGTTGCCATCATTTATCGGGTCCGATGCGCCCTGCTAGTGCATTTGTTTGGAGGCTTCAGCAGGTAATCATCTCTGCTTTTTTTTCTCTGTGATACATTCTAACAAACTAGCATCTGACGTGTTTTGAGCACAGAGACTAAAAGCACCAGCAGCAGCTGCACAGATCTGTCCGCTGGATTGTTACAATGTATCAGTCTAGAATCCGGGATGTTTAGCTCACAGAGCATTGTCTGCACTGGATATATTGTATCTACTTCTCAGCTGGGAGCACACAAAGCCAGTGAATGGCCAAATTCTTCTGATCCTAGCCGCTACATTGCAAGTAAGGATTTTTGGCTGATGGAAACTTTGCAACATAAAGAATGTGAAAAGCAAGTTGTAATGACTGCGATACACAAGATGCAATTAGCCCTGCAGATTTGGATTCCATATCACCTGTCTGTTGCATTCATTCCAGCTTATGAGTCACACACAATATGACCACATACAGCCATGGCCGAAAGTGTTGGCAGCCTTGAAATTGTTCCAGTATTTCTCCCAGAAAATGATTGCGATTACACATGTTTATTTCCTTTGTGTGTATTGGAACAACACAGAAAATAGAGAAAAGAAGGCAAGTTGGAAATAATTTCACACAAAACCCCCAAAATGGGTTGGACATAATTATTATTATTATTAACGTCTTTCCAAAATTGTGGGTAAACAACTTTGTTTCAAGCATGTGAAAAACTCAAACTCACCTGTGGCAAGTAACAGGTGTGGGCAATATGGGAATCACACCTGAAACCAGATAAAAAGGAGAGACGTTGACTCAATCTTTGCATTGTGTATCTGTGTGTGCCACACTAAGCATGGAGAACAGAAAGAGGAGAAGAGAACTGTCTGAGGACTTGAGAACCAAAATTATTGAACTGTATCAAAAATCTCAAGGTAACAAATCCATCTCCAGAGATGTTGATGTTCCTTTGTCCACGGTGCACAACATAATCAAGAAGTTTATAACCCATGGCACTGTAGCTAATCTCCGTGGAAATGGACGGCAGAGAAAAATTGATGAAAGATAACAACCCAGGATAGTCCAGATGGTGGATAAGCCCCAATCAAGGTCCACAGAAATTCAAGGTGTCCTGCAGGCTCAGGGTCCATCAGTGTCAGTGTGAACTATCTGTTCACATGTGAATGAAATGAAACGCTATGGCAGGAGACCCAGGGCGACCCCACTGCTGACAAAGAGACATAAAAGACTGCAGTTTGACAAAATGTACGTGAGTAAAACAAAATCCTTCTGGGAAAGCATCTTGTGGACAGATGAGACCAAGATAGAGCTTTAAGGTAAAGCACATCATTCTACTGTTTACCAAAAACAGAATGAGGCCTACAAAGAAATGAACACCGTACCTACAGTCAAATATGGTGGAGGTTCAAAGATGTTTTGTGGTCGTTTTGCGGCTTCTGGCACTGGGTGCCTTCACTGTGTGCAAGTCATCATGCAAACAAATATTAAGTTGAGGGTGCAAACAATTTTGTCCTGCCCATTTTGGAGGTTTAGTGTGAAATTATGTCCAATTTGCCTTTTCTTTCCTTTTTTTTGTGTTGTTCCAATAATGCAATAATAATTTTCAGGGAGAAATACTTTGTTTTCTGGAACAATTTCAAGGATACCAACACCATTGGCTATGACTGTATTTGGTGTAATTGTAAGTACATTACAGCAATGAAAAAATTGACCGTGATGAATGTAGTGTCCAAAGTTGTGGCGCAGCCTCAGTTGGGGGTGGGGATATTGGCCCAAACTTATGAAAATGGACTGGAGGGAGAAGCCATCGCCAGCCCCTTCTGTCTTGGAAGGCGATCACTCTGCTGAGTGCTCCTGTGATTTCTATGAGAGAGCCACCAGCAGAGATCAGAAGTCAGAACTTTAACACATTTCCGGGGCCCCTTTACACATTAGACTGTCGCCCAAACTCCTCTATATCAGCAGGATAAGCCAACATTAATCTAATGCTTATGGGGGATTAAAACCCTAAACACCAGATTGGGGGCACTTTCTGATCCTTACTATGGGGTCACTTCTCCCCATTACTCCACTACAAAATTGCAAAAAGTTTCAAAAATATTAATTTTGCCATCAGTGCACTGGTTCTCTTATATAACCCATTATTATTATTATAACCCAGCTCGTAGTACCGGTTCAGCACCGTACATGCATCTACCTGGTTCTCACTAGTTAGCGAGAGATCAGCACATTCCTACTTCACATACATCATATTAATTGGATAGCTGAAAGACTGTTTTCATGTGGATTTCACCCCAGGAAATATTACTGGTAACCGCCTGCCTCCAAACCTGACAATATATATGAAATAGGGCACATGGATAACAGAGACGAGGTCCCTGCATGTGGCCCCTTCTATGAGCAGATCTCTGCCATGTAAGGGGAGTCAGTGTAGCTGTTTGCCAGGTGTGCTTTATTCTGTTAGATATGAGGACACCTTTAAACATCCCCGTGAGCTATTTCTTTTATTGTCCATTCATAGCAAAATCATTGGGATCCATCTTTTCTTTATGGGGCCACTCAAGAAATGGCAAGTACTGGAGTGACCATATCCACGCTTGGGGAAATAACAGGAGCTATAGGTCGCTCTCTGAATAATACGAGGCTATTCAATGACAGCAGTACAAAGAAAAGAGCATTTTAGTGATATCACCACAATAATGAGAGCCTTCTAGTGATATTACCACAATGATGAGAACATTCCAGTGGTATCACCACAATAATGAGAGCCTTCTAGTGAGATCACCACAATAATGAGAGCCTTCTAGTGATATCACCACAATAATGAGAGCCTTCTAGTGATATCACCACAATAATGAGAGCCTTCTAGTGATATTACCACAATAATGAGAACATTCCAGTGGTATCACCACAATAATGAGAGCCTTCTAGTGATATCACCACAATAATGAGAGCCTTCTAGTGATATCACCACAATAATGAGAGCCTTCTAGTGAGATCACCACAATAATGAGAGCCTTCTAGTGATATCACCACAATAATGAGAGCCTTCTAGTGAGATCACCACAATAATGAGAGCCTTCTAGTGAGATCACCACAATAATGAGAGCCTTCTAGTGAGATCACCACAATAATGAGAGCCTTCTAGTGAGATCACCACAATAATGAGGTCTAAGGGGTAACGTTTCTCCTTATGGAGAGTGACATACCATCTCTGGCTTGTCAAGGTAAGGAGGCTTATTCGCCGTGCAATGCTCCTCTGGGAATTTAAATATGCAAATTGCCTCTTATGAGAAAAAGAGGACTTAACTCTATAGCGCCACCTGTTGGAAGTAGCGATCCTACAAGTCACAATCAACCCTTTAACGAGTCGTGTGTGTACCTTGACAAGCCAGAGATGGTATGTCACTCTCCATAAGGAGAAACGTTACCCCTTAGACCCCAGTCCAGAGCCTCTCACCTAGCCAAATCAGTTCTCATGCTTCGCACTGACGAGGGCCAACAGCCCGAAACACCGTGTCTGCGAATTGAGATACTGATTTGGCTTTAATCCTAAGTCATATTGCACGACTCGTTAAAGGATTGATTGTGACTTGTAGGATCGCTACTTCCAACAGGTGGCGCTATAGAGTTAAGTCCTCTTTTTCTTATAAGAGGCAATTTGCACAATAATGAGAGCATTCTAGTGATATCACCACAATAATGAGAGCCTTCTAGTGATATCACCACAATAATGAGAGCCTTCTAGTGATATCACCACAATGATGAGAGCATTCTAGTGATATCACCACAATAATGAGAGCCTTCTAGTGATATCACCACAATGATGAGAGCCTTCTAGTGATATCACCACAATAATGAGATCATTCTAGTGATATCACCACAATAATGAGAGCATTCTAGTGATATAACCACAATGATGAGAGCATTCTAGTGATATCACCACAATGGTGAGAACATTCTAGTGGTATCACCACAATAATGAGAGCATTCTAGTGATATCACCACCATAGTGAGAGCATTCTAGTGATATTACCACAATAATGAGAGCCTTCTAGTGATATTACCACACAATAATAAGAGCATTCTAGTGATATCACCACAATAATGAGAGCATTCTAGTGATATCACCACAATAATGAGAGCCTTCTAGTGATATCACCACAATAATGAGAGCCTTCTAGTGATATCACCACAATACTGAGAGCCTTCTAGTGATATCACCACAATGAGAGCATAATATTGATAATACCACAATGATGAGAGCATTCTAGTGATATCACCACAATAATGAGAGCATTCTAGTGATATTGTCACAATAATGAGAGCATTCTAATGATATAACCACAATAATGAGAGCCTTCTAGTGATATCACCACAATAATGAGAGCCTTCTAGTGATATCACCACAATACTGAGAGCCTTCTAGTGATATCACCACAATAATGAGAGCATTCTAGTGACATTACATGAACTAGAGGACTCTACTGATATCACCACAATAATGAGAGCATTTTAGTGATATCACCACAATAATGAGAGCCTTCTAGTGATATAACCACAATAATGAGAGCATTCTAGTGATATCACCACAATGGTGAGAACATTCTAGTGATATCACCACAATAATGAGAGCATTCTAGTGATATCACCACAATGATGAGAGCCTTCTAGTGATAACACCACAATGATGAGAGCCTTCTAGTGATATCACCACAATAATGAGAGCATTCTAGTGATATCACCACAATAATGAGAGCCTTCTAGTGATATCACCACAATAATGAGAGCATTCTAGTGATATCACCATAATAATGAGAGCATTCTAGTGATATCACCACAATAATGAGAGCACTCTAGTGATATCACCACAAAAATGAGAGCCTTCTAGTGATATTACCACACAATGAGAGAATTCTAGTGATATCACCACAATAATTAGAGCATTCTAGTGATATCACCACAATAATGAGAGCATTCTAGTGATATCACCACAATAATGAGAGCATTTTAGTGATATCACCACAATAATGAGAGCATTCTAGTGATATCACCACAATACTGAGAGCCTTCTAGTGATATCACCACAATGAGAGCATTCTATTGATAATACCACAATGATGAGAGCATTCTAGTGATATCACCACAGTAATGAGAGCATTCTAGTGATATCGTCATAATAATGAGAGCATTCTAGTGATATAACCACAATGATGAGAGCATTCTAGTGACATTACATGAATTAGAGGACTCTACTGATATCACCACAATAATGAGAGCATTTTAGTGATATCACCACAATAATGAGAGCCTTCTAGTGATATAACCACAATAATGAGAGCATTCTGGTGATATCACCACAATGGTGAGAACATTCTAGTGATATCACCACAATAATGAGAGCATTCTAGTGATATCACCACAATGATGAGAGCCTTCTAGTGATAACACCACAATGATGAGAGCCTTCTAGTGATATCACCACAATAATGAGAGCATTCTAGTGATATCACCACAATAATGAGAGCCTTCTAGTGATATCACCACAATAATGAGAGCATTCTAGTGATATCACCATAATAATGAGAGCATTCTAGTGATATCACCACAATAATGAGAGCACTCTAGTGATATCACCACAATAATGAGAGCCTTCTAGTGATATCACCACAATAATGAGAGCACTCTAGTGATATCACCACAATAATGAGAGCCTTCTAGTGATATCACCACAATAATGAGAGCATTCCAGTGATATCACCACAATAATGAGAGCATTCTAGTGATATCACCACAATAATGAGAGCATTCCAGTGATATCACCACAATAATGAGAGCATTCTAGTGATATCACCACAATAATGAGAGCCTTCTAGTGATATCACCACAATAATTAGAGCCTTCTAGTGATATCACCACAATAATGAGAGCCTTCTAGTGATATCACCACAATAATGAGAGCATTCTAGTGATATCACCACAATAATGAGAGCATTCTAGTGATATCACCACAATAATGAGAGCATTCTAGTGATATCACCACAATAATGAGAGCATTCCAGTGATATCACCACAATAATGAGAGCCTTCTAGTGATATCACCACAATAATGAGAGCCTTCTAGTGATATAACCACAATAATGAGAGCATTCTAGTGATATCACCACAATGGTGAGAACATTCTAGTGATATCACCACAATGATGAGAGCCTTCTAGTGATATCACCACAATAATGAGAGCATTCTAGTGATACCACCAAAATAATGAGAACATTCTAGTGATATCACCACAATAATGAGAGAATTCTAGTGATATTACCACAATAATGAGAGCATTCTAGTGATATAACCACAATGATGAGAGCATTCTAGTGACATTACAGGAATTAGAGGATTCTACTGATATCACCACAATAATGAGAGCATTTTAGTGATATCACCACAATAATGAGAGCATTTTAGTGATATCACCACAATAATGAGAGCCTTCTAGTGATATCACCACAATGATGAGAGCCTTCTAGTGATATCACCACAATAATGAGAGCATTCTAGTGATATCACCACAATAATGAGAGCATTCTAGTGATATCACCACAATAATGAGAGCATTCTAGTGATATAACCACAATGATGAGAGCATTCTAGTGACATTACATGAATTAGAGGACTCTATTGATATCACCACAATAATGAGAGCATTCTAGTGATATCACCACAATAATGAGAGCATTCTAGTGATATCATCACAATAATGAGAGCATTCTAGTGATATAACCACAATATTGAGAGCATTCTAGTGACATTACATGAATTAGAGGACTCTACTGATATCACCACAATAATGAGAGCATTTTAGTGATATCACCACAATAATGAGAGCCTTCTAGTGATATAACCACAATAATGAGAGCATTCTAGTGATATCACCACAATGGTGACAACATTCTAGTGATATCACCACAATAATGAGAGCATTCTAGTGATATCACCACAATGATGAGAGCCTTCTAGTGATAACACCACAATGATGAGAGCCTTCTAGTGATATCACCACAATAATGAGAGCATTCTAGTGATATCACCACAATAATGAGAGCCTTCTAGTGATATCACCACAATAATAAGAGCATTCTAGTTATATCACCATAATAATGAGAGCATTCTAGTGATATCACCACAATAATGAGAGCACTCTAGTGATATCACCACAATAATGAGAGCCTTCTAGTGATATCACCACAATAATGAGAGCATTCTAGTGATATCACCACAATAATGAGAGCCTTCTAGTGATATCACCACAATAATGAGAGCATTCCAGTGATATCACCACAATAATGAGAGCATTCTAGTGATATCACCACAATAATGAGAGCCTTCTAGTGATATCACCACAATAATGAGAGCATTCTAGTGATATCACCACAATAATGAGAGCCTTCTAGTGATATCACCACAATAATGAGAGCATTCCAGTGATATCACCACAATAATGAGAGCATTCTAGTGATATCACCACAATAATGAGAGCACTCTAGTGATATCACCACAATAATGAGAGCATTCTAGTGATATCACCACAATAATGAGAGCATTCCAGTGATATCACCACAATAATGAGAGCCTTCTAGTGATATCACCACAATAATGAGAGCCTTCTAGTGATATAACCACAATAATAAGAGCCTTCTAGTGATATCACCACAATGGTGAGAACATTCTAGTGATATCACCACAATGATGAGAGCCTTCTAGTGATATCACCACAATAATGAGAGCATTCTAGTGATATCGTCACAATAATGAGAGCATTCTAGTGATATCGTCACAATAATGAGAGCATTCTAGTGATATAACCACAATGATGAGAGCATTCTAGTGACATTACATGAATTAGAGGACTCTACTGATATCACCACAATAATGAGAGCATTTTAGTGATATCACCACAATAATGAGAGCCTTCTAGTGATATAACCACAATAATGAGAGCATTCTAGTGATATCACCACAATGGTGAGAACATTCTAGTGATATCACCACAATAATGAGAGCATTCTAGTGATATCACCACAATGATGAGAGCCTTCTAGTGATAACTCCACAATGATGAGAGCACTCTAGTGATATCACCACAATAATGAGAGCATTCTAGTGATATCACCACAATAATGAGAGCATTCTAGTGATATAACCACAATAATGAGAGCCTTCTAGTGATATAACCACAATAATGAGAGCATTCTAGTGATATCACCACAATAATGAGAGCATTCTAGTGATATCACCACAATAATGAGAGCATTCTAGTGATATCACCACAATAATGAGAGCCTTCTAGTGATATCACCACAATAATGAGAGCCTTCTAGTGATATAACCACAATAATGAGAGCATTCTAGTGATATCACCACAATAATGAGAGCCTTCTAGTGATATCACCACAATAATGAGAGCCTTCTAGTGATATCACCACAATAATGAGAGCCTTCTAGTGATATCACCACAATAATGAGAGCCTTCTAGTGATATAACCACAATAATGAGAGCCTTCTAGTGAGATCACCACAATAATGAGGTCTAAGGGGTAACGTTTCTCCTTATGGAGAGTGACATACCATCTCTGGCTTGTCAAGGTAAGGAGGCTTATTCGCCGTGCAATGCTCCTCTGGGAATTTAAATATGCAAATTGCCTCTTATGAGAAAAAGAGGACTTAACTCTATAGCGCCACCTGTTGGAAGTAGCGATCCTACAAGTCACAATCAACCCTTTAACGAGTCGTGTGTGTACCTTGACAAGCCAGAGATGGTATGTCACTCTCCATAAGGAGAAACGTTACCCCTTAGACCCCAGTCCAGAGCCTCTCACCTAGCCAAATCAGTTCTCATGCTTCGCACTGACGAGGGCCAACAGCCCGAAACACCGTGTCTGCGAATTGAGATACTGATTTGGCTTTAATCCTAAGTCATATTGCACGACTCGTTAAAGGGTTGATTGTGACTTGTAGGATCGCTACTTCCAACAGGTGGCGCTATAGAGTTAAGTCCTCTTTTTCTTATAAGAGGCAATTTGCACAATAATGAGAGCATTCTAGTGATATCACCACAATAATGAGAGCCTTCTAGTGATATCACCACAATAATGAGAGCCTTCTAGTGATATCACCACAATGATGAGAGCATTCTAGTGATATCACCACAATAATGAGAGCCTTCTAGTGATATCACCACAATGATGAGAGCCTTCTAGTGATATCACCACAATAATGAGATCATTCTAGTGATATCACCACAATAATGAGAGCATTCTAGTGATATAACCACAATGATGAGAGCATTCTAGTGATATCACCACAATGGTGAGAACATTCTAGTGGTATCACCACAATAATGAGAGCATTCTAGTGATATCACCACCATAGTGAGAGCATTCTAGTGATATTACCACAATAATGAGAGCCTTCTAGTGATATTACCACACAATAATAAGAGCATTCTAGTGATATCACCACAATAATGAGAGCATTCTAGTGATATCACCACAATAATGAGAGCCTTCTAGTGATATCACCACAATAATGAGAGCCTTCTAGTGATATCACCACAATACTGAGAGCCTTCTAGTGATATCACCACAATAATGAGAGCACTCTAGTGATATCACCACAATAATGAGAGCCTTCTAGTGATATTACCACACAATGAGAGCATTCTAGTGATATCACCACAATAATGAGAGCATTCTAGTGATATCACCACAATAATGAGAGCATTTTAGTGATATCACCACAATAATGAGAGCATTCTAGTGATATCACCACAATACTGAGAGCCTTCTAGTGATATCACCACAATGAGAGCATAATATTGATAATACCACAATGATGAGAGCATTCTAGTGATATCACCACAATAATGAGAGCATTCTAGTGATATTGTCACAATAATGAGAGCATTCTAATGATATAACCACAATAATGAGAGCCTTCTAGTGATATCACCACAATAATGAGAGCCTTCTAGTGATATCACCACAATACTGAGAGCCTTCTAGTGATATCACCACAATAATGAGAGCATTCTAGTGACATTACATGAACTAGAGGACTCTACTGATATCACCACAATAATGAGAGCATTTTAGTGATATCACCACAATAATGAGAGCCTTCTAGTGATATAACCACAATAATGAGAGCATTCTAGTGATATCACCACAATGGTGAGAACATTCTAGTGATATCACCACAATAATGAGAGCATTCTAGTGATATCACCACAATGATGAGAGCCTTCTAGTGATAACACCACAATGATGAGAGCCTTCTAGTGATATCACCACAATAATGAGAGCATTCTAGTGATATCACCACAATAATGAGAGCCTTCTAGTGATATCACCACAATAATGAGAGCATTCTAGTGATATCACCATAATAATGAGAGCATTCTAGTGATATCACCACAATAATGAGAGCACTCTAGTGATATCACCACAAAAATGAGAGCCTTCTAGTGATATTACCACACAATGAGAGAATTCTAGTGATATCACCACAATAATGAGAGCATTCTAGTGATATCACCACAATAATGAGAGCATTCTAGTGATATCACCACAATAATGAGAGCATTTTAGTGATATCACCACAATAATGAGAGCATTCTAGTGATATCACCACAATACTGAGAGCCTTCTAGTGATATCACCACAATGAGAGCATTCTATTGATAATACCACAATGATGAGAGCATTCTAGTGATATCACCACAGTAATGAGAGCATTCTAGTGATATCGTCATAATAATGAGAGCATTCTAGTGATATAACCACAATGATGAGAGCATTCTAGTGACATTACATGAATTAGAGGACTCTACTGATATCACCACAATAATGAGAGCATTTTAGTGATATCACCACAATAATGAGAGCCTTCTAGTGATATAACCACAATAATGAGAGCATTCTGGTGATATCACCACAATGGTGAGAACATTCTAGTGATATCACCACAATAATGAGAGCATTCTAGTGATATCACCACAATGATGAGAGCCTTCTAGTGATAACACCACAATGATGAGAGCCTTCTAGTGATATCACCACAATAATGAGAGCATTCTAGTGATATCACCACAATAATGAGAGCCTTCTAGTGATATCACCACAATAATGAGAGCATTCTAGTGATATCACCATAATAATGAGAGCATTCTAGTGATATCACCACAATAATGAGAGCACTCTAGTGATATCACCACAATAATGAGAGCCTTCTAGTGATATCACCACAATAATGAGAGCACTCTAGTGATATCACCACAATAATGAGAGCCTTCTAGTGATATCACCACAATAATGAGAGCATTCCAGTGATATCACCACAATAATGAGAGCATTCTAGTGATATCACCACAATAATGAGAGCATTCCAGTGATATCACCACAATAATGAGAGCATTCTAGTGATATCACCACAATAATGAGAGCCTTCTAGTGATATCACCACAATAATTAGAGCCTTCTAGTGATATCACCACAATAATGAGAGCCTTCTAGTGATATCACCACAATAATGAGAGCATTCTAGTGATATCACCACAATAATGAGAGCATTCTAGTGATATCACCACAATAATGAGAGCATTCTAGTGATATCACCACAATAATGAGAGCATTCCAGTGATATCACCACAATAATGAGAGCCTTCTAGTGATATCACCACAATAATGAGAGCCTTCTAGTGATATAACCACAATAATGAGAGCATTCTAGTGATATCACCACAATGGTGAGAACATTCTAGTGATATCACCACAATGATGAGAGCCTTCTAGTGATATCACCACAATAATGAGAGCATTCTAGTGATACCACCAAAATAATGAGAACATTCTAGTGATATCACCACAATAATGAGAGAATTCTAGTGATATTACCACAATAATGAGAGCATTCTAGTGATATAACCACAATGATGAGAGCATTCTAGTGACATTACAGGAATTAGAGGATTCTACTGATATCACCACAATAATGAGAGCATTTTAGTGATATCACCACAATAATGAGAGCATTTTAGTGATATCACCACAATAATGAGAGCCTTCTAGTGATATCACCACAATGATGAGAGCCTTCTAGTGATATCACCACAATAATGAGAGCATTCTAGTGATATCACCACAATAATGAGAGCATTCTAGTGATATCACCACAATAATGAGAGCATTCTAGTGATATAACCACAATGATGAGAGCATTCTAGTGACAATACATGAATTAGACGACTCTATTGATATCACCACAATAATGAGAGCATTCTAGTGATATCACCACAATAATGAGAGCATTCTAGTGATATCATCACAATAATGAGAGCATTCTAGTGATATAACCACAATGTTGAGAGCATTCTAGTGACATTACATGAATTAGAGGACTCTACTGATATCACCACAATAATGAGAGCATTTTAGTGATATCACCACAATAATGAGAGCCTTCTAGTGATAAAACCACAATAATGAGAGCATTCTAGTGATATCACCACAATGGTGACAACATTCTAGTGATATCACCACAATAATGAGAGCATTCTAGTGATATCACCACAATGATGAGAGCCTTCTAGTGATAACACCACAATGATGAGAGCCTTCTAGTGATATCACCACAATAATGAGAGCATTCTAGTGATATCACCACAATAATGAGAGCCTTCTAGTGATATCACCACAATAATAAGAGCATTCTAGTTATATCACCATAATAATGAGAGCATTCTAGTGATATCACCACAATAATGAGAGCACTCTAGTAATATCACCACAATAATGAGAGCCTTCTAGTGATATCACCACAATGATGAGAGCATTCTAGTGACATTACATGAATTAGAGGACTCTACTGATATCACCACAATAATGAGAGCATTTTAGTGATATCACCACAATAATGAGAGCCTTCTAGTGATATAACCACAATAATGAGAGCATTCTAGTGATATCACCACAATGGTGAGAACATTCTAGTGATATCACCACAATAATGAGAGCATTCTAGTGATATCAC
This sequence comes from Ranitomeya variabilis, assembly GCF_051348905.1. Taxonomy (NCBI): domain Eukaryota; kingdom Metazoa; phylum Chordata; class Amphibia; order Anura; family Dendrobatidae; genus Ranitomeya; species Ranitomeya variabilis. The sequence continues at coordinate 29,008,367 of NC_135232.1, forward strand.
CACAATGATGAGAGCCTTCTAGTGATAACTCCACAATGATGAGAGCACTCTAGTGATATCACCACAATAATGAGAGCATTCTAGTGATATCACCACAATAATGAGAGCATTCTAGTGATATAACCACAATAATGAGAGCCTTCTAGTGATATAACCACAATAATGAGAGCATTCTAGTGATATCACCACAATAATGAGAGCATTCTAGTGATATCACCACAATAATGAGAGCATTCTAGTGATATCACCACAATAATGAGAGCCTTCTAGTGATATCACCACAATAATGAGAGCCTTCTAGTGATATAACCACAATAATGAGAGCATTCTAGTGATATCACCACAATAATGAGAGCATTCTAGTGATATCACCACAATAATGAGAGCATTCTAGTGATATCACCACAATAATGAGAGCCTTCTAGTGATATCACCACAATAATGAGAGCCTTCTAGTGATATAACCACAATAATGAGAGCATTCTAGTGATATCACCACAATGGTGAGAACATTCTAGTGATATCACCACAATGATGAGAGCCTTCTAGTGATATCACCACAATAATGAGAGCATTCTAGTGATATCGTCACAATAATGAGAGCATTCTAGTGATATAACCACAATGATGAGAGCATTCTAGTGACATTACATGAATTAGAGGACTCTACTGATATCACCACAATAATGAGAGCATTCTAGTGATATCACCACAATAATGAGAGCCTTCTAGTGATATCACCACAATGATGAGAGCCTTCTAGTGATAACACCACAATGATGAGAGCCTTCTAGTGATATCACCACAATAATGAGAGCATTCTAGTGATATCACCACAATAATGAGAGCCTTCTAGTGATATCACCACAATAATAAGAGCATTCTAGTTATATCACCATAATAATGAGAGCATTCTAGTGATATCACCACAATAATGAGAGCACTCTAGTGATATCACCACAATAATGAGAGCCTTCTAGTGATATCACCACAATAATGAGAGCCTTCTAGTGATATCACCACAATAATGAGAGCATTCCAGTGATATCACCACAATAATGAGAGCATTCTAGTGATATCACCACAATAATGAGAGCCTTCTAGTGATATCACCACAATAATGAGAGCATTCTAGTGATATCACCACAATAATGAGAGCCTTCTAGTGATATCACCACAATAATGAGAGCATTCCAGTGATATCACCACAATAATGAGAGCATTCTAGTGATATAACCACAATAATGAGAGCATTCTAGTGATATCACCACAATGGTGAGAACATTCTAGTGATATCACCACAATGATGAGAGCCTTCTAGTGATATCAGCACAATAATGAGAGAATTCTAGTGATATTACCACAATAATGAGAGCATTCTAGTGATATAACCACAATGATGAGAGCATTCTAGTGACATTACATGAATTAGAGGACTCTACTGATATCACCACAATAATGAGAGCATTCTAGTGATATCACCACAATAATGAGAGCCTTCTAGTGATATCACCACAATAATGAGAGCCTTCTAGTGATATCACCACAATAATGAGAGCATTCCAGTGATATCACCACAATAATGAGAGCATTCTAGTGATATCACCACAATAATGAGAGCCTTCTAGTGATATCACCACAATAATGAGAGCATTCCAGTGATATCACCACAATAATGAGAGCATTCTAGTGATATCACCACAATAATGAGAGCACTCTAGTGATATCACCACAATAATGAGAGCACTCTAGTGATATCACCACAATAATAAGAGCATTCTAGTGATATCACCACAATAATGAGAGCATTCTAGTGATATCACCACAATAATGAGAGCATTCTAGTGATATCACCACAATAATGAGAGCATTCCAGTGATATCACCACAATAATGAGAGCCTTCTAGTGATATAACCACAATAATGAGAGCATTCTAGTGATATCACCACAATGGTGAGAACATTCTAGTGATATCACCACAATGATGAGAGCCTTCTAGTGATATCACCACAATAATGAGAGAATTCTAGTGATATTACCACAATAATGAGAGCATTCTAGTGATTTAACCACAATGATGAGAGCATTCTAGTGACATTACAGGAATTAGAGGATTCTACTGATATCACCACAATAATGAGAGCATTTTAGTGATATCACCACAATAATGAGAGCATTTTAGTGATATCACCACAATAATGAGAGCCTTCTAGTGATATCACCACAATGATGAGAGCCTTCTAGTGATATCACCACAATAATGAGAGCATTCTAGTGATATCACCACAATAATGAGAGCATTCTAGTGATATAACCACAATAATGAGAGCCTTCCAGTGATATCACCACAATAATGAGAGCCTTCCAGTGATATCACCACAATAATGAGAGCCTTCCAGTGATATCACCACAATAATGAGAGCCTTCCAGTGATATCACCACAATAATGAGTGCCTTCCAGTGATATCACCACAATAATGAGAGCCTTCCAGTGATATCACCACAATAATGAGAGCCTTCTAGTGATATCACCACAATAATGAGAGCCTTCTAGTGATATAACCACAATAATGAGAGCATTCTAGTGATATCGTCACAATAATGAGAGCATTCTAGTGATATAACCACAATGATGAGAGCATTCTAGTGACATTACATGAATTAGATGACTCTACTGATATCACCACAATAATGAGAGCATTCTAGTGATATCACCACAATAATGAGAGCCTTCTAGTGATATCACCACAATGATGAGAGCCTTCTAGTGATAACACCACAATGATGAGAGCCTTCTAGTGATATCACCACAATAATGAGAGCATTCTAGTGATATCACCACAATAATGAGAGCCTTCTAGTGATATCACCACAATAATAAGAGCATTCTAGTTATATCACCATAATAATGAGAGCATTCTAGTGATATCACCACAATAATGAGAGCACTCTAGTGATATCACCACAATAATGAGAGCCTTCTAGTGATATCACCACAATAATGAGAGCCTTCTAGTGATATCACCACAATAATGAGAGCATTCCAGTGATATCACCACAATAATGAGAGCATTCTAGTGATATCACCACAATAATGAGAACCTTCTAGTGATATCACCACAATAATGAGAGCATTCTAGTGATATCACCACAATAATGAGAGCCTTCTAGTGATATCACCACAATAATGAGAGCATTCCAGTGATATCACCACAATAATGAGAGCATTCTAGTGATATAACCACAATAATGAGAGCATTCTAGTGATATCACCACAATGGTGAGAACATTCTAGTGATATCACCACAATGATGAGAGCCTTCTAGTGATATCACCACAATAATGAGAGAATTCTAGTGATATTACCACAATAATGAGAGCATTCTAGTGATATAACCACAATGATGAGAGCATTCTAGTGACATTACAGGAATTAGAGGATTCTACTGATATCACCACAATAATGAGAGCATTTTAGTGATATCACCACAATAATGAGAGCATTTTAGTGATATCACCACAATAATGAGAGCCTTCTAGTGATATCACCACAATGATGAGAGCCTTCTAGTGATATCACCACAATAATGAGAGCATTCTAGTGATATCACCACAATAATGAGAGCATTCTAGTGATATAACCACAATAATGAGAGCCTTCCAGTGATATCACCACAATAATGAGAGCCTTCCAGTGATATCACCACAATAATGAGAGCCTTCCAGTGATATCACCACAATAATGAGAGCCTTCCAGTGATATCACCAAAATAATGAGTGCCTTCCAGTGATATCACCACAATAATGAGAGCCTTCCAGTGATATCACCACAATAATGAGAACATTCTAAGGACACCACCACAGTAACTGGGCACAGGATGAAGGACATTACTCCTGGATGGGTCCGAGATGTGGGACATTATTACAGGAAGGGGTCAGGATAGGGAAGATTATTGCAGGAAGCAGCCAGGATGGAAGATGTTATTACATGGGGGGGGGGATATGTCTTTATAGGATCTAGAACGCTTCAAGGGCCCATACATTTGGCCAACATGCAGGTGGGGGCCCAGGTCCAAATTTTACAGTGGCGCCTATCAGACCCTAGTTACGCCACTGCATATTCCTGTATGTTAATGATACAGTGGAAAAAGACTCTAGACGTGCGTCTGTAAACGTTTTAATCTGCAGATCTCTGACTTTACGATGAAAAAAAAAAATCCTTTGTTTGTTTGGTAAAGGAAAGGATATTGGCAATAAATTCCGCGAGAGCCGTATATTTTGTTTTCGCATCTTGTAAGTCACTTTGTCATCAATTTACAATTGTGTAAATCTTATGAGATATTCTGTTTGCATAAACTCTTGAACCTGCTGATGCCTCGTACGAAATGTTTACAACACAGTGGGATGACCGCTCTTACTGCTGATCCTTGGAAAATATTCTTTATACTGGAAGGAAAAAAACAGCTTGTTTCCTGAGACGGCGCCACACCTGTTTACAGGTTGCGTGTGGTATTGCAGCTCTGCATCACTCTCTTCAATAGAGATGAGCTGCACCAGACACATCCCAAGGTCAGGTGTTGTTCCATTTTTGGAAGAAAGTAGAGATGTTTTTCCTTCCATGGAAACATAAGAAGTTACGGATTTCAGGAAATGACGACACAAACCAAAGTGTTTTTTTTTTGTTTTTTTTTTTAAGTTTGGAATTTTTCAAAAGCAGTAAAACAATGGAAAAAATGTATAAATTTGGTATTGCCATAATCATACTGACTCACTGAATTATGTTTCCAGGTCTTTTTTATTGGCGCAAAAAAAATCATAAAAAAATTGGCAAAATTGTGTTTTTTTTTCCCTTTATTTTACCCATTTCAATTTTTATTTAACTATTTTTCTATATTTTATATGTTAAAGTGAATGGTGTCATTCAAAAATACAACTCGTCCAGCAAAAAACAAGCTTCGTACGAGTGTTTGGATGGAAAAGCAAAAAGCGATGGTTCTTGGGAGAAAAGGGGGATAAAACAAAAGTGCAAAAATTGGAATTGGAAAATTGGAAGAAATTGGATGAAATTGGAAGGGGTTAATGTGTCCATCAACGTATTCTTTTGAAGGATCTTGTTGATTTTGTCTACACTCAGAAACAATGTAATCTATGTGATCATTCACATCAGACTATGGGGGAAAATAAATTAAAATAAAAGTAGAATTTTCCCACCAGTATGAGATAAGTGGCCTCAGGGGTATTAAATGCAGTGAAGAATGCTGCTACAGGTCAGAAAATTGCTTAAAAGCAATTTCCAAGATAAAAATTTGCATGTTGGAAAGCACCGACGAAAAGGATCCACAATTAGATAGCTGCCATCTGATATTTCTACATTTTTGCAAAAATGTGCAACTTTCCGATTCTTTTCCAAAGTGTTAAGATAAGTGGACAGACTTTAGTGGGAGGCGGGGTAGACAGCCAAAAAAGTAACCAAAATCCTATATTTGGCTCCGTCGAGTCCACCGCTGGCGTATGGAACAGTCAATTACCAGCTTAGAGTTTAGAATTCATCACTTTTTCTAAACTTTATTTATTTTTTTCAATTTAAAAAATGATCCAAGGGGTCTTCAGGACAGCCGCTTAGATGGGGATTCATCCGGTCGCCTCCTGCCGGGGTGCAATTCAATTGAGCACCATATAAAGTTAAGAGGGCATCATTTGTTTCATTCATTGACTATGGGACTGCTGGAAATAGTGCTGTAGATCCATAGACAATGAATGGAGAGGAGGCCAAGTATGAGCAACTATATTCAGGATGATTGTCGTGGTTCTACAGCCCTGATTTCAAGATTGCTGGGGGTCCCAGGGGTAAGACCCCCCCAGAGATCAGCAAGGTATTCCAGCAGTTGGTCCCCCAGCAATTAGTAATAACTTGATTTTTTGGGAATAACCCTTTAGTGGCCACTGAGATTTTAAGGGTGAGTGGGGATCCGATGCCCAGCACCCTCACCGATTGTGCCATTGCTGTCATGGTGCCCATTTGGTTCAATGAGCTGCAGTACCTCAGAGCGGCCACTACACGGTGCATGGAGCTGTGCAGATGTCAGCTGATTGTGTGGGTGCTGGGTGTCGGACCCCTAATAATCTCATAAAAAAAGTCATGTGTATACTATTACCTTAAAGCAAGTATATCATGACTAGAATGGTTCACAAGGGTCCACGACTTTAAGTGATCACTTTCAGTCTGCATGAAAAATCCTGTGTCGCTAAAATCCCAAATGATACATTTTCCATGACTGGGGAAAAGCGAGGATTACAGAGGTCGCACCGGGCCCCTAGTGCATGAGGGACCCTGGAGATCCTCAGCCATATCTGAAGACAGGAGCAGAAGACATGGCACAAGGAAGACGGGGGTCTCGGTACATGTCCGCCATCTCCTGCCCCCCCTTTAACATGCACCATGTAGGGTCTGGTCTGATCTGGTCTGATGGGGGCTCACCTGCAGACGCACCACACCTGTGATAGCAATGTTTGGCCAGGTGTCTGCTTGAGATTGTATCTATGGGAGCTTCACAGATAACATTACCCTAGAAATAATTGAGATAAAGTTACTGTGTGCTCCACAAGATGAAGCCTGAGAAAGAGGGTGGGAGGGGGGCATTAAAATCCTAAAAGGAAAGGTGTAATCCATAGAAAATGTCATATATATTTCTCACAGCTGAGAGTTTGTTACAATCGTATCCGGTCTCCTCTGTGAGATCTGTCCTGTCCTGATAGTGTGATGCAATGTATAAGAGCAGGAGAAACGTATCGGCCTGGAGACATTGGAGGATCCTCAACACTAAATATCATTCTGATGGGAGTCTTCCTGGCATTTCTTCCTCTCTACGATCCCTGAGAGATCTATAGGTGACCCGACGAATATCTGAGGTGTAGGGCCACCATAAGAGGCAGGAATCATTGCGATGAAGGATAACATATATACATGACCCTTCCTGTTTTCTGTAGCACATATCAGCTTTGCTGTATAGAATGTGACAGATGAGCAGAGTCATCTCATGATTACTAGAGGAGTGGGGAGGCGATAAATGACAGCTCTATTGCACTCCTGGGTTACTAGGTAAGGCATGAGCACCATATAATCAGCAGTAGCTATGATGCCAGAAGCTGCAGGGGATAACGAAGGAACAAGGTGCAGCTACCTAGAACTTTGTACCAAGGTTTGGCTTTTCTGTGCTATATTGCTATTTAGTTTACAGTAAGCAGAGTGATGAGTTGACTGACTAATCTACGGGTTCCCCAAAATTCCAGCTGTATTTCTTTCATTTAATACGTTTTATACACGAAAATTTCACTAGGGGAAATAACGCTAAGAAGTTGTTCCAATAACATAAAGGGACTGTCGAAGGTTTTTGAAAGCTGATCTGTCACCACAATATAAGATGCAGGTATTCACACGTTGATCTCTTAGATCTGATAAGGCCGGTGTAGTTACTGTCAAAATCAATATTACAATGGATGTATCATCCATCCTTCATGATAATTTAACCTCAATGTCTACCTACCTAGCGTAAGTGACAGTTCCCCAGTGTCCCTCCTCCCTGCTGATGAATCGCTACTCAACTAACCGGATTGTCAAATCCTTGGTGTCCCTGCTCCTGGATGCTGCTGAGTCTTCGCCCACCCAACCAAACTGACTGTTCCTCAATGTTCCACTTGCCTGCTGCTGAATTTCTACCCACCAAGCCTGACTTGTCAGTACCTCAGTGTCCCTCCTTCCTGTCACTGACATTTTACACTGCTCTGTACAAGCTGCAGCTGTCAGTGAAGCGGTATGGACAGAGACTGAATGCATTTGCTCCTGAATCTCTACCCACCTAACCTGAGTCACAGCTCCTCAGTGTCCCTCTACCCTGCTGTTAAATCTTCCCCCTCATGCCCTGAGTGACTGCTCCTCAGTGTCCCTCCTCCATGTTGATGAATCCTCCCCAAATTAGCCTTAGTGACAGATCCTTTGTGTCTCTTCTGCATAGTGGTGCATCTTCCCCTGCCTACCCTGATTGACAGCTCCTCAGTGTCCTTCCTCCATGCTGCTGAATCTTCTCCCATCTAGTCTTGGTGACAGCTCGTCAGTGTCCCTCCTCCATGCTGATGAAACTTCCCCACCTAGCCTTAATGACAGATCCTCAGTGTCCCTCTTCCCTGCTGCTGAGTCTCTACCCACATAACCTGAATCACAGATTATCAGTGTCCCTCCACCCTGTTGCTGAATCTTCCACCACCTAGTCTTAGTGAAGCTCCACAGTGTCCCTCCTCCATGATGATGAATCTTCCCCCACCTAGCCTGATTGACTGCTCCTCAGTGTCCCTCCTCCATGCTGCTGAAACTGACCCCACCTAGTCTTAGTGACAGCTCCTCAGTGTCCCTCCTCCATGCTGATGAATCTTCTGCTGCCTGGCCTGATTGAAAGCTCCTTAGTGTCCCTCCTTCATGCTGATAAATCTTCCCCCATCTAATCTTAGTGACAGCTCCTCAATGTCCCTCCTCCATGCTGATAAATCTTCCCCACCTATCCTGAGCAAAAATTCCTCAGTGTCCCTCCTCCATGCTGCTGAAACTTTCCCACCTAGTCTTAGTGACAGCTCCTCAGGGTTGATTCTACACTGCTCTGTACTATTCTGCATCAGTCTGGCTGCATAGGCAGAAATTGAATCTATTTGCTCTCTCACTCTTTAACCAGACTCATTGCTCATTTTAATACCAAGACCATAAAACCATAATGAAATTCATTTTTCACAGTAAGCACACCAGAGTCATCAGGTCCTGGAGATCTACTTATTAATATATGCAGGTTCTACTGTGAACTTAGGAGACAAGTCCACTTCAAAACAGCAATAACAAATACCCATAATTTACTTTCGTATTCCCTGCGGGTCCACCACTGTTCATCCGCTTGTCTTTTATTCATCCTGTATGGATGATGAGCTGACCATTCACCTGAACGCTGCAGCCAATCGCTGGTTGGATGGAATTTAACAATTAGTTCTCATTATTTTTCCATTTTATTACAACCCCTTTCACAATGCCAGTGGTGGTGGCACATGTTGATATTTGCTGCCGACATTTTCTTTTCAACACTGAAAAACGGTGAATTTGGCAGATGAGGAAATTTTGGAAAAAAAGAAACCTCTCAGGACCTAGTACAACAATAAAAGTGATATCTATCTTCAGAGTACAGATGATGGCAGTGATGGGGAAGCTCCGCCCCTGCGTGTCAGTAACTCTGGGGAGGAGCTACTGCAGGAGATCGCTCTGATAGGCAGAACTCTCGGAGGAGGAGACAAGGGCTGACCTATCACTGCCATCATCTGTACTCCAGAGGAGCATGTTCTGATATCAAAGCAGCTGAAGACACGGGAATAGACTGGGGAAAAGCCGGCGTTTGGAAGCCACTTATGTGTACTGTTTTTACAGGAAGACAAGTCCCCTAATAAAGTTATCTGCAAATTTTCATAACTTTCTATGCTGAACAAAATTATATAAAAAAAAGTTTCCTAACTTTCCATACCGAAGAAAATTATTATTAGACAAAATAATACAATTTTAGCTCCTCATTAACCCCCTTGTTCCAGAGCTAAGGGTACTGTCACACATTGAAATTTCGATCGCTACGACGGCACGATTCGTGACGTCGCAGCGTCGTACTATTATCGCTCCAGCGTCGTAGACTGCGGTCACACGTTGCAATCACGGCTCTGGAGCGATGCCGAAGTCCCCGGGTAACCAGGGTAAACATCGGGTTGCTAAGCGCAGGGCCGCGCTTAGTAACCCGATGTTTACCCTGGTTACCAGCGTAAACGTAAAAAAAACAAACAGTACATACTTACATGCCGGTGTCTGTCCCTCGGCGTCTCTGCTTCTCTGCACTGTGTAAGCACAGCGGCCGGAAAGCACAGCGGTGACGTCACCGCTGTGCTCGCTTTCCGGCCGGCAGGCGCTTACACAGTGCAGAGAAGCTTTCGCCGAGGGACAGACACCGGCATGTGAGTATGTACTGTTTGTTTTTTTTACGTTTACGCTGGTAACCACAGTAAACATCGGGTTACTAAGCGCGGCCCTGCGCTTAGTTACCCGATGTTTACCCTGGTTACAAGCGAACACATCGCTGGATCGCTGTCACACACAACGATCCAGCGATGTCAGCGGGTGATCAAGCGACGAAAGAAAGTTCCAAACGATCTGCTACGACGTACGATTCTCAGCAGGGTGTCTGATCGCTGCTGCGTGTCAGACACTGCAATATCGTAACGATATCGCTAGAACGTCACGAATCGTACCGTCGTAGCGATCAAAATTTCAATGTGTGACAGTACCCTAAAGTGTCCGGTACATACAAAGAGTCGTAAAGTGACTCACACAGCGGATTACTGACCTCTGTTGTATCATTATCCCCCTCCCCTGCCATGGTCAGTAATCTGTGTAACTTCACACATCATAAACCCGTCCTGCTCTCTTCACACTCGGCTGAAATATTTACAAAATAGTTTGAAAAAAAATGTATAACAATAAAAAAAAATATATTCTGAAAATAATAAAACCTCCCAGAAAAATGAATAAAAAGCAATTAAATTGTTTAAAATGTTGTATGAAGAAAAATGACAACTCGCCAGCAAAAAAAAACAAACCTAGTAACGATAGCAAAATAAAAAAAATAGGAAAAATATGTCAGAAAATGGCCACAAAATTTTTTTTAATTTTTTTTTTTCAAAGCAGTAAAATAAAAAAAGTAAAAAAAAAAAAAAAAAAAACTCTACAAATTTGTTATTGCCGCACTGGAGAATCACGTTACTGCACAATAAATACTGTAAAAACGAAACAAAACAAAAAAAATCATTGGAGGAATTGTATTTTTTTTTTTTTACACACCCCTGTGTGATTTTTTTTTCCACTTTACATATTTTTCATTACGTTATGTAGTAAAATGTATTGAGTCATTCTAAGCTACAACTGCAATAAAATACAAAAAAAACAAAAACAATCATTGTTCTTCTATAATTAAAAAAAAAAGGTGTAAAAAAAAAAAATTAAAATAAAGGGATAAAAATGACCTGGGCTGAGCTGCAGTGCTACATCCAGCCTGAAGACTGGTGGGGCGCTGTCTTAGTAAGAAATATCTCTGGCTGATAACAGAGAGGTGACTTAAGTCCAGGCGACACACCTCACACGCTCTTCGTGGAAAGTTTTAGAGGTGATGATGAGAAGAAGCCGCCGCGGCGTTTAATGACCCCCAGCAGGATGCTTCGCATAGTATCTGCCGCTTTGTTCATTGTGTTTTCCGACAACCTGTTTTCCATGTAACATAATGAGTCATGTATTTACTATCGCCGGTGAGAAAATCCTGCGCAACCGGCGAGAACCGGCCTGGAAATACACAGCCACAGAGTCAAGGTCTGCAGATTATCATCCCCTCCTGTATGGTAAAGCTGGGTGACCGGTGTCATGTCCGCCATTGGAGCGCTCTATGTAAAACTTAGGGTATGGACTTGTTCACATGTTGCATTTTTACCGCAGAAAAAAAAAACGCAACATTTTACAGGGCGATTTCTGAAGTCTTCTGCACGCACTGATTTTTTTTTCCTTGCAGATTTCAACCTCCAAAGGGTTTTTATACCTGCAGCATCTCAATTCTTTCAGTGTTTTTCACCCATCGAAATGAATTGGTGGGAAAAAAAAAAAAAGCATCAAAAATGGCCAAATTTTTCACGGCGTTTTTATTCTTCTTTTTGCTGCAGAAAAATCCATTGCAAATACTCATTGGCTCCAGATTAATCATTTGCTTTTTTGTTGTTTTTTTAAAGTCACATTCCTTTTTTGTCTTATGGCGTTGATTGCCGTTTTTGAAGAAAAATTCACATTTCATGATTTTGGTGCAAAGTTTAAAAAAAAAAAGGTCTTTTTTCCCCCTCTAGAATTGTTTTTGGAACTTTTTGGTATGTTTTGTAAAATGGTGTGAAAATTACACCAAAATGCTGGTGTGCTCATGAGTATATCAAGGGGAGGACTAGAGGAGAGCTGCGACACTTTAAAAAAATTTGAAAAAAAGTTGCAATTGATGAATCGGGAATAAAACATTTTGGAATCGCTAAACTTCAACCACAGAGTGGAAAACGGGTAAAAAAAAACAAAACATTGGAGCACATAAAAAAAAGGCGCAAATAGAATAATGAATTGGTGCAAAACACACAAAAGTAGAGAAAAAACAGGCACAAAGATAATGATGAATCGCTGGCCAATAAGCCTTAGAGCTTCCGGAAGTTTCCATCAATTTAGGAGGTATAGAAGAGCCACAGCCGTGACAAAAAAAAAAGTGACTAGTCTCAGTATCAATCAGATGCCAACAGCTGCCGTTCGCATGCATGTGACTGGGAGCGCATGGAAGTGACGTCATGAGCGCCCGTTGCTTGCCAGCTGCAGAAGAGGACGCCGCTCAGCAGGCGAGTGCAGGGAAGGTTGTGTTTTTTTTTTAAACCATTCAGTACAGAGTGGAAATATTACTATATGGCTGGAGTCACACTGCCGTATTTCTCGTGCGAGAATCGCATCGTAAAACTTGTACTGGCTGATGGCTCTCCTGACCTGAGCTTGACAGCTGCATAGTAATCCATCATGCTATCATGCTCGGGTCAGGACAGAGAGGTGCTGGCCAATCCCTGCAGTGCTTATCGCATTATTATTATTATCGCACGAGAAATACGGCAGTGTGACTCCAGCCTATGGAGTACTATTGGCTGTGCAGAATATGCGTCCATATTCATCACCTTAATGAGCGGTACCACGTGACCGCTGAGGACAGGACGAGCTGCCGGTGCTGAGACGGAGTTGCAGCAGGCACCCCTGGAGGAGGGTGGATATGAAGTCTTCAGGGAGGGGAGGGGAGGTGAGAGGACGGGGGGGCGGACGCTTGACCCCGGACTTTATTAAAAAGAAAAAACCTTGCTCAAGTGCGCCCCCCCGCATCCTGCCGCCCTAGGCACGTGCCCTCGAGTGCCTAGTGGCAAATACGGCCGTGGCTGTGCATTATATTATATGGAGGACTATGGAGTGCATTATGTTATACTAGCTGGTGGCCCGATTCTAACACATCGGGTATTCTAGAATATGCATGTCCTCGTAGTATATTGCCCAGCCACGTAGTATATTGCACAACCACGTAGTATATTGCCCAGCGACGTAGTATATTGCCCAGCCACGTAGTGTATTGCCGAGCCACGTAGTATATTTCAGAGCCCACGTAGTATATTGCACAGCCCACGTAGTATATACTCACCTTCCGTCCGCAGCTGTCACTGCCGCATGTGCTGCGCTGTTTCCTGCTGTCGCACCCGTCATCAATGACCGCGGCCACTAGTTTAGTCCCTGGCTTTTGGCTGCGGTAGGCCCAACAGCGCCCATGGTCCCGGTCGGTTCCGCCCTCCTCATGGCGTCTCCGTCCCCTTTGCAGCGCTTGTGGCCGGGCCTGTATGGAGTGGGCGGGGACTCGCTCTGTATACTTCCTGGCCTCCCCTGCCCTTTTGTCTCCGCCCACTGGCTGGCCGCAACCCGCGGCCGCTAATTTAGTCCCCGGCTTTTGGCCGTGGTAGGCCCAACAGCGCCCATGGTCCCGGCCGGCTCCGCCCCCTTTGCAGCGCTTGTTGCCGGGCCTGTACGAAGTGGGCGGGGACTCCCTCTGCATACTTCCTGGCCTCCCCTACCGTTTTGTCTCCGCCCACTGGCTGGCCGCGACCAATGAATATCCGCAACAGACAGACAGGCAGACAGATGGAAGTGCCCCTTAGACAATTATATATATAGATGAAGGATATGAGCTGTGTATTATACTAATAAAAAAGGGGCATTATACTATATGGAGGACAATGGATGGTGCATTATACTGTATGGAGGACTATGGGCTGTGCATTATATGAAGAATTATGGCATGTGCAGTATATTATATGGAGGACTATGAGATACATTATACTATATGGAGGACTATGGGGAGTGCATTATAATATATGGATGACTATGGCGAGTGCATTATACTATATAGAGGACTATGGGCTGTGTATTATACTATTTTAAGGACCATGGGTGGCACTTTATATTATATGAAAGATATGGGCTTTATATTATACTAATATGGAGGACTATGGGTTGTGCATTATATGTGGAGGTGCATTATACTATATGGAGGTATTTGGGGTGCATTATATATGGAGGATTATGTAGATATTATATGGAGGACAATGTGGTGCATTATATTATATGGAGGAGTACGGGGTGCATTATGTTATATGGAGGAAAATGGGGTGCATTATACTGTATAGAGGACTATACTATTTGGAGAACTTTGGGGAGTGCATTAAACTTTATGGAGGAATATGCGGAGTGCATTATACTATATGGAGGACTAAGGGGAGTGCATTATACTATATGGAGGACTATGGGATGCATTATACTATATGGATAGCTATGGTGAATGCATTATACTAATATGGAGGACTATAGGCTGTGTATTATACTATATGAAGGACTACAGGTGGTGCTTTATATTATATGAAAGATATTGGCTGTGTATTATATTAATATGGAGGACTGTGGGCTGTGCATTATATATGGATGTGCATTATACTATATGGAGGAATATGGGGGGTGCATTATATATGGAGGATTATGTAGGGTACATTATATTATATGGAGGACAATGTGGTGCATTATACTACATGGAGAAGTATGCGATGCATTATGCTATATGGAGGAGTATGGAGTGCATTATACTGTATAGAGGACTATGGAGTGCATTATACTATATGGAGGACTATTGGGAGTGCATTATACTATACGGAGGAATTTGGAGGCACATTATATATGGAGAACTATGTAGAGTGTGTTATATTATATGGAGGACTATATGGTGCATTATACTATATGGAGGATTATGGGCTGTGAATTATATATGGAGGAAAATGGAGAGTGCATTATGCTGTATAGAGGACTATGGGGAGTGTATTATACTGTTTAGAGGACTATGGAGAGAGCATTATACTATATGGAGGAATATGGGGTGTGCATTATATATGTGGGACTATGTAGGGTAAATTATGCTACATACTATTGGCTATGGGTTGAACTAGATGGACTTAATGTCTTCCTTCAACCTTAAAAACTATGTTACTATGTCACTATATGGAGGAGTATGGGGTGCATTAAACTGTATAGAGGACTATGGAGAGTGCATTATACTCTATAGAGGAATATGGGGTGTGCATTATATATGTAAGACTATGTAGGGTAAATTATACTATATGGAGGAGTATGGGGTGCATTATACTGTATAGAGGACTATGGAGAGTGCATTATACTATGTGGAGGTCTATGAGGAGTGCGTTATACTATATGGAGGACTATGGGGTGCATTATTCTATATGGAGGACAATGTAGGGTGCATTATATTATATGGAGTCATATGGGGTGCATCATACTGTATAGAGGACTATGGGGAGTGCATTATATTATATGGAGGACTATGGGGGTTAATACTATGGGGAGGACTAAGGGCTGTGCACTATACTACATGGAGGTCTATGGGGTGCATTATCCTATATGATGCACTATGGTATGCATTATACTATATGGATGGCTATAGCGAGTGCATTATATTAATGTGGGCTGTGTATGTATTATACTATATTAAGGACAATGGGTGGTGCTTTATATTATATGAAAGATATTGGCTGTGTATTATATTAATATGGAGGACTGTGGGCTAAGCATTATATATGGAGGTGCATTATACTATATGGAGGAATATGGGGGTGCATTATATATGGATGACTATGTAGGGTGCGTTATATTATATGGAGGACTATGTGGTGCATTATACTATATACGACACAGACAGTGCCACTGCTTTCTACAATGCCACTCTTGTATCAGCTATTGACACGGTTGCCCCTCTCATTCATGGCAGAGTGCGACGTATCAACAGACAACCATGGCACAATAACACCGCTAAAAAGCTCTGGCAAGTGTCCAGGGTTGCAGAGCGGCGTTGGAAGAAAACAAATTCGCAAGACAGTTTAACTGCATTCAAACAGGCAACACTCGCTTTCAAATCTGCCCTCACCTCTGCTAAAAAGGCCTACTTCACAACCCTCATATCTTCCCTATCCTACAACCCCAAATAGGTATTAAAAACCTTTAACTCCCTCCTCCGCCCACCACTGCCCCCTCCAACCTCCCTCATCTCTGCTGAGGACTTTGCCACACATTTTAAAAATAAGATCGACCAAACAAGGCAGGTCTTCATTGTTCAACGACCACAACCCATTTGCATACCAGACCAATACCCAAACCCCATAACCTCCCTATCCAACATCACTGAAGGGGAGCTTAGTTGTCTCCTCTCCAAATCACACCTCACCGCCTGTGCGCTCGACCCCATCCCATCCCACCTCCTCCCCAACCTCACCACCACTCTTTGCCCATCCCTAACCCACCTCTTCAAGTTATCACTAACTTCTGGTACCTTCCCTTCTGCTTTCAAACATGCCACAATCACACCTATCCTTAAAAAGCCAACCCTCGATCCAACTGCTATGTCCAGCTATCGCCCAATATCGCTGCTCCCATTTGCTTCCAAACTCCTGGAGCAGCACGTCCACGCTGAACTTTGACAATCTACAATCTGGTTTCCGCCCCCATCACTCAACTGAGACAGCCATGACCAAAATTACTAATGACCTATTTACAAAGCTAACAGACAATACTCCATACTCCTTCTCCTAGACTTGTCCTCTGCTTTTGACACAGCTGACCACTGCCTCGTAATAAAAATCCTCTCCTCTCCTCTTTTGGCATCAAAGACCTCGCCCTGGATCACCTGATACCTTTCCAACCGCACATTCAGCGTCTCCCACTCCCACACTACCTCCTCATCCCACCCTCTCTCTGTTGGAGTCCCCCAAGGCTCTGTTCCAGGACTCTTACGCTTCTCAATCTATACACTTGGCCTGGGACAACTTATAAATTCCCATGGATTCCAGTACCACCTTTACGCTGATGACACTCAGATCTACCTCTCTGGCCCAGACGTCACCTCTCTGCTGTCCAGAATCCCGGAGTGTCTATCAGCCATATCCTCCTTCTTCTCCTCTCGCTTCCTCAAACTCAGTGTGGACAAATCTGAACTCATCATCTTTCCTCCATCTGACAGATCTTCCTTACCTGACCTATCTATCGCAATTAACGACATCACGCTTTCACCTGTGTCGGAAGTCCGCTGCCTCGGGGTAACCCTTCACTATGCCCTGCACTTCAAACCGCACATCCAAGCTCTTTCCACCTCCTGTTGCCTCAAGCTCAAAAATATCTCCAGAATCCGTCCCTTCCTCAACCCTCAATCTACTAAAATGCTTGTGCATGCCCTCATCATCTCCCGCCTCGACTACTGCAACATCCTTTTCTGTGGCCTCCCTGCTAACACCCTTGCACCTCTCCAGTCCATCCTTAACTCTGCTGCCCGACTAATTCATCTCTCTCCTTTCTACTCCTCCGCTTCCCCCCTCTGCAAATCTCTTCACTGGCTCCCATTCCCTCAGCGTATCCAGTTCAAATTACTAATACTGACCTACAAAGCCATCCATAACCTGTCTCCTCCATATATCTCTGAACTAATTTCCCAATATCTTCCCTCACGTAATCTCCAGTCCTCCCAAGACCTCCTTCTCTCCTCCACACTTATTCACTCCTCACCCAACTGCCTCCAAGTCTTCTGAATATCCCCCATCCTCTGGAATTCTTTGCCCCAACATACCCGACTATCAACTACATTCGGATCCTTCAGATGGAACCTGAAAACCCACCTCTGAAGGAAAGCTTACAGCCTGCACTGACTCCGCTGCCTCCTCACCACTACCGGAGCTACCGCCTCACCAACACCAGAGCTGCTGCAACACCCCCAACCTACTGTGTCCTTCCCCACCATCCTGTAGAATGTAAGCCCGCAAGGGCAGGTCTGTGCATTATAAATGGAGTAAAACAGAGAGTGCATTATGCTGTATAGAGGACTATGGGGAGTGTATTATACTGTTTAGAGGACTATGGGATGCATTATACTATATGGAAGACTAAGTAGGGTGCATTATCAATATGATTAAGGCAACACCCAACATGTCAAGTGTTTTTATTATTTCAGTGGAGGAAAAAAAATTAGAAATTTGCAAAAAAATTTGGGATTGCGTCACCATTTTCTGAGACCTTAACGACCGCAGATGTACATCCAGTTGAAGTGTATTGCAGGCGGCGCACAGACACATTGGGTCCATACATGACAGTAGAGCAAGCATTGGAAACAAAGAGAAGCAGGGCCGTATTTGCCACTAGGCACTTGAGGGCACGTGCCTAGGGCGGGACGATGCGGGGGGGCGGCACCTGAGCAAGGTTTTCTTTTGTTTTTTTATTCAAGTCCTGGGTTACCTCCCGACCGACCGCCCCCCCGGCCGCCCGCCCACCTGCCTGCCTCCCACCCACCCTCCTTGAAGACGATACTCACCCTGCTCCAGCGATGCCTGGTCTCAGCATCTGCAGCTCGTCCCGAATGAGCGGTCACGTGGTACCGCTCATTAAGGTCATGAATGTGGGCATATTCATCATGACCTTAATGAGCGGTACCACATGACTGCTCACTCAGGAAGAAGGTGCTGTGCCAGGAGTCGGGACAGAGCCAGAGGGATATCGGCGCAGCCGTGCGGTGTGGGAAAGGTGAGTATGACAGGGGACGGGGATGAAGGAGGACGGTTAAGCCGCGCCATGCAAGATGGGAGCAGGAGCGGGAGCGGGGGGGTGGAGAGATGAGCCATGCATACAGGGGGGGAATATGAGCCATGCATACAGGAGGGGGGAGGGGGGTGGAATATGAGCCATGCATACAAGAGGTGGGGGGGAATTATGAGCCATGCATACGGGGGGGATTATGAGCCATGCATACAGGGGGGATTATGAGCCATGCATACGGGGGGGATTATGAGCCATGTATACAGGAGGGGGGGTGGTAGAATATGAGCCATGCATACAGGAGGTGGGGGGGAATTATGAGCCATGCATACAGGAAGGGGGGATTATGAGCCATGCATACAGGAGGGGGGTGGAATATGAGCCATGCATACAGGAGGTGGGGGGAATTATGAGCCATGCATACAAGGGGAGGATTATGAACCATGCATACAGGAGGGGGAATATGAGTCATGCATACAGGAGGTGGGGGGAATTATGAGCCATGCATACAGGAGGGGGAGAATATGAGCCATGCATACAGGAGGGGGGAATATGAGCCATGCATACAGGTGGGGGGGAATATGAGCCATGCAAACAGGAGGGGGGGATATGAGCCATGCATACAGGAGGGGGGGGGAATATGAGCCATGCATATGGGATGGGAGGGAGATGAGCCATGCATACAGGAGGGGGGATATGAGCCATGCATACAGGATGGGGGGGGAGATGAGCCATGCATACAAGATGGGAGAGGGCATTATACAGTATTGAGCATCATGTGGAGTCATTATACAGTATGGAGCATCATGTGTGGCCATTATACAGTATTGAGCTTCATGTGTGGCCATTATACAGTATTGAGCATCATGTGTGGCCATTATACAGTATTGAGCATCATGTGGGGTCATTTTACAGTATTGAACATCATGTGAGGCCATTATACAGTATGGAGCATCATGTGTGGCCATTATACAGTATTGAGCGTCATGTGTGGCCATTATACAGTATGGAGCATTGTGTGTGGCCATTATACAGTATAGAGCATCATGTGTGGCCATTATACAGTATAGAGCATCATGTGTGGCCATTATAGAGTATTGAGCATCATGTGTGGCCATTATACAGTATGGAGCATCATGTGTGGCCATTATACAGTATGGAGCATCATGTGTTGCCATTATACAGTATTGAGCATCATGTGGGGTCATTATACAGTATGGAGCATCATGTGTGGCCATTATACAGTATGGAGCATCATGTGTGGCCATTATACAGTATTGAGCATCATGCGTGGCCATTATACAGTATGGAGCATCATGTGTGGACATTATACAGTATTGAGCATCATATGTGGCCATTATACAGTATGGAGCATCATGTGTGGCAATTATACAGTATTGAGCATCAGGTGGGGTCATTATACAGTATGGGCATCATGTGTGGCCATTTGTTGTGATTTTGCTTTTTGCTCCCTCTAGTGGTCATTAGTGATTTGACTCTGGAGCGTCTGTCTTTTCCTATATCCTCACCTGGGCCGTTAGTTCAGGGGCGTTGCTATATAAGCTCCCTGGACCTTCAGTTCAATGCCTGGCATCGTTGAAATCAGAGCTAATCTGTTGTGCTCTTGTCCTCTGATCCTGGTTCCTGTTTTTCAAGCTAAGTCTGCTTCTTTGCTTTTTGCTTTTGTTTTGTTTGGTATTTTTGTCCAGCTTGTTCCTATCTGTATCCTGACCTTTGCTGGAAGCTCTAGGGGGCTGGTGTTCTCCCCCCGGACCGTTAGACGGTTCGGGGGTTCTTGAATCTCCAGCGTGGATTTTTATAGGGTTTTTGTTGACCAGATAAGTTATCTTGCTTTATTCTGCTATTAGTAAGCTGGCCTCTCTTTGCTGAACCTGGTTCATTTCTGTGTTTGTCATTTCCTCTTACCTCACCGTTATTATTTGTGGGGGGCTTGTATCTTGCTTTGGGGTCCCTTTCTCTGGAGGCAAGAGAGGTCTTTGTTTTCTTCTCCTAGGGGTAGTTAGATTCTCCGGCTGGCGCGAGTCATCTAGCGATCACCGTAGGCATGATCCCCGGCTACTTCTAGTGTTGGCGTTAGGAGTAGCTATTTGGTCAACCCAGTTACCACAGCCCTATGAGCTGGATTTTTGTATCTTGCAGACTTACACGTTCCTCTGAGACCCTGTCCACTGGGGTCATAACAGTATGCCAGGCCCGTATTAAATGTTTAATGCATTGCAGAAGTGGGATTATAAGAAAGAAAATTTTGAGGTTTTTTTCCCCTCTCTCATTTTTTTTTTCTTTTCCCCTTTACCTCAGAGTGGCTTAAGCTTGCTGCAGACATGAATGTCCAGACCTTGATTACAAGTGTGGACCAGCTTGCCGCTCGTGTGCAGGGTATACAAGATTATGTTACCAGAAATCCTAGGTCTGAACCCAAGATTCCGATTCCTGAACTGTTTTCAGGAGACCGATTTAAGTTTAGGAATTTCAGGAATAATTGTAAATTATTTTTGTCCCTGAAACCTTGTTCGTCTGGAGACTCTGCTCAACAAGTAAAAATTGTTATTTCATTCTTACGGGGTGACCCTCAGGATTGGGCTTTTTCGTTGGCGCCAGGAGATCCGGCATTGGCTGATATTGATGCGTTTTTTCTGGCGCTCGGTTTACTTTATGAGGAACCCAATCTTGAGATTCAGGCAGAGAAAGCCTTGCTGGCTATGTCTCAGGGGCAGGACGAGGCAGAGGTGTATTGCCAAAAATTTCGGAAATGGTCCGTGCTGACACATTGGAACGAGTGTGCACTGGCCGCTAATTTTAGAAATGGCCTTTCTGAGGCCATTAAGAATGTTATGGTGGGTTTTCCCATTCCCACAGGTCTGAATGATACCATGTCCCTGGCTATTCAAATTGACCGGCGGTTGCGGGAGCGCAAAACCGCAAATTCCCTCATGTTGTTGTCTGAACAGACACCTGATGTGATGCAATGTGATAGAAAAACCGCAAATTCCCTCATGGTGTTGTCTGAACGGACACCTGATTTGATGCAATGTGATAGAATCCTGACTAGAAATGAGAGGAAAATTCATAGACGCCGGAATGGCTTGTGCTACTACTGTGGTGATTCTACACATGTTATCTCAGCATGCTCTAAACGTATATCTAAGGTTGTTAGTCCTGTCACCGTTGGTAATTTGCATCCTAAGTTTATTCTGTCTGTAACTTTGATTTGCTCACTGTCATCTTATCCTGTCATGGCGTTTGTAGATTCAGGTGCTGCCCTGAGTCTTATGGATCTCTCATTTGCTAAGCGCTGTGGTTTTATTCTTGAACCATTAGAAAATCCTATCCCTCTTAGGGGTATTGATGCTACGCCATTGGCAGAAAATAAGCCGCAGTATTGGACACAGGTTACCATGTGCATGACTCCTGAACACCGCGAGGTGATACGTTTTCTCGTTCTACATAAAATGCATGATTTGGTTGTTTTGGGGGCTGCCATGGTTACAGACCCATAATCCAGTCCTTGACTGGAAGGCTATGTCAGTGTCTAGTTGGGGCTGTCGTGGTATTCATGAGGATTCCCTGCCTGTGTCTATTGCTTCTTCTACGCCTTCGGAAGTTCCGGAGTACTTGTCTGATTATCAGGATGTCTTTAGCGAGTCCAGGTCCAGTGCATTGCCTCCTCATAGGGAATGTGACTGTGCAATAGATTTGATTCCAGGCAGTAAGTTTCCTAAGGGAAGACTGTTTAATCTGTCGATACCTGAACATACCGCTATGCGTTCATATATCAAGGAGTCTCTGGAGAAAGGACACATCCGTCCGTCTTCTTCCCCTCTTGGTGCGGGATTCTTTTTTGTGGCTAAAAAGGACGGATCTTTGAGGCCTTGTATTGACTATCGGCTTTTAAATAAGATCACTGTCAAATTTCAGTATCCTTTGCCGCTGTTGTCAGATTTGTTTGCCCGGATTAAAGGTGCCAAGTGGTTCACCAAGATAGACCTTCGTGGTGCGTACAACCTTGTGCGCATTAAGCAAGGGGATGAATGGAAAACCGCATTCAATACGCCCGAAGGTCATTTTGAGTACTTGGTGATGCCATTTGGGCTCTCTAATGCACCTTCAGTTTTTCAGTCCTTCATGCATGACATTTTCCGGAAGTATCTGGATAAATTTTTGATTGTTTATCTGGATGATATTCTGGTTTTTTCTGATGATTGGGACTCGCATGTGGAGCAGGTCAGGATGGTTTTTGAGATTCTGCGTGAAAATTCTTTGTTTGTAAAAGGCTCAAAGTGTCTCTTTGGTGTACAGAAGGTTCCCTTTTTGGGGTTCATTTTTTCCCCTTCTGCTGCGGAGATGGATCCAGTCAAGGTCCGAGCTATTCATGATTGGACTCAACCCTCGTCAGTTAAGAGTCTTCAGAAGTTCTTGGGTTTTGCTAACTTCTACCGTCGTTTTATCGCAAATTTCTCTAGCGTTGTTAAACCGCTGACGGATATGACCAAGAAAGGCTCTGATGTAGCTAACTGGGCTCCTGCTGCCGTGGAGGCTTTCCAGGAGTTGAAACGCCGGTTTACTTCGGCGCCCGTTTTGTGCCAGCCTGACGTCTCACTTCCCTTTCAGGTTGAGGTGGATGCTTCGGAGATTGGGGCAGGGGCCGTTTTGTCGCAGAGAGGCCCTGGTTGCTCTGTTATGAGACCTTGCGCCTTTTTCTCTAGGAAGTTTTCGCCTGCGGAGCGAAATTATGATGTGGGCAATCGGGAGTTGTTGGCCATGAAATGGGCATTTGAGGAGTGGCGTCATTGGCTCGAGGGTGCTAAGCATCGTGTGGTGGTCTTGACTGATCACAAAAATCTGATGTATCTCGAGTCTGCTAAACGCCTGAATCCTAGACAGGCCCGCTGGTCATTGTTTTTCTCCCGTTTTGACTTTGTTGTCTCGTATTTACCAGGTTCAAAGAATGTGAAGGCCGATGCTCTTTCCAGGAGCTTTGTGCCTGATGCTCCTGGAGTCGCTGTACCTGTTGGTATTCTTAAGGATGGTATTATCTTGTCAGCTATTTCTCCAGATCTGCGACGTGTGTTGCAGAGATTTCAGGCTGATAGGCCTGATTCTTGTCCACCTGACAGACTGTTTGTGCCTGATAAGTGGACCAGCAGAGTCATTTCCGAGGTTCATTCCTCGGTGTTGGCAGGTCACCCAGGAATTTTTGGCACCAGAGATCTGGTGGCCAGATTCTTTTGGTGGCCTTCCTTGTCTAGGGATGTGCGGTCATTTGTACAGTCCTGTGGGACTTGTGCTCGAGCTAAGCCTTGCTGTTCTCGTGCCAGCGGGTTGCTCTTGCCCTTGCCTGTCCCTAAGAGACCTTGGACACATATCTCCATGGATTTCATTTCTGATCTTCCGGTGTCTCAGGGCATGTCTGTTATCTGGGTGATATGTGATCGCTTCTCCAAGATGGTCCATTTGGTTCCTTTGCCTAAACTGCCTTCCTCTTCCGATCTGGTTCCTGTGTTTTTCCAGAACGTGGTTCGTTTGCACGGCATCCCTGAGAATATTGTGTCAGACAGAGGATCCCAGTTCGTTTCCAGATTCTGGCGATCCTTTTGTAGTAGGATGGGCATTGACTCGTCGTTTTCGTCTGCTTTCCATCCTCAGACTAATGGACAGACGGAGCGAACTAATCAGACTTTGGAGGCTTATTTGAGGTGTTTTGTCTCTGCTGATCAGGACGATTGGGTGACTTTCTTGCCATTAGCTGAGTTTGCCCTTAATAATCGGGCTAGTTCCGCCACCTTGGTTTTGCCGTTTTTCTGCAACTCTGGTTTCCACCCTCGTTTTTCTTCGGGTCATGTGGAACCTTCTGACTGCCCTGGGGTGGATTCTGTGGTGGATAGGTTGCAGCGGATCTGGAATCTTGTGGTGGACAACTTGAAGTTGTCACAGGAGAGGGCTCAGCGCTTTGCCAACCGCCGCCGCGGTGTGGGTCCCCGACTACGTGTTGGGGATTTGGTGTGGCTTTCTTCCCGCTTTGTTCCTATGAAGGTTTCCTCTCCCAAATTTAAACCTCGTTTTATTGGTCCTTACAAGATATTGGAAATTCTTAATCCTGTGTCCTTTCGCCTGGATCTTCCTGTGTCGTTTGCTATCCACAACGTGTTTCATAGGTCCTTGTTGCGGCGGTACGTTGTGCCTGTGGTTCCTTCTGCTGAGCCTCCTGCTCCGGTGTTGGTTGAGGGCGAGTTGGAGTACGTGGCGGAGAAGATCTTGGATTCTCGTCTCTCCAGGCGGAGGCTTCAGTACCTGGTCAAGTGGAAGGGCTATGGTCAGGAAGATAATTCCTGGGTGGTCGCCTCTGATGTTCATGCGGCCGATTTAGTTCGTGCCTTTCACGCCGCTCATCCTGATCGCCCTGGTGGTCGTGGTGAGGGTTCGGTGACCCCTCACTAAGGGGGGGGGTACTGTTGTGATTTTGCTTTTTGCTCCCTCTAGTGGTCATTAGTGATTTGACTCTGGAGCGTCTGTCTTTTCCTATATCCTCACCTGGGCCGTTAGTTCAGGGGCGTTGCTATATAAGCTCCCTGGACCTTCAGTTCAATGCCTGGCATCGTTGAAATCAGAGCTAATCTGTTGTGCTCTTGTCCTCTGATCCTGGTTCCTGTTTTTCAAGCTAAGTCTGCTTCTTTGCTTTTTGCTTTTGTTTTGTTTGGTATTTTTGTCCAGCTTGTTCCTATCTGTATCCTGACCTTTGCTGGAAGCTCTAGGGGGCTGGTGTTCTCCCCCCGGACCGTTAGACGGTTCGGGGGTTCTTGAATCTCCAGCGTGGATTTTTATAGGGTTTTTGTTGACCAGATAAGTTATCTTGCTTTATTCTGCTATTAGTAAGCTGGCCTCTCTTTGCTGAACCTGGTTCATTTCTGTGTTTGTCATTTCCTCTTACCTCACCGTTATTATTTGTGGGGGGCTTGTATCTTGCTTTGGGGTCCCTTTCTCTGGAGGCAAGAGAGGTCTTTGTTTTCTTCTCCTAGGGGTAGTTAGATTCTCCGGCTGGCGCGAGTCATCTAGCGATCACCGTAGGCATGATCCCCGGCTACTTCTAGTGTTGGCGTTAGGAGTAGCTATTTGGTCAACCCAGTTACCACAGCCCTATGAGCTGGATTTTTGTATCTTGCAGACTTACACGTTCCTCTGAGACCCTGTCCACTGGGGTCATAACAGCCATTATACAGTATGCAGCATCATGTGTGGCCATTATACAGTATGGAGCATCATGTGTGGCCATTATACAGTATGGAGCATCATGTGTGGCCATTATACAGTATGGAACATCATGTGGGGTCATTATACAGTATGGAGCATCATGTGTGGCCATTATACAGTATGGAGCACTGTGTGGCCATTATACAGTATGGAGCATCATGTGTGGCCATTATACAGTATTGAGCATCATGTGGGGCCATTATACAGTATTGAACATCATGTGTGGCCATTATACAGTATGGAGCATCATGTGTGGCCATTATACAGTATTGAGCATCATGTGGGGCCATTATACAGTATTGAACATCATGTGTGGCCATTATACAGTATGGAGCACTGTGTGGCCATTATACAGTATTGAGCATCATGTGTGGCCATTATACAGCATTGAGCATCATGTGGGGCCATTATACAGTATTGAACATCATGTGTGGCCATTATACAGTATGGAGCACTGTGTGGCCATTATACAGTATTGAGCATCATGTGGGGCCATTATACAGTATTGAACATCATGTGGGGCCATTATACAGTATGGAGCACATATGGGCCATATTTATTTTTGTTCATAATTATTGTATATGAAACAGTGTGATCAGCAGTGCTAAATGGCTGTGGTTGGGACGTGGATATAGGTGTGACTAGTTGTGAAATGGGTGTGGTCAGAGGCGTGGCCTAAAATTTGCTGCGGCACACTACGCGCGCCGCAAACTTTATACCTCTTTCCCTTCTTCAAAAGTTGGGAGGTATGGTACCGCATTTGCCAGATCATGGCAAGTGCCACAAATCCCATAAGGAATGAATGAGGCCGAACGCAGTGTTGCTGTAAGTGATCCGTTATGCGGCACATGCAGGAAAACTGACGGATCTGCTGCAAAAGGCGACTTTCACATCAGCGATTCTTGCCAAAGTCACTGCCGATAGTGTCATACTCACCAAAGGGGGAGGCAGCACTAAATGTGCCTAGGGCAGCAGAAACTCTAAATACGGCCCTGCCCTTAGGGGAATTAAATCTGCGATTGTCCGATCACTTGCACTATATACAGTGATGCTTCAGCATCACTGTATATAACAGAAATCAGTCTTCTTTGGATCCCGGCCACATACAGGATTTCACAGGAGCTCCATAATGACAGACATGGGGTCATCAGCAGACCCCTGGCTGTCATGACTGAAAATCCATCAGTGACCCATAATCAGGTCGAGCTGATGGGCGGAAAGAATGGCGCACATGCCTGCCGGCGCGCGTTCAATGCTGCTGTCAGAGACTGACAATCGCGGGTGGTGTTAGCGGCAGGACCCGTCTGTAATACACAGTCATCACCCTCCGGATATTGGGCGGGCTCGCTACATGAGCCCGCTCCATACACTCGCTTCTGACTTGTGCCAGATGTCGTGAAGGGGTTAATGCAGCTGCATACAGAAGCGCCGGCGCCGGCAGCAATAATGCAGTCATTTTATTTCTGGCATATTTTGGCTGCCAATTTTGTAATCACATAAAAAAACAGTTTTTTTGCAAAACCGTAATTTCTGCAAAAAATAAAATAAATAAAAACAAAGAAAAGATCTTGATTTTAATTGAAATGCTCCCGTACATGTGACATAGGTAACATCTATCACAAAAAGGTCCATTTGTCAGGAGTCAGGACTTCTGAAGCGGCGCTTTACTGTAAGTGCTGCGCTCATTAAATGCTCTGTATAAAGTGGCCAAAAAGTGTAAAAAAATAAAATAAATAACTGCTGCTTCTGAATGATTTTACAACTCTGTGGAAAAATGACCTTTCATGGCCACAGTAATAACTGAGCGTGCAGACATAATAATTATTATTATGCATTATTTACATCGCCATTTATTCCATGGAGCTTTACATGTGAAAGGGGCAAATACAGGGTTAATTAAAGGGGTATGGGATAGGTCATTAATTGATATATGCATATAGAACACCTTTAATGCAATAATAAAAAATAAAGCTCTGGACAAAAAAAAATAAATTTGTAGATCGCCCTGATTCCGTGCTGCCCCAATACAAAATGTGCACGAAGCCCCTCACATATAATACTGGGGTCTTCTTATGTGGCAGAGGGGCATTTGGGCCATTTTAGGCACCAGGGCTCATGTGTAACTGCTACGTCTGCCCCCACTATAGCTTCACCCCATAACATAAGTGCAATATTGCTATTCTAGAGCCATGATCACACACTAGAAGGTGCTGTGAGCGCCGCCCCGGACCCTCCCTCCGCACCCTGGGGCCCCGTGACTGTCTCTGCTCGTGGCAGATGCTGCCTTTGCTGGGCTCTCCGGTTCCATCTGGATCCTGCAGCCCGGGACCGCCCTGAGAGAAGCTAACAAACCACAGGCAGAGCAGCCCCCCGCTCCCCCCCATCATCAGTACTGGCACAGGCCCAGGCTGTGATCTGGAGCACACTGTCTGTGGTCTCCTACATATCCAGCAACCAAAAGTCTTCTGTGCTGGGAGATAATGCTCTCAATAACTTCCACGGCTTTGATGTTAGAAAAAGTTAAAAAAAAAAAAAAAAGTACTTTCCCATGGAAAAAAAAGAAGAAAGACCATTATTTCTATAGCACCAACATATTCCGCAGCGCGGTACAAGTAACAAGTTACAAAATGTAACAAAAAGGTTTTGCAAAGTTATCAAAGAATTGCAAACAAATGAAAAAGTTTACAAATGTATCCGAGCTGAATTTGTACATAGTGATGAATGAAACCTGCAGTCCTATGTAAATCCTCACATATATCAATAATGCCCCTTCTATGTCTCCATATAGTAATAATGCCCCCTCCTGTGCCTCCATATATTAATAATGCCCCTTCTGTGCCTCTATATATTAATAATGCCCCTTCTGTGCCTCCAAATAATAATAATAATGCCCCTTCTGTGCCTCCATATATTAATAATGCCCCTTCTGTGCCTCCATATATTAGTAATAATGCCCCTTCTGTGCCTCCATATAGTAATAATGCCCCCTTCTGTGCCTCCATATAGTAATAATGCACCCTCCTGTGCCTCCATATATTAATAATGCCCCTTCTATGCCTCCAAATAATAATAATAATGCCCCTTCTGTGCCTCCATATATTAATAATGCCCCTTCTGTGCCTCCATATAGTAATAATGCCCCTTCTGTGCCTCCATATAGTAATAATGCCCCTTCTGTGCCTCCATATAGTAATAATGCACCCTTCTGTGCCTCCATATAGTAATAATGCCCCTTCTGTGCCTCCATATAGTAATAATGCCCCTTCTGTGCCTCCATATAGTAATAATGCCCCTTCTGTGCCTCCATATATTAATAATGCCCCTTCTGTGCCTCCATATAGTAATAATGCCCCTTCTGTGCCTCCATATAGTAATAATGCACCCTTCTGTGCCTCCATATAGTAATAATGCCCCTTCTGTGCCTCCATATAGTAATAATGCCCCTTCTGTGCCTCCATATAGTAATAATGCCCCTTCTGTGCCTCCATATAGTAATAATGCCCCTTCTGTGCCTCCATATAGTAATAATGCCCCTTCTGTGCCTCCATATAGTAATAATGCCCCCTTCTGTGCCTCCATATAGTAATAATGCCCCTTCTGTGCCTCCATATAGTAATAATGCCCCTTCTGTGCCTCCATATAGTAATAATGCCCCCTTCTGTATCTCCATATATTAATAATGCCCCTTCTGTGCCTCCATATAGTAATAATGCCCCTTCTGTGCCTCCATATAGTAATAATGCCCCTTCTGTGCCTCCATATATTAATAATGCCCCCTTCTGTATCTCCATATATTAATAATGCCCCTTCTGTGCCTCCATATAGTAATAATGCCCCTTCTGTGCCTCCATATAGTAATAATGCCCATTCTGTGCCTCCATATAGTAATAATGCCCCTTCTGTGCCTCCATATATTAATAAGGCCCCTTCTGTATCTCCATATAGTAATAATGCCCCCTTCTGTGCCTCCATATATTAATAATGCCCCTTCTGTGCCTCCATATATTAATAATGCCCCTTCTGTGCCTCCATATATTAATAATGCCCCTTCTGTGCCTCCATATAGTAATAATGCCCCTTCTGTGCCTCCATATAGTAATAATGCCCCTTCTGTGCCTCCATATAGTAATAATGCCCCTTCTGTGCCTACATATAGTAATAATGCCCCTTCTGTGCCTCCATATATTAATAAGGCCCCTTCTGTATCTCCATATAGTAATAATGCCCCCTTCTGTGCCTCCATATATTAATAATGCCCCTTCTGTGCCTCCATATATTAATAATGCCCCTTCTGTGCCTCCATATAGTAATAATGCCCCTTCTGTGCCTCCATATATTAATAATGCCCCCTTCTGTATCTCCATATATTAATAATGCCCCTTCTGTGCCTCCATATAGTAATAATGCCCCTTCTGTGCCTCCATATAGTAATAATGCCCCTTCTGTGCCTCCATATAGTAATAATGCCCATTCTGTGCCTCCATATAGTAATAATGCCCCTTCTGTGCCTCCATATATTAATAAGGCCCCTTCTGTATCTCCATATAGTAATAATGCCCCCTTCTGTGCCTCCATATATTAATAATGCCCCTTCTGTGCCTCCATATATTAATAATGCCCCTTCTGTGCCTCCATATATTAATAATGCCCCTTCTGTGCCTCCATATAGTAATAATGCCCCTTCTGTGCCTCCATATAGTAATAATGCCCCTTCTGTGCCTCCATATAGTAATAATGCCCCTTCTGTGCCTCCATATATTAATAAGGCCCCTTCTGTATCTCCATATAGTAATAATGCCCCCTTCTGTGCCTCCATATATTAATAATGCCCCTTCTGTGCCTCCATATATTAATAATGCCCCTTCTGTGCCTCCATATAGTAATAATGCCCCTTCTGTGCCTCCATATATTAATAATGCCCCCTTCTGTATCTCCATATATTAATAATGCCCCTTCTGTGCCTCCATATAGTAATAATGCCCCTTTTGTGCCTCCATATAGTAATAATGCCCCTTCTGTGCCTCCATATAGTAATAATGCCCCTTCTGTGCCTCCATATATTAATAAGGCCCCTTCTGTATCTCCATATAGTAATAATGCCCCCTTCTGTGCCTCCATATACAGGTCCTTCTCAAAAAATTAGCATATAGTGTTAAATTTCATTATTTACCATAATGTAATGATTACAATTAAACTTTCATATACTATAGATTCATTATCCACCAACTGAAATTTGTCAGGTCTTTTATTGTTTTAATACTGATGATTTTGGCATACAACTCCTGATAACCAAAAAAACCTGTCTCAATAAATTAGCATATCAAGAAAAGGTTCTCTAAATGACCTATTACCCTAATCTTCTGAATCAACTAATTAACTCTAAACACATGCAAAAGATACCTGAGGCTTTTAAAAACTCCCTGCCTGGTTCATTACTCAAAACCCCCATCATGGGTAAGACTAGCGACCTGACAGATGTCAAGAAGGCCATCATTGACACCCTCAAGCAAGAGGGTAAGACCCAGAAAGAAATTTCTCAACAAATAGGCTGTTCCCAGAGTGCTGTATCAAGGCACCTCAATGGTAAGTCTGTTGGAAGGAAACAATGTGGCAGAAAACGCTGTACAACGAGAAGAGGTGACCGGAACCTGAGGAAGCAGTGGACTGAGTCTGGTGTGGAAACATCCAGAGCCACCGTGCACAGGCGTGTGCAGGAAATGGGCTACAGGTGCCGCATTCCCCAGGTAAAGCCACTTTTGAACCATAAACAGCGGCAGAAGCGCCTGACCTGGGCTACAGAGAAGCAGCACTGGACTGTTGCTAAGTGGTCCCAAGTACTTTTTTCTGATGAAAGCAAATTTTGCATGTCATTCGGAAATCAAGGTGCCAGAGTCTGGAGGAAGACTGGGGAGAAGGAAATGCCAAAATGCCTGAAGTCCAGTGTCAAGTACCCACAGTCAGTGATGGTGTGGGGTGCAATGTCAGCTGCTGGTGTTGGTCCACTGTGTTTCATCAAGGGCAGGGTCAATGCAGCTAGCTATTAGGAGATTTTGGAGCACTTCATGCTTCCATCGGCTGAAATGCTTTATGGAGATGAAGATTTCATTCTTCAGCACGACCTGGCACCTGCTCACAGTGCCAAAACCACTGGTAAATGGTTTACTGACCATGGCATTACTGTGCTCAATTGGCCTGCCAACTCTCCTGACCTGAACCCCATAGAGAATCTGTGGGATATTGTGAAGAGAAAGTTGAGAGACGCAAGACCCAACACTCTGGATGAGCTTAAGGCCGCTATTGAAGCATCCTGGGCCTCCATAACATCTCAGCAGTGTCACAGGCTGATTGCCTCCATGCCACGCCGCATTGAAGCAGTCATTTCTGCCAAAGGATTCCCGACCAAGTATTGAGTGCATAACTGAACATTATTATTTGATGGTTTTTTTGTTTGGTATTAAAAAACACTTTTATTTGATTGGTCGGGTGAAATATGCTAATTTATTGAGACAGGTTTTTTGGGTTATCAGGAGTTGTATGCCAAAATCATCAGTATTAAAACAATAAAAGACCTGACAAATTTCAGTTGGTGGATAATGAATCTATAGTATATGAAAGTTTAATTGTAATCATTACATTATGGTAAATAATGAAATTTAACACTATATGCTAATTTTTTGAGAAGGACCTGTATTAATAATGCCCCTTCTGTGCCTCCATATATTAATAATGCCCCTTCTGTGCCTCCATATATTAATAATGTCCCCTTCTGTGCCTCCAAATAATAATAATAATGCCCCTTCTGTATCTCCATATATTAATAATGCTCCTTCTGTGCCTCCATATATTAATAATGTCCCTTCTGTGCCTCCATATATTAATAATGCCCCTTCTGTGCCTCCATATATTAATAATGTCCCTTCTGTGCCTCCATATAGTAATAATGCCCCTTCTGTGCCTCCATATAGTAATAATGCCCCTTCTGTGCCTCCATATAGTAATAATGCCCCTTCTGTGCCTCCATATATTAATAATGCCCCTTCTGTGCCTCCATATAGTAATAATGCCCCCTTCTGTGCCTCCATATTTTAATAATGCCCCTTCTGTGCCTCCATATTGTAGTAATGCCCTTCTATGCCTCCATATATTAATAATGCCCCCTTCTGTGCCAACATATTTTAATAATGCCCCTTCTGTGCCTCCATATAGTAATAATGCCCCTTATGTGCCTGCATATAGTAATAATGCCCCCTTCTGTGCCTCAGTATATTAATAATGCCCCTTCTGTGCCTCCATATATTAATAATGCCCCTTCTGCGCCAACATATATTAATAATGTCCCTTCTGTGCCTCCATATATTAATAATGCCCCCTTCTGTGCCAACATATTTTAATAATGCCCCTTCTGTGCCTCCATATAGTAATAATGCCCCTTCTGTGCCTCCATATAGTAATAATGCCCCTTCTGTGCCTCCATATATTAATAATGCCCCCTTCTGTACCTCCATATATTAATAATGCCCCCTTCTGTGCCTCCTGTGATGGTGTGAAATGTTATGTGGGTATCATTTTGTGTCTATTTATATTTTACTGATTTTCATAGTGTTCTCTTGTTGCCCTGTAGCATTCCGTGTATTCCCCATATTGTTTAGAGTCTCAATTACCTTCCAAAAGGCTGATAATTTAATTAGCTCACTTACTGTCTGCAGCCTGACTGTATCTATGCCTCTTGATGAACCTCCTGTAGTGCCTTAATCCCCGAGGCACCTTTGTCAGGTCTGGGAGGCCTGAAAAATGCCCCAACCTGTCTGATTACCCTTGGACATAAGGAGGGGGCTGGGGAGGACAGGGGCTGAAGAAGTCTGATCCTGTGTGGTGATGATCGTGTAAAGACAGCACGTTAGAGAGCAGGGGAAGCATATGGACCATTTTTATTGAGAAGGACCGTGTAACACTCCATATTTTAATAATGCCCCCTTCTGTGCTTCTGTATAGTAATAGTGCCCCCTTCTGTGTTTGCGTATTATAATAATGCCTGCTTCTGTGCCTCCATATAGTGGTAATGCCTGCTTCTGTGCCTCGATATAATAATACCCCCATATATTTATAATGCCCCACTTCTGTATATTCATATATTAATAATGCCGCCTTTTGTGCCTCCCTCCAAATATTAATAATACTTCTTCTGTATCTCCATATGTTATGTATGCCCTCGCCGTGCCTCCTTATACACTGCTCAAAAAAATAAAGGGAACACTAAAATCCCACATCCTAGATATCACTCAATGAAACATTCCAGTTGTAAATCTTTATTCATTACATAGTGGAATGTGTTGAGAACAATAAAACCTAAAAATGATCAATGTAAATCACAACTAATATCCCACGGAGGTCTGGAGTTGGAATGATGCTCAAAATCAAAGTGGAAAATGAAGTTACAGGCTGATCCAACTTCAGTGGAAATGCCTCAAGACAAGGAAATGATGCTCAGTAGTGTGCAGACACATGCACATTTGTGGCCTGCTGGAGGTCATTTTGCAGGGCTCTGGCAGTGCTCCTCCTGTTCCTGAGGTAGCGGTCCTGCTGCTGGGTTGTTTCCCTCCTACGGCCCCCTCCACATCTCCTGGTGTACTGGCCTGCCTCCTGGTAGTGCCTCCAGGCTCTGGACTCTACGCTGACAGGCACACCAAACCTTCTTTCCACAGCTCGCATTGATGTGCCATCCTGGATGAGCTGCACTACCTGAGCCACTTGTGTGGGTTGTAGAGTCCATCTGGATATCTAAATAATGCCCCTTAAGCATAGCTCCCAACCATCCCGATATGAGGGCTCAGTCCCACCACCTCAGGTCTTTACCCCAGCTTCTAATATTCACCTCTGTCCGATGTCCTAATCACTCTGTATCTCCTCCTCAGAGGTGGGTCCGCATCTCTGCTCAGTTAATAAAGAAAGTGTAACTATTCCCTTCTTATTGTCTCTCTCCGAGTCTCAAACCAACAGCCTCATGTTCGCAGCTCTAGCAACGAACCACAGAACACAATGGTGTAGAAAGGAGAATTTGGTAATCTTGAGCTGTATTGAACATAGAAGTAGATTATACCATTATACTGTACATACTGTAGATATGCATTTTATACAGCAGTGTATTTCTATGTTTTTGTACTCTACAGGTGAAGAAAAAGTCAGATTTTTTTGTTCCTATAAGGCTGGTTTCACACTTGCGTTTCGATCTGCAGCGTTTTTAAAAAAACGCATGTGGTGAAAAAACGCGTGTAAACGCGGCAAAACTCTGCGTTTTTTAGACGCATGCGTTTTTGCATGCAGAAAAAAAAACGCGGCGTTTTGCCGCGTTTACATGCGTTTTTTCCTGCGTTTGCGTTTTTTAAACGCATGCTGAGAAGTGTGTGACAGCTGCCAATCATCAAAATCAACTAGAAAACCCACTATAAACAGAAATAGCTAGGGTTAGGGTTAGGGTTAGGATCCCTAGTAACCCTATGGATCCTAACCCTAACCCTAACCCTAGGGATCCTAACCCTAGGGATCCTAACCCAAACCCTAACCCTAACCCTAACCCTTGGGATCCTAACCCTAACCCTAACTCTAAGGGTTAGGATCCTAACCCTAACCCTAAGGGTTAGGGTTAGGATCCCTAGGGTTAGGGTTAGGGTTAGGGTCCCTAGGGTTACTAGGGATCCTAACCTTAGGGTTAGGGTTAGGATCCCTAGTAACCCTAGGGTTAGGGTTAGGGTTTTCTTGTTTTTTCTTGTGTTTAGGGTTAGGGTTAGGGTTTTCTTGTTTTTTTCTTGTGTTTAGGGTTAGGGTTAGGGTTTTCTTGTTTTTTCTTGTGTTTTCTTGTGTTTTTCTATAAAAACGCATGCGTTTTTTAATGCAAGCAAACGCATGTGCTTAAAAACGCATGCGTTTACATAGACAGCAATGCATTATTTTGCCGCGAATAAACGCATGCGTTTTTTGCGGCAAAAAAACGCCGCTAGAAATTACTACAGGTTGCATTTCTGCAACTAAACGCACGCGTCAAAAAACGCATGCGTTGCCGAAAACGCGTCAAAACGCATGCTAAGTATAAAAAAAAAAACGCATGCGTTTTTTAGCGCTAAAACGCTGCAGATCAAAACGCAAGTGTGAAACCAGCCTAATACAACAAAAAATAATGAAAATCAATTACAAAAAAAAGTAATTTCTCTTTTTTTTGTGAGTCTCCCCAGGACTTGAACTGTAAACCTCTAGGATTGCAGGCAGGAGCTAAAGCTAGTGAGCCACAGTCTATGGTGCTGTCGCTGGAAAAATTTTGTGTAACTAATCTGTATTGCAGCCACTAACCCCACAGGCAGATTATACTGAGACATAGAGATACATTGTCTATACCAGTGTATTTTTATGTGTTTGTATTTTAGAAGGAGAATAAAAGAACAATTTTTTTCTTCCTATAGATTTTCTAAAAAATAATGAAAAACAATTACTTAAATGTCATTTTTACAGGGCTTTTTAATAAATAATAAGCATTACAAATCAGAAAATAACACGGACGTACAGGTGCTTCTCACAAAATTAAAATATCATCAAAAAGTTAATTTATTTCAGTTCTTCAATACAAAAAGTGAAACTCCTATATAATATAGAGTCATTACAGACAGAGTGATCTATTTCACGTGTTTATGTCTGTTAATGTTGATGATTATGTCTTACAGCCAATGACAACCCAAAAGTCATTATCTCAGTAAATTAGAATACTTCATAACACCAGCTTGAAAATTATTTAAAATTTTGAAATGTTGGCCTACTGAAATGTATGTTCAGTAAATGCGCTCAATACTTGGTCGGGGTGCCTTTTGCATCAATTACTGCATCAATGCGGCGTGGCATGGAGGCGATCAGCCTGTGGCACTGCTGAGGGGTTATGGCAGCCCAGGTTGCTTTGATAGCAGCCTTCAGCTCGTCTGCATTGTCGGGTCTGGTGTCTCATCTTCCTCTTGACAATACTCCATAGATTCTCTCTAGGGTTAAGGTCAGATGAGTTTGCTGCCAATCAATCTCAGTGATACTGTTGTTTTTACACCAGGTATTGGTACTTTTGGCAGTGCCTCCAGATAGTAATAATGCCCCCTTCAGTGCCTCCATATATTAATAATGCCCCTTCTGTGCCTCCATATATTAATAATGCCCCTTCTGTGCCTCCATGTATTAATAATGCCCCTTCTGTGCCTCCATATAGTAATAATGCCCCTTCTGTGCCTCCAGATAGTAATAATGCCCCCTTCAGTGCCTCCATATATTAATAATGCCCCTTCTGTGCCTCTATATATTAATAATGCCCCTTCTGTGCCTCCATGTATTAATAATGCCCCTTCTGTGCCTCCATATAGTAATAATGCCCCTTCTGTGCCTCCATGTATTAATAATGCCCCTTCTGTGCCTCCATATAGTAATAATGCCCCTTCTGTGCCTCCAGACAGTAATAATGCCCCCTTCAGTGCCTCCATATATTAATAATGCCCCTTCTGTGCCTCCATATATTAATAATGCCCCCTTCTGTGCCTCCATATAGTAATAATGCCCCTTCTGGGCCAACATATATTAATAATGCCCCTTCTGTGTCTCCATATATTAATAATGCCCCCTTCTGTGCCTCCATATAGTAATAATGCCCCTTCTGTGCCTCCATGTACTAATAATGCCCCTTCTGTGCCTCCATGTATTAATAATGCCCCTTCTGTGCCTCCATATAGTAATAATGCCCCTTCTGTGTCTCCATATATTAATAATGCCCCTTCTGTGCCTCCATATAGTAATAACGCCCCCTTCTGTGCCAACATATAGTAATAATGCCCCTTCTGTGCCTCCATGTATTAATAATGCCCCTTCTGTGCCTCCATATAGTAATAATGCCCCTTCTGTGCCTCCATATAGTAATAACGCCCCCTTCTGTGCCAACATATAGTAATAATGCCCCTTCTGTGCCTCCATGTATTAATAATGCCCCTTCTGTGCCTCCATATAGTAATAATGCCCCTTCTGTGCCTCCATATAGTAATAACGCCCCCTTCTGTGCCAACATATAGTAATAATGCCCCTTCTGTGCCTCCATGTACTAATAATGCCCCTTCTGTGCCTCCATGTATTAATAATGCCCCTTCTGTGCCTCCATATAGTAATAATGCCCCTTCTGTGTCTCCCCATATATTAATAATGCCCCTTCTGTGCCTCCATATAGTAATAACGCCCCCTTCTGTGCCAACATATAGTAATAATGGCCCCTTCTGTGCCTCCATATAGTAATAATGCCCCTTCTGTGCCTCCATGTACTAATAATGCCCCTTCTGTGCCTCCATGTATTAATAATGCCCCTTCTGTGCCTCCATATAGTAATAATGCCCCTTCTGTGTCTCCATATATTAATAATGCCCCTTCTGTGCCTCCATATAGTAATAACGCCCCCTTCTGTGCCAACATATAGTAATAATGCCCCTTCTGTGCCTCCATGTATTAATAATGCCCCTTCTGTGCCTCCATATAGTAATAATGCCCCTTCTGTGCCTCCATATAGTAATTATGCCCCTTCTGTGTCTCCATATATTAATAATGCCCCTTCTGTGCCTCCATATATTAATAATGCCCCTTCTGTGCCTCCATATAGTAATAACGCCCCCTTCTGTGCCAACATATAGTAATAATGCCCCTTCTGTGCCTCCATGTATTAATAATGCCCCTTCTGTGCCTCCATATAGTAATAATGCCCCTTCTGTGCCTCCATATAGTAATAACGCCCCCTTCTGTGCCAACATATAGTAATAATGCCCCTTCTGTGCCTCCATGTATTAATAATGCCCCTTCTGTGCCTCCATATAGTAATAATGCCCCTTCTGTGCCTCCATATAGTAATAACGCCCCCTTCTGTGCCAACATATAGTAATAATGCCCCTTCTGTGCCTCCATGTACTAATAATGCCCCTTCTGTGCCTCCATGTATTAATAATGCCCCTTCTGTGCCTCCATATAGTAATAATGCCCCTTCTGTGTCTCCATATATTAATAATGCCCCTTCTGTGCCTCCATATAGTAATAACGCCCCCTTCTGTGCCAACATATAGTAATAATGGCCCCTTCTGTGCCTCCATATAGTAATAATGCCCCTTCTGTGCCTCCATGTACTAATAATGCCCCTTCTGTGCCTCCATGTATTAATAATGCCCCTTCTGTGCCTCCATATAGTAATAATGCCCCTTCTGTGTCTCCATATATTAATAATGCCCCTTCTGTGCCTCCATATAGTAATAACGCCCCCTTCTGTGCCAACATATAGTAATAATGCCCCTTCTGTGCCTCCATGTATTAATAATGCCCCTTCTGTGCCTCCATATAGTAATAATGCCCCTTCTGTGCCTCCATATAGTAATTATGCCCCTTCTGTGTCTCCATATATTAATAATGCCCCTTCTGTGCCTACATATAGTAATCATGCCCCTTCTGTGCCTCCATATAGTAATAATGCCCCTTCTGTGCCTCCGTATAATAATAACGCCACTTCTGTGCCTCATTATAATAATATTGCCCTTTTTGTGCCTCCATATAGTAATAATGCCCCTTCTGTGCCTCCATATAATAATAATGCTCCTTCTGTGCCTCCATATAGTAATAATGCCCCTTCTGTGCCTCCATATAGTAATAATGGCCCCTTCTGTGCCTCCATATAGTAATAATGCCCCTTCTGTGCCTCCATATATTAATAATGCCCCTTCTGTGCCTACATATAGTAATAATGCCCCTTCTGTGCCTCCATATAGTAATAATGCCCCTTCTGTGCCTCCGTATAATAATAACGCCACTTCTGTGCCTCATTATAATAATATTGCCCTTTTTGTGCCTCCATATAGTAATAATGCCCCTTCTGTGCCTCCATATAATAATAACGCCCCTTCTGTGCCTCCATATAATAATAATGCTCCTTCTGTGCCTCCATATAGTAATAATGCCCCTTCTGTGCCTCCATATAGTAATAATGGCCCCTTCTGTGCCTCCATATAGTAATAATGCCCCTTCTGTGCCTCCATATATTAATAATGCCCCTTCTGTGTCTCCATATAGTAATAATGCTCCTTCTGTGCCTCCATATAGTAATAATGCCCCTCCTGTACCTCCATATATTAATAATGCCCCTTCTGTGCCTCCATATAGTAATAATGGCCCCTTCTGTGCCTCCATATAGTAATAATGCCCCTTCTGTGCCTCCATATATTAATAATGCCCCTTCTGTGTCTCCATATAGTAATAATGGCCCCTTCTGTGCCTCCATATAGTAATAATGCCCCTTCTGTGCCTCCATATATTAATAATGCCCCTTCTGTGCCTCCATATAGTAATAATGCACCCTTCTGTGCCTCCATATAGTAATTATGCCCCTTCTGTGTCTCCATATATTAGAAATGCCCCCTTCTGTGCCTCCATATATTAATAATGCCCCTTCTGTGCCTCCGTATAATAATAACGCCACTTCTGTGCCTCATTATAATAATATTGCCCTTTTTGTGCCTCCATATAGTAATAATGCCCCTTCTGTGCCTCCATATAATAATAACGCCCCTTCTGTGCCTCCATATAATAATAATGCTCCTTCTGTGCCTCCATATAGTAATAATGCCCCTTCTGTGCCTCCATATAGTAATAATGGCCCCTTCTGTGCCTCCATATAGTAATAATGCCCCTTCTGTGCCTCCATATATTAATAATGCCCCTTCTGTGTCTCCATATAGTAATAATGCTCCTTCTGTGCCTCCATATAGTAATAATGCCCCTCCTGTACCTCCATATATTAATAATGCCCCTTCTGTGCCTCCATATAGTAATAATGGCCCCTTCTGTGCCTCCATATAGTAATAATGCCCCTTCTGTGCCTCCATATATTAATAATGCCCCTTCTGTGTCTCCATATAGTAATAATGGCCCCTTCTGTGCCTCCATATAGTAATAATGCCCCTTCTGTGCCTCCATATATTAATAATGCCCCTTCTGTGCCTCCATATAGTAATAATGCACCCTTCTGTGCCTCCATATAGTAATTATGCCCCTTCTGTGTCTCCATATATTAGAAATGCCCCCTTCTGTGCCTCCATATATTAATAATGCCCCTTCTGTGCCTCCATGTATTAATAATTCCCCTTTGTGTCAACATGTTAACATTGTTACCTATGACTGTTGTGTTTGAAACTGTTAAACTGTAAAGCGCTGCGGAATATGTTGGCGCTATATAAATAAAGATTATTATTATTATTCTGTGTCTCCATATAATAATAATGCTCCTTCTGTGCCTCCATATAGTAATAATGCCCCTTCTGTGCCTCCATCAGGGCCGTATTTGCCACTAGGCACTTGAGGGCACGTGCCTAGGGCGGGGACAATGCAGGGGGCGGCATCTGAGCAAGGTTTGTTGTTTTTTTTTTCCTGGGTCACCTCCCGACCAACCAACCCCCCCGCCCCCCCTCGCGCCCTCCCCCCGGCTGCCCGCCCGCTTAGGAAGACGATACTCACCCTGCTCCAGCGATGCCTGGTCTCGGCGTACACAGCTCGTCCTGAATGAGCGGTCACATGGTACAGCTCATTAAGGTCATGAATATGCGCATATTCATGACCTTAATGAGCGGTATCACATGACCGCTCACACAGGAAGAAGGTGCTGCGCCAGGAGTCGGGACAGAGCAAGAGGGATGTCGGCGCGGCCGCGCGGTGAGGAACAGGTAGGTATGAGGGACGGGGGGGATGATGGTGGAGAGATAAGCCATGCATTCAGGGGGGGAATATGAGCCATGCATTCAGGGGGGGGAATATGAGCCATGCATTCGGGGGGGGAATATGAGCCATGCATTCAGGGGGGAATATGAGCCATGCATACAGGAGGGGGGAAATACGAGTCATGCATACAGGAGGGGGGGAATATGAGCCATGCATACAGGAGGGGGTATATGAGCCATGCATACAGGAGGGGGAACATGAGCCATGTATATGGGATGGGAGGGAGATGAGCCATGCATACAGGAGGGGGGGTCATTATATAGTATTGAGCATCATGTGGGATCATTATACAGTATGGAGAACTGTGTGTGGCCATTATACAGTATTGAGCATCATGTGTGGCTGTTATATAGTATGGAGCATCATGTGTGGCCATTATACAGTATGGAGCATCATGTGTGGCCAATGGCCATTATACAGTATGGAGCATCATGTGTGGCCATTATACAGTATGGAGCACTGTGTGGCCATATATTATTGTATATGAAACAGTGTGATCAGCAGTGCTAAATGGCTGTGGTTGGGACGTGGATATGGGTGTGACTAGTTGTGAAATGGGTGTGGTCAGAGGCGTGGCCTAAAATTTGCCGCGGCGCACTAAGTGCGCCGCAAACTTTATACTTCCTTCCCTTCTTCAAAAGTTGGGAGGTATGGTACCGCATTTGCCAGATCATGGCAAGTGCCACAAATCCCATAGGGAATGAATGAGGCCAAAGGCAGTGTTGCCGTAAGTGATCCGT
The DNA here is from genome assembly GCF_051348905.1 of Ranitomeya variabilis. Lineage (NCBI taxonomy): Eukaryota > Metazoa > Chordata > Amphibia > Anura > Dendrobatidae > Ranitomeya > Ranitomeya variabilis. The sequence continues at coordinate 29,050,968 of NC_135232.1, forward strand.
TACGCGGCAGATGCAGAAAAACTGCCCAATCTGCTGCAAAAGGCGACTTTCACATCAGCGATTCTTGCCAAATTCTCTGCCGATAGTGTCATACTCACCAAAGGGGGAGGCAGCACTAAAAGTGTCTAGGGCAGCAGAAACTCTAAATACGGCCCTGGACTCCATATAATAACAATGCCCCCTTCTGTGCCTCCATATGGTAATAATGCCCCTTCTGTTCCTCCATATAGTAATAATGCCCCTTCTGTGCCTCCATATAGTAATAATGCCCCTTCTGTGCCTCCATGTACTAATAATGCCCCTTCTGTGCCTCCATGTATTAATAATGTCCCTTCTGTGCCTCCATATATTAATAATGCCCCTTCTGTGCCTCCATGTATTAATAATTCCCCTTTGTGTCAATAAAAATGCCGCTCACCTATCATTGCTCCCACGATGAGCGATGCAGCTGCACTTTTCCTTCCAGCGATTTTCGGACCAGTACAGGCAGCGCAATGAAGCAGTGTATTGGAGCAGCCTGATGTTCTCCACGCCCACTTGACCTCTAGTAGCCCACCAGTCGAAAGCAGCTTGTGGCTTGCCCCGGGGATTCAGCTGGCCTCTCTCTCAGGCTACACGGCCAAATGTATGATGTTGATGTGACATTGAGCTAATGGTGTCGCACTGTGACACTGCACATTGATCCATGCCAATTGAAGCATGGAGGAGACGCCGCGGATTTTACCTGCAAAAATATAATGGTGCAATCCGCAACAGTTTTCAATACAAGGATTTTAGCAAACCTCATCCGTGTGCTGCTAACATTTTGCGCTAGGCAAAAAAAAAGTGCTGCAGATTATCTAATCTGCTGTGGAGTTGTTGCAGATTTTCACTGCTGATTTCATCTGTTTTAATGTAGAAGAAATTAAATTCGCATTTGCATCAAAGTGTAGACACTTCTTTAGGATTAATTCATGTTGCAAAAAAAAAGTGCAATTTTTGTTTACATTTTTTCTGAAACTGTGAAAAAACATTGCAATTTTGCTTTGATTTCCCACTTACTACTGCAACATGTAAATAAAGCCTTCAGTATTATGTATAATAGCAGCAGGGACTTACATAGAAATCATGGGGTGCCATAGCAGAAGTTCTAATTGGACTCCATCATCCCACCCAAAAAAATTAATAATTAATATTCGGCAGGGGTCACAGAATAGTACATCTCACAACTTTCCAGCCCCTACAAAGTACTTTTCCTCCTATTGAAGCCCCTAGATTCCCCTCTAATTGCCCCCATGAAATATGCCATCAAAAGTGCCCCCCCGAAAGACAGGAATTCCTTAATAGTACCCTCCACGCATGATGGGTACCACCCCTTTGGCAAAGTATGTGACCCCAACTGTGATCCCATATAGGCCTCCATACAGTAGAATAACCCCAACACAACCATCCATACAGTATAATGGCCCACATATAGCCCTGCAAACAGTAGGATGGCTCCCACATAACCCTCCAAACATCATAATAGTCCCCATATAGCCCTTCATCTACTATATAATTGTCTAAGGGTCACTTAAGTCTTTCTGTCTGTCTGTCACGGATATTCATTGGTCGCGGCCTCTGTCTGTCATGGAATCCAAGTCGCTGATTGGTCGTCGCAAAACGCCCACGACCATTGCCACGACCAATCAGCGACGCGCACAGTCCAGAAGAAAATGGCCGCTCCTTACTCCCCGCACTCAGTGCCTGGCGCCCGCATACACCCCTCCGGTCACCGCTCACACAGGGTTAATGCCGGCAGTAACGGACCGCGTTATGCCGCGGGTAACACACTCCGTAACCGCTGCTATTAACCCTTTGTGTCCCCAATTTTTTACTACTGAGCCTATGCAGCATCAATATTAAAAAAATGTAATGTTAAAAATAATAAAAAAACAAAAAACCTGCTGTACTCACACTCCGTTGTCCGCGGAGCCGCTCGCGCCGGCCACCATCTTCCGTTCCCAGCGATGCATTGCGAAATTACCCAGAAGACTTAGTGGTCTCGCGAGACCGCTAAGTCTTCTGGGTAATTTCACAATGCATCCTGGGAACGGAAGATGGCGGCTGGCGCGAGCGGCTCTGCGGAGCTTCGGTGGATCCCAAGCGTAGGTAACCGCTTCCTGGATCCAGGCGCCAACGGAAGGTGAGTATATAACTATTTTTTATTTTAATTCTTTTTTTTAACAGGGATATCATGCCCACATTGCTATATACGTGGGCTGCACAATATACTACGTGGGCTGCGCAATGTACTACGTGGGCTGCGCAATATACTACGTGGGCTGTGCAATATACAACGTGGGCTGCGCAATATACTACGTGGGCTGCGCAATATACTACGTGGGCTGCGCAATATACAACTTGGGCTGCGCAATATACTACGTGGGCTGCGCAATATACTACGTGGGCTGCGCAATATACAACGTGGGCTGCGCAATATACTACGTGGACTGCGCAATATACTACGTGGGCTGTGCAATATACAATGTGGGCTGTGCAATATACAACGTGGGCTGCGCAATATACAACGTGGGCTGCGCAATGTACTACGTGGGCTGCGCAATATACTACGTGGGCTGTGCAATATACAACGTGGGCTGCGCAATATACAACATGGGCTGTGCAATATACAACGTGGGCTGTGCAATATACAACGTGGGCTGTGCAATATACAACGTGGGCTGCGCAATGTACTACGTGGGCTGCGCAATATACTACGTGGGCTGTGCAATATACAACGTGGGCTGCGCAATATACAACATGGGCTGTGCAATATACTACGTGGTCTGCGCAATATACAATGTGGGCTGCGCAATATACTACGTGGACTGCGCAATATACAACGTGGGCTGCGCAATATACAACGTGGGCTGTGCAATATACAACGTGGGCTGTGCAATATACAACGTGGGCTGCGCAATATACAACGTGGGCTGCGCAATGTACTACGTGGGCTGCGCAATGTACTACGTGGGCTGCGCAATATACGTGTGCTGCGCAATATACAACGTGGGCTGCGCAATATACTATGTGGGCTGCGCAATATACAACGTGGGCTGCGCAATATACTACGTGGGCTGTGCAATATACAACGTGGGCTGCGCAATATACAACGTGGGCTGCGCAATATACAATGTGGGCTGCGCAATATACAACGTGGGCTGCGCAATATACTACGTGGGCTGGGCAATATACAACGTGGCCTGCGCAATATACTACGTGGACTGCGCAATATACTACGTGGGCTGGGCAATATACAACGTGGGCTGCGCAATATACAGCGTGGGCTGCGCAATGTACTGCGTTGGCTGCGCAATGTACTGTGTGGGTTGCGCAATGTACTGCGTGGGCTGCACAATGTACTGCGTGGGCTGCGCAATGTACTTCGTGGGCTGCGCAATGTACTACGTGGGCTGCGCAATATACAACGTGGGCTGTGCAATATACAACGTGGGCTGTGCAATATACAACGTGGGCTGCGCAATGTACTACGTGGGCTGCGCAATGTACTACGTGGGCTGCGCAATGTACTATGTGGGCTGCGCAATGTACTGCGTAGGCTGCGCAATGTACTGCGTTGGCTGCGCAATGTACTGCGTGGGCTGCGCAATGTACTACGTGGGCTGCGCAATATACAACGTGGGCTGCGCAATATACTACGTGGGCTGTGCAATATACAACATGGGCTGCGCAATATACTAAGTGGGCTGTGCAATATACAACGTGGGCTGCGCAATATACAATGTGGGATGCGCAATATACTACGTGGACTGCGCAATATACTACGTGGGCTGCGCAATATACAACGTGGGCTGCGCAATATACAATATGGGCTGCGCAATGTACAACGTGGGCTGTGCAATATACTACGTGGGCTGGGCAATATACAACGTGGCCTGCGCAATATACTACGTGGACTGCGCAATATACTACGTGGGCTGGGCAATATACAACGTGGGCTGCGCAATATACAACGTGGGCTGCGCAATGTACTGCGTTGGCTGCGCAATGTACTGCGTGGGCTGCACAATGTACTGTGTGGGCTGCGCAATGTACTGCGTGGGCTGCGCAATGTACTGTGTGGGCTGCGCAATGTACTGTGTGGGCTGCGCAATGTACTACGTGGGCTGCGCAATGTACTACGTGGGCTGTGCAATATACAACGTGGGCTGTGCAATGTACTAAGTGGGCTGCGCAATATACTACGTGGGCTGTGCAATATACAACGTGGGCTGCGCAATATACAACGTGGGCTGCGCAATGTACTACGTGGGCTGCGCAATATACAACGTGAGCTGTGCAATATACAACGTGGGCTGCGCAATATACAACGTGGGCTGCGCAATGTACTACGTGGGCTGCGCAATGTACTACGTGGGCTGCGCAATGTACTGCGTAGGCTGCGCAATGTACTGCGTTGGCTGCGCAATGTACTGCGTGGGCTGCGCAATGTACTACGTGGGCTGCGCAATATACAACGTGGGTTGCGCAATATACAACGTGGGCTGCGCAATGTACTACGTGGGCTGCGCAATGTACTACGTGGGCTGCGCAATGTACTGCGTGGGCTGCGCAATGTACTGCGTGGGCTGCGCAATGTACTGCGTGGGCTGCGCAATGTACTGCGTGGCTGTGCAATATACTACGTGGGCTGTGCTATACACTACACATAAATATTCTAGAATACCCGATGCGTTAGAATCGGGCCACCATCTAGTATAATATAATGGCCTACATACAGCCCTCCATGCAGTATAATGGCTCACACATAACTCTCTAAATATTATAGTGACCCCCACATAGACCTTGAAATAGTATAGAGGGCCCCACATTGCATTCAATAAAGTATAATGGTCCCCACATAGTCCTCCAATACTGTAATGGTTCCCACATAGACCACTATACAGTAAAATGGGTCTCACATAGACCTCAATATAGTATAAAGGGACCCATATAGACCTCCATACAGTATAATGGGCCCAACATAGTCCTCCAATACTGTAATGAGTCCCACATAGTCCTCCATATAGTATAATGTGCACCACATAGTGCTAATAAATAAATTTGCACTCTGTAGCTCTACAGCATGTAAACATTAAATATTTGAAATTTGAATTGCATTACTTCTTTAGAAAACATGAAAATGCCAAGACACCTAGTACATAATTTAGCTAATTCATGCATGCTAAGCAGCCAACGACAAGGTGATCCTCATTGCTGGGGACCTAACCCCAATGTGTTTCCTCTCCTGAGGTGATAGTCTACATATGTACAGTATGGGTAGGTAGGATCCTGCTGTGACTAGAACCGACATAACTAATAAATAATAAATAATACATGGGCTCCATACATTATAATGGCCCCACAAAGTGCTCCATACAGCATAATGGGCCCCATATAGTGCTCCATTCAGTATAATGGGCCTCAAATAGCCCTCTATACAGTATTCTGGCACCACATAGTGCAACATACAGTATAATGGCCCCACAGAGCCCTCCATACTGTATAATGGTCCCCAAATAGTGCACCATACAGTATAATGGACCTTACATAGTGCACCATACAGTATAATAGCCCCACATAGTGCACCATACAGTATATCTGGAGAGGTTACATCACCCCGAAGACAGGCAGACCCTGAGTCTATACAGACTGAGTGACCACAGTCTAGAGGTGGAAACAGGGCGGCACCGACAGACATACAAGCCACGGGAGAACAGACTGTGCCAGCACTGCCAGGAGGGGGCACTGGAGGACGAGGCGCACTTCCTACTTTACTGCAACAAATACTCAGCAGTGAGGGCCTCCCAATTCCAGAGACTTTCCATTCACAACCAAGACTTCCCATCCATGGACGAGGAGAGGAAACTCTGCATCCTACTGGGGGAAGAGGAATCAACAGTGGAGATTGCCGCCCCATATGTCACCATATGTCATAACCGGAGAGGAACTTAAATCCCCCAAATGGACTATTATTTCTCAAATTGTGCCCCCAACATCCCATTTCCATAATCCCTGATCCCCTCCCATGTCACACCTATTTTCCTTGCTTTGGCAATACTAAATGTATTTTGGTCCTGCCAATAAAGCCTGTTTGAGTATAATCGCACCACATAGAGCACCATACAGTATAATGACCCCACATATTACATCATACAGTATAATGGCCCCACATAGTACTCCATACTATATAATGGCCTCACATAGTGCTCCATACAGTATAATGGCCCCACATAGTGCTCCACACAGTATAATGGCCCCACATATTTCATCATATAGTATAATGGCCCCACCTAGTGCTCCATACAGTATAATGGTCCCACATATTTCATCATATAGTATAATGGCCCCACATAGTGTTCCATACAGTATAATGGTCCCACATATTGCATCATACAGTATAATGGCTCCGCATAGTGCTCCATACTATATAGTGGCTGAACATAGTGCTCCATACAGTATAATGGCCCCACATAGTGCTCCATACAGTATAATGGGCCTCAAATAGCCCTCTATACAGTATTCTGGCACCACATAGTGCAACATACAGTATAATGGCCCCACAGAGCCCTCCATACTGTATAATGGGCCCCAAATAGTGCACCATACAGTATAATGGACCCTACATAGTGCACCATACAGTATAATGGCCCCACATAGTACTTCATACTGTATAATGGCCTCACACAGTGCTCCATTCAGTATTATGGGCCACACACAGTGCTCCATACAGTATAATGGGCCCCACATATGCCTCCATACAGTATAATGGGCTGCAGATAGTACTCCATACAGTATAATGGATACACATAGTGCACCATACAGTATAATGGCCCCACATACTGGTTAATGGCCTCACATAGTGCTCCATACAGTATAATGGCCACACATAGTGCTCCATTCAGTATAATGGGCCTCACATAGCCCTCCATACAGTATAAAGGGTGTGAGGGGTGAGGGAGACTCCATTTTGGATTTATGAATTAAGACCCCATAGATTATCCAGAGTTCTCCCTTCACAGCAGGGTTGTGGCCCCTACCCTTGGAATAAGTACACAATTCCTAAAAAAACAGAACTTCGCCAAATGGACAGAGAATTAGAGGACATGTGTTAATGAAGGCAAGGAAGAGCAGAGCTAGGCCCCCTGCTGTCTTTTGTGCAAGGCGGCCAACATCAATTAGCATCAATGGAAGCTCTAGATTGAGCGTCACCGACACCCAGAGATGAATTATGAGAGCACTGTGTATCTCAGGGTTTAGTCCAATAAACCACCAGAACCCTGGGAGCCCTCCCCACACACCCCTGTGTCTCATCTTTCTCTAGCTGTCCCAGATATTGAGCTATCGAAACTGGCTCTCCAGAACCACTTAGCCCACCCAAGTTTGGACTCTCTGTATCGGTCCAGCCCCAACGAACCCATTGAGACCTCAGACGCCCTGTTTGGACTTTCCACTAGGAAGTTATGACCCATCCTAGATATTGGGAATTATTTCAGCTAGGTGGTTAAGGAGGAGATTTCAGTCCAACCCAGAGGGGTGGTTGCGAATATGGGAGCGGGCGAGCTAGGGGTGAAAAGCTAGCTACACACCGTTAGCCAGCATCTGTCATGTCGGACGCTGTTCAGACCAGGTCGTCCGACAGACAGCGGTAATTCCGCTTTTGACCACTATTTGCTCATTGGCGCCTGCTAGATTTTATCTAGCTGTTCCGGGGTTAATTTACCTAATCCTTGGATTGGAAGCTGGGCCATGCCCACTGCCTTTAAATAGTTCTCCTGATCTTTGGGCGTCGCCGATTATAGCTTCTGTCTTGTGCGTTGTTATCTCGGTCTGGTGAGGAGAGCTGGTGGTTGGAGATTCGTTGCTGGTGGTGTATTTTCCTTTGTCTTATTTACTCCTTCCTATAGTTGTATTTATTTTGCCCTGCACATTTATAGTGTATTCCTGAGTGACTGCGGCGTGGTGTATATTTTCCTTTATCCTTGTCTGTGCTAACTGTGGGTATTGGGGAATAACATCTTCACTGGGTGGAGGGCAGAGGTTTCAGCCTAGGGCTGAGCTCAGGAGACAGGGTGAGGTTCGAGGCCTGGACATGCACACCTTCAGTGTAAACTCCAGGTAGAGGGTCAGTCAGGATTTCCCTAGTCCCTAGTCTGAGGGAAACTGCAGGGGTTATTAGCTCTCGCTCACCTAGTCTCTCCCTGACAGCATCATTGTTCTGCCACGTAAGCCGCGTCACGTCATGCGTGGAGAAGGACCAGAAACTAAGAAGGTGCTTGTGGATGCGAGAGCTTCCCTTCATCCACAAATTATAAGGAATGGTAACATGACACATACAGCTAACTGCTATCCCATACCTGTACCCTATCTTTATCTGTACTTCTGGATGTAATATCTGTATATTACTCTGTATATATTTGTATTATCTAGTGTGCCTTTCGGCAATTAAAATGTCAATTAATTTTGGGCTGCTCTTTTATCTCGAAACCCGATTTCCCATGTCCGTGAGTCCGGCTAGTACTTATATACTACCTGGGGTTGGTTTCTAACCCGATATAAGCTTGTTAACACACCGGGCTTATATCTAACGAGAAACTGGTGGCAGCATACCATTCTGGTGTTATTGGGGGATCCTGGCAGTGATTGATCAGAGGTTTATATATATTCCCGGCCTGGGACTGGTGATATATATACCACCCTCACTGCAGAGTGCCCCAATAACCAGTATGTGACAGGGCAGCCTCTCCGGCAACTATTTATCCTCGGTGCAGTTCCCTGACTGACCTGAGGGTAAGGGGGGTGCCAGAGAGATGCAACTATATAAGCTCTGTCGCAGCTCTCATGTTTCCTTACGAGAGGCACCACATAGTGCTCCATACAATATAATGGGCCCCACATAGTCCTCCATACAGTGTAATGTACCTCACATAGCCCTCCATACAGTATAATGGGCCCCGCAATAATCTCATTGATTTAAAAAAGAAAAAATACTCACCTTTTCTCGTTCCCTTGCTGCTTAGCTGTAGCAAGTATTCTGAAGCTCTGCACTGCTTGACACAGTGGGCGCATTATAGTGACACCCGCTTGGTACCCGCTCAATGCTTTCAGCTTTATTGGCATCCAGGATGCTGATACAGTTGAAAGTGCGATGCTGAGATGGTTATGGGGGGTTGGTGCCAGCATCAGGCCCCCAAAACTCATGGGCCCCATAGCGACTGCATGGTCTGTCGCCATTGGTGGTACGCCACTGAATAGCAGCTACTATGTGTATCTCTCTTTGACACCTTACTATTGCGTCACAAGACGCTCATTGTGCCACCATATGGTGAACGGTTCCAGCAGATAATGTGGGGGAATTTGACCCACCACAATCCTTATGGAGATGTGCAATATTCTGAACATACTCATTGCTGTAGTTAGGACACAACATGAAAATGCCGGGAGGATGAAACTTGTCAGGGTGTTGGTCGGTGACACATACTTTGGAATTTTATGAATTCCTTTTATGACTAGATCTCAAACTGAAAAAAGGAACGGCTGTGCAGATACAACAGCAAAACAGGATCATTCTTACAAGTTGGAGGCCCCACTATTCTGACCCCCTCATGATTCAGAGCAGAGAGCGCATACAAGCTGTGCCGTGATTTCACGTGAAATGTTTCAGTTTTCTGTAGAGTTGATTAATATCGCAATTAGTAATTAGATGGCACACATGCCCGTGGCGTCTGCACGAGAGTCGCTGATCTGTGCGTTTCTTGCATTTATCTTGAGAACGTTTTTCCTCTTTTCTATCATCCACAGTTAACCGGTTTCACATCTTCTTACCTCTTCCTTATTCCTTATTGTTATCTTTAATTTTCCGTCTACTAAAAACAATGGACATCCATTGAGTTTCCAGGGCATCCTGTAATGTTCCAGCAGAAGAACTGTCAGATACTTGGAAGGAGCCACAACAACATTACCGTCCTATGATCATGAGATTGCAGAAACGGGATACAATTGTTCTTGTAAACAGTAATTTTTTTTCGTGCAATGTGAAAGAAACCAGCAACCCGCACCACCGATTCCTGTGTGGGACTCCAGAGTATGAAGGTACTGGCTGGTCCGCCTGCGATCTCGGGTGCTATGGCCAAGAACAAATGCTGTCATGTAGAAATAGCAGGAAGAATTACGGCCGCACTCACCGATCTTCTATGAAGTCCACTTTATTGAAAAAACATCTTCACGGCACGGGGGTGTTTGTACAAGGTTAGTGAGAGCCGAACGACGGCCGTTTCGCACCAACCAGGAACCCGTTGAAGCACCTGGTCGGTGCGAAACGGCCGTCGTTCGGCTCTCACTAACCTTGTACAAACACCCCCGTGCCGTGAAGATGTTTTTTCAATAAAGTGGACTTCATAGAAGATCGGTGAGTGCGGCAGTAATTTTTTTTCCCCTAACTTTATTTGTGCACATTACGGCTAGCCAATCAGGGTGCAGGAAACACCTATAAAATCCTGACACAACGGCTTGTGTCATTGGCTGCTGAAATCACATGTCCCTCTCCATATAAATAGCGGACATCTTGTTTTAGCGCCATTTTGACACTGTAACAGTGCAGAGAGACTGCCCCTGACGCTGGCACTTTTAACAGCAAGATTTTAGCTAGTTAGCTAGGTGGTTGTATATCAGTCAGATAGTGTAGCTAGCTAATGTCCAGTGTGGCTGTTAAATTTACCTACCAGCATTTCTTTTTTTGGGGGCCACAAACAAAGCCAGCAGAGTACATGTCCTACAAGTGTGTTGTGCACTGCTTCTATTGTGCTCCATGCACGAGTATAGCATTCTAATTAATATTTTTTCACTAGCTTAATGTGAAACAACCTGCTGTATCCCAGCTTGTCATTTTGTGGCAGTGATATGAAACTGTATGCAGACCTAAGGCTCATAAAAAAATTATAATTTTTCAGTTGCAAAAAGTTAGACAGCCCGCCGTATCACACTTTGTCATTTTATTGGGTTGAAATTAAGCTGTCAGCAGATCTCATAACTCAAGAAAATGTTCTGTTGCTAAACGTCATACGGTTTGGTGGACCTGACTTTCAAAGAGTTTGTAGCATCCAGTGTGTTATAGAGGCCTGAAACAGAGGCAAACAAATTCTTCTGTTCCTAGTGTCATACAGTAAAGGACATCTCACATTCACTTAGTTTGTAGCATCTAGTGTGTTATAGAGGCCTGATCCAGAGGCCACCAAAAATTGTTCTGTTCCTAGTGTCATACAGTAGGGGACATCTCACATTCAAATATTTTGTAGCATCTAGTGTGTTATAGAGTCCTGATCCAGTGGTCACCAAAAAATTCTTCTGTTCCTATTGTCATACAGTAGGGGACCTGACTGTCAATTAGTTTGTCGCATCTAGTGTGTTATAGAATCCTGGCCCAGTGGTCACCAAAAAATTATTCTGTTCCTAGTGTCATACAGTAGGTGACCTGACTTTCAAATGGTTTGTAGCATCTAGTGTGTTATAGAGTCCTGATCCAGTGGTCACTAAAAAATTCTTCTGTTCCTAGTGTCATACAGTAGGGGACCTGACTTTCAAATCCATAACCTGTCTCCTCCATATATCTCTGAACTAATGTCCCAATATCTTCCCTCACGTAATCTCTGGTTCTCCCAAGACCTCCTTCTCTTCTCCACACTTATTCGCTCCTCACCCAACCGCCTCCAAGACTTCTCCCGAATATCCCCCATCCTCTGGAATTCTTTGCCCCAACACGTCCGACTATCAACCACATTTGGATCCTTCAGACAGAACCTGAAAACTCACCTCTTCAGGAAAGCCTACAGCCTGCACTGACCCTACTGCCTCCTCACCACTACCGAAGCTACCGCCTCATCAACACCGGAGCTCCTGCAGCCCTCAACCTATTGTCTCCATCCCCATCATCCTCTAGAATGTAAGCTCGCAAGGGCAGGGTCCTCACCCCTCTGTATCAGTCTGTAATTGTTAGTTTGCTTACTGTAAGCGATATCTGTAATTTGTATGTAACCCCTTCTCATGTACAGCACCATGGAATCAATGATGCTATATAAATAAATAATAGTTTGTAGCATCTAGTGTGTTATAGAGGCCTGATCCAGAGGCCACCAAAAAATCTTCTGTTCCTAGTGTCATACAGTGGGGGATATCTCACATTCAAATAGTTTGCAGCATCTAGTATGTTATAGAGGCCTGATTCAGAGGCCACTAAAACATTCTTGTGTTCTTAATGTTATATAGTAGGAGACATCTGACTTTCAAATTGTTTGTAGCATATCTTCTTTGTCATACAGGCCTCATCCACACTCAAATAATTATTTCTTCTGTGACTAACGCTATAAAGCACGCCATATTTCACCTTGGAATTTAATGCAGCTGAAATTCATCTGTTTGCAAAGGTGGTTTAACATTTATTTTTTGTTGTGAATTCTGTGCTCCTACCACATTATCTGAGCAATGTGCCTGGGAAAATGCGAAGCCGTGATTAAAGGGAAATTAGGCTTTGTGTTCAAGGTGTAAGTGAGGTAGGTGGTAAGGTTAGTGAAAACACTAGTGAACCAACAATGTCACCCCCTACGCAAAGACATCTGACAACTTCTGTTACTGGACAGGCTACTCCACTACCTTTCTGTGGCAGATGCACAGTGGTACGCCTTGTTGATGAGGCCCAGAAAGAGCATGTGCTCGAGTGGATAGCAAGCACAGCTTCAAGTGGCCTCTCCTCTTCCTCCACCTCAATATCACACCCAGTGCAGTACACAGAGGCATCCAAATTCCCCTTGTTTCCCCCTGCGTCCCAACTCTCCAACCGTACAACTGACTGTACGGAACCACAGATGGGTGAGCCTGAAGAGCTGTTCACACTCTATGGTCATCCGAAGTGTACTCAAAAGCTTCATGGAGTTAAGATGCTCAAAATTTTTTAGCTTGGATCTGGGGTAGGATGAAGTAGGGTCCGAGCAACTTCCTGACCCTCGTCATCAGATGTTAACCCCTGGGGGGAGGTGATCCTGATGAGACTCAGATATCTGAGGCTCATGTGGACTGCACTGTACTGTCAGGTCAGGAAGAGGAGGAGAGCAACTACAAGGGCAAAGAATGTGATAACACAGAGGATGAAGAGGATGAGGTGTTAGATCCCAGTAGGCGTGAACATAGAGGCACACAGCTGAGTAGGTCATCTGAGGTAGAAGACGAGGAGGTTACGTTGTGCCGTACATCGCAGACATGTAGTGATGCAGTCACGACAAGCAATGCATCCTCAGCCACAACTGTGGCTGTGACCAGCAGCGTCCGCGCGTCTGCAGATCACAGGGGTGGCAAGGGTTGCCTAGCCTGGGCCTTTTTTGACAGTGCAAAGGATGATCCAACTCATGTAATCTGCCAACTTTGCAAAAAAAAACTGAGTAGAGGTAAAAAGTGCAATAATTTGACTACTAAATGTATGAACCTTCACAAGCGCAATCAGCATGCTTTACTCCAAAATCCCACTGCACTAAAATGCGGACCTCAACAACCATCGGCTGCCCCATCAATCGCATATGCTGCTTCTTCCTCCTCCTCTGTGCCAACTATTGAGATGCAGGTCTTCGACCGCAGAACCTTGGGTTCTTTACCCGCTCCAGTCACGCTGACTGAGAGCTCGCCGTCAGCTGTAACGGATGCGGACGTGCTTGCTGTTTTAGACCCATCTCAGAGAACGAGTACACCACAACTTTCACAGTCCACCAAAACATCTCCACCTGCACCTCCTTCACGATCCAGCAGTTTGTCCGGTTCACCGTACTCCGCTCTCTCTCTCAGCACTGCAGCTAGCCCACGGTTGCACAGTGGTGGTCACGTAAAAGACTGTTTCCTAAAACACATGACAAAGCTAAGAGGTTCAACTCCACCATCTCCAATCTGTTGGCCATGGAAATGCTGCCTTTCCGCCTGGTAGATACAGACGGTTTCCGAAATATGATGGCCGTTGCAGTCCCCCAGTACCAATTACCCAGTCGCCATTACTGCGCTACACCAGCATGACGCAGACAACATCACCCGTTCCTCGACTAAATCTATGTCTGCCAGGGTGCATTTTACCACAGACACTTGAACGAGTAAGTATGGCCAAGGGCGTTACATCTCGGTGACTGGGCACTGGGTGATTCTGGTGGCTGTGGGGGCAGGCGGGGAAGGTGCTGCTTCACAAGTTTTGGCGGCTTAGAGGACAAACCTCTACATTTAACAGCAGTGCATATTTTAGAAGAAAGCGAGGGCACCAATAAACAATATTGAAGATAGCGGTTCTCCAAGAGCATGTTAATGAACAATGAGCAAAAAAGAAGAAAAGATACATGCCCACAAAAATGGGAACGCCCAAAATAAAATAAAAATATATACGATTTTATTAATTAGCACGAACACATTCAGCAAGACAGACTAATAAAAACATTTAAAAACACCAAAGCATGGTAAGATGTCTAGTTACTCCCATAATGTGGCAATAACTAACCCACACTAGATTCAACCAGCAATATAACAATTTATAGTTCCTAAATATAATCTATAACCCTATAAGCAAGTCTATCCAAAGTATTCAATATATCAATCAAAGCCTGTATACCCCCATTCACAGCACCATGTCACCATGTATTATCCCTGTACTGTGACATCACTGTGTGCATTATCCCTGTACTGTGACATCACTGTATGTATTATCCCTGTACTGTGACATCGCTGTGTGTACTATCCCTGTACTGTGACATCACTGTGTGCATTATCCCTGTACTGTGACATCACTGTGTGCATTATCCCTGTACTGTGACATCACTGTATGTATTATCCCTGTACTGTGACATCACTGTGTGTATTATCCCTGTACTGTGACATCACTGTGTGCATTATCCCTGTACTGTGACATCACTGTGTGTATTATCCCTGTACTGTGACATCGCTGTGTGTATTATCCCTGTACTGTGACATCACTGTGTGTATTATCTCTGTACTGTGACATCACTGTGTGCATTATCCCTGTACTGTGACATCACTGTATGTATTATCCCTGTACTGTGACATCACTGTGTGTATTATCCCTGTACTGTGACATCACTGTGTGCATTATCCCTGTACTGTGACATCACTGTGTGTATTATCCCTGTACTGTGACATCACTGTGTTTTATCCCTGTACTGTGACATCACTGTGTGTATCATCTCTGTACTGTGACATCACTGTGTGTATTATCCCTGTACTGTGACATCACTGTGTTTTATCCCTGTACTGTGACATCACTGTGTGTATTATCCCTGTACTGTGACATCACTGTGTGTATTATACCTGTACTGTGACATCACTGTGTGCATTATCCCTGTACTGTGACATCACTGTATGTATTATCCCTGTACTGTGACATCACTGTGTGTATTATCCCTGTACTGTGACATCACTGTGTGCATTATCCCTGTACTGTGACATCACTGTGTGTATTATCCCTGTACTGTGACATCACTGTGTTTTATCCCTGTACTGTGACATAACTGTGTGTATTATCTCTGTACTGTGACATCACTGTGTGTATCATCTCTGTACTGTGACATCACTGTGTGTATTATCCCCGTACTGTGACATCACTGTGTTTTATCCCTGTACTGTGACATCACTGTGTTTATTATCCCTGTACTGTGACATCACTGTGTGTATCATCTCTGTACTGTGACATCACTGTGTGTATTATCCCTGTATTGTGACATCACTGTGTGTATTATATTGGTACTGTGACATCACTGTGTATATTATCCCTGTACTGTGATATCACTGTGTGCATTATCTCTGTACTGTAGTATCACTGTGTGTATTATCCCTGTACTGTGACATCACTGTGTGTATTATCTTGGTACTGTGACATCACTGTGTATATTATCCCTGCACTGTGACATCACTGTGTGTATTATCCCTGTACTGTAGTATCACTGTGTATTATACCTGTACTGTGACATCACTGTGTATCCCTGTACTGTGACATCACTGTGTGTATTATCCCTGTACTGTGACATCACTGTGTGTATTATCCCTGTACTGTGACATCACTGTGTGTATTATCCCTGTACTGTGACATCACTGTGTATTATCTCTGTACTGTGACATCACTGTGTGTATTATCCCTGTACTGTGACATCACTGTGTGTATTATCCCTGTACTGTGACATCACTGTGTGTATTATCCCTGTACTGTGACATCACTGTGTATTATCCCTGTACTGTGACATCACTGTGTGTATTATCCCTGTACTGTGACATCACTGTGTGTATTATCCCTGTACTGTGACATCACTGTGTATTATCCCTGTACTGTGACATCACTGTGTGTATTATCTCTGTACTGTGATATCACTGTGTGTATTATCTCTGTACTGTGACATCACTGTGTGTATTATCCCTGCACTGTGACATCACTGTGTGTATTATCCCTGTACTGTGACATCACTGTGTTTTATCCCTGTACTGTGACATTACAGTGTGTATTATACCGGTACTGTGACATCACTGTGTATTATCCCTGTACTGTGACATCACTGTGTGTATTATCTCTGTACTGTGACATCACTGTGTGTATTATCTCTGTACTGTGCCATCACTGTGTGTATTATCCCTGCACTGTGACATCACTGTGTGTATTATCCCTGTATTGTGACATCACTGTGTATTATCCCTGTACTGTGACATCACTGTGTTTTATCCCTGTACTGTGACATTACAGTGTGTATTATACCGGTACTGTGACATCACTGTGTATTATCTCTGTACTGTGCCATCACTGTGTATTATTCCTGTACTGTGACATCACTGTGTGTATTATCCCTGTACTGTGACATCACTGTGTATTATCCCTGTACTGTGACATCACTGTGTGTATTATCCCTGTACTGTGACATCACTGTGTATTATCCCTGTACTGTAACATCACTGTGTATATTGTTATCACCTGGTGGTTAAGAGGCCATACTGATATGACCTGGTGGCTAAAACGCAACATGGGATGAGCTCTGAGAAGGTGGTATCTCTACTGACCGCAGTCCCTATTCCTAACAACAACACTAGTAATAGCCGTGGGATGTTCCTAACTCTCCCTAGACACCTCTTCACAGCCTAAGAACTAACTACCCCTAAAGAAGGAAATATAAAGCTATCTTGCCTCAGAGAAAACCCCAAAAAGAAAGACAGCCCCCCACAAATATTGACTGTGAGTGAAGAGGGAAATGACGTACACAGAAATGAAATCAGATTTCAGCAAAGGAGGCCAATACTAAACTTGATAGACAGAGAGAAAAGGATACTGTGCGGTCAGTATTAAAAACTACAAAATCCACGCAGAGTTTACAAAAATGAACTCCACACCGACTCACGGTGTGGAGGGGCAAATCTGCTTCCCCAGAGCTTCCAGCTAGCCTGAATATGACATAGTGACAAGCTGGACAAAAAAGGAGACATATTTGCAGAGCAATAGAGTCCAGGCAAATGGACAAACAAAAACTTAGCAAAAACTTATCTTTTGCTGACAAGGACAGGCCATATGAGAAATCCAAGGAGAGAACCAAATCCAACCAAGAACATTGACAGCTGGCATGAACTAAAGCCCAGAGCAGGTTTAAATAACAAACCCAGGCAAGGCGATTAGTGAAGGCAGCTGCCACAGCTACCTAAAGGAGCAGCAGTTCCACTCGAAACCACCAGAGGGAGCCCAAGGGCAGAACTCACAAAAATACCATTAGCAACCACAGGAGGGAGCTCCAGAACGGAATTCACAACAGTACCCCCCCTTGAGGAGGGGTCACCGAACCCTCACCAGAGCTCCCAGGCCGATCAGGACGAGCCAAATGGAAAGCACGAACCAAATCAGCAGCATGAACATCGGAGGCAACAACCCAAGAATTATCCTCCTGGCCATAACACTTCCACTTGACCAGATATTGAAGCTTCCGCCTCGAAAAACGAGAATCCAAAATCTTCTCCACTACATATTCCAATTCCCCCTCAACCAACACCGGAGCAGGAGGGTCAACGGAGGGAACCATATGTACCACATATCTCCGCAACAAAGATCTATGGAACACATTATGAATGGAAAAGGAAGCTGGAAGGGCCAAACGAAAAGACACCGGATTGATAATTTCAGAAATCTTATAAGGCCCAATAAAGCGAGGCTTGAACTTAGGAGAAGAAACCTTCATAGGAACTTGACGAGAAGACAACCAGACCAAATCCCCAACACGAAGCCGGGGACCAACACACCGACGACGGTTAGCAAAACGTTGAGCCTTTTCCTGAGACAACGTCAAATTGTCCACCACATGAGTCCAAATTTGCTGCAACCTGTCCACCACAGAATCCACACCAGGACAGTCAGAAGGCTCAAGCTGCCCCCGAAGAAAAACGAGGATGAAAACCAAAATTACAAAAGAAAGGCGAAACCAAGGTAGCCGAACTAGCCCGATTATTAAGGGCAAACTCGGCCAACGGCAAAAAGGTCACCCAATCATCCTGATCAGCAGACACGAAGCATCTCAAATAGGTTTCCAAGGTCTGATTGGTTCACTCCGTTTGGCCATTTGTCTGAGGATGGAATGCTGAAGAAAAAGACAAATCAATGCCCATTCTAGCACAAAAGGACCGCCAAAACCTAGAAACGAACTGGGAACCTCTGTCAGACACAATATTCTCCGGAATACCATGCAAACGAACCACATGCTGAAAAAATAATGGGACCAAATCAGAGGAGGAAGGCAACTTAGGCAACGGTACCAAATGGCCCATCTTAGAAAACCGGTCACAAACCACCCAGATGACAGACATCTTCTGAGAAACAGGAAGATCAGAAATAAAATCCATGGAAATATGCGTCCAGGGCCTCTCAGGAATAGGCAAAGGCAAAAGCAACCCACTGGCACGGGAACAGCAAGGCTTAGCCCGAGCACAAGTCCCACAGGACTGCACAAACGAACGCACATCCCGCGACAAGGAAGGCCACCAAAAGGACCTAGCCACCAAATCTCTGGTACCGAAAATCCCAGGGTGACCAGCCAACACCGAACAATGAACCTCAGAAATTACCCTGCTAGTCCATCTATCAGGAACAAACAGTTTCCCCACAGGACAGCGGTCAGGTTTATCAGCCTGAAACTCCTGAAGTACCCGCCGCAAATCAGGAGAGATGGCAGAAAGAATCACCCCCTCCTTGAGGATCCCAGCTGGCTCAAGAACTCCCGGAGAATCAGGCAAAAAACTCCTAGAAAGGGCATCAGCCTTCACATTCTTAGATCCCGGAATATACGAGACCACAAAATCAAAACGTGAGAAAAACAGAGACCACCGAGCTTGTCTAGGATTCAACCGCTTAGCAGACTCGAGGTAAATGAGATTCTTATGATCAGCCAAGACCACCACGCGATGTTTGGCTCCCTCAAGCCAATGTCGCCACTCCTCAAATGCCCACTTCATAGCCAACAACTCCCGATTGCCGACATCATAATTACGCTCAGCAGGCGAAAACTTTCTGGAGAAGAAAGCACATGGTTTCATCAAAGAGCCATCAGAATTTCTCTGAGACAAAACGGCCCCTGCCCCAATCTCAGAAGCATCAACCTCAACCTGAAAAGGGAGAGAAACATCTGGCTGACGCAACACAGGGGCAGAAGTAAAATGACGTTTAAGCTCCTGAAAGGCCTCAACAGCCGCAGAGGACCAATTCATCACATCAGCACCCTTCCTCGTCAAATCGGTCAGAGGCTTCACCACACCAGAAAAATTAGCAATAAAGCGGCAATAAAAATTGGCAAAGCCCAAAAATTTCTGAAGGCTCTTTACAGATGTAGGTTGAGTCCAATCATGAATGGCCTGGACTTTAACAGGGTCCATTTCAATAGCCGAGGGAGAAAAAATGAAACCCAAAAAAGAAACCTTCTGAACTCCAAAGAGGCACTTAGACCCCTTCACAAACAACGCATTAGCACGAAGGACCTGAAATACCATCCTAACCTGCTTCACATGAGACTCCCAATCATCGGAGAAAACCAAAATATCATCCAAATACACAATCATGAATTTATCCAGATAATTCCGGAAGATATCATGCATAAAGGACTGAAATACCGATGGAGCATTAGAGAGCCCGAATGGCATCACAAGATATTCAAAATGGCCTTCGGGCGTATTAAATGCTGTTTTCCATTCATCACCTTGTTTAATACGTACGAGATTATACGCCCCTCGAAGGTCGATTTTAGTAAACCAACTGGCACCCTTAATCCGAGCAAACAAATCAGAAAGTAAAGGTAAAGGGTACTGGAATTTGACAGTGATCTTATTGAGAAGGCGATAATCTATACAGGGTCTCAAGGAACCATCCTTCTTGGCAACAAAAAAGAATACCGCTCCCAACGGTGACGAAGACGGGCGAATATGCCCCTTCTCCAAGGACTCCTTTACATAACTCCGCATAGCGGCATGCTCTGGCACAGACAGATTGAAAAGTCGGCCCTTAGGGAACTTACAGCCAGGAATCAAATTAATGGCACAATCGCAGTCCCTATGAGGAGGCAGGGAACTGGACTTGGGCTCATCAAATATATCCTGGAAATCCGACAAAAACTCAGGAACTTCAGAAGAAGGGGACGAGGAAATGGACATCAAAGGAATATCACTATGTATCCCCTGACAACCCCAACCAGTTACAGACATAGATCTCCAATCCAGCACTGGATTATGTACCTGTAACCATGGAAAACCCAGCACAACAACATCATGCAAATTATGCAACACCAACAAGCGAATATTTTCCTGATGTGCTGGAGCCATGTAAAAACATGGTTAACTGTGTCCAGTACTGAGGTTTATTCTTGGCCAATGGCATAGCATCAATCCCCCTTAAGGGAATAGGGCTTTGCAAAGGCTCCAAGGAAAAACCACAGCGCTTGGCAAATTCTAAGTCCATTAAGTTCAGGGCAGCACCAGAATCCACAAATGCCATAACAGAAAAGGACGACAATGAGCAAATCAGGGTAACAGACAAGAGAAATTTAGGCTGTACAGTACTAATGGTAACAGACCTAGGGACCCTCTTAGTACGCTTAGGGCAATCAGAAATAGCATGAGCAGAATCACCACAGTAAAAACACAGGCCATTCTGACGTCTGAATTTCTGCCTTTCTGCTCTAGTCAAAATCCTATCACATTGCATAGGCTCAGGACTCTGCTCAGAGGACACTGCCATATGGTGCACCACCTTGCGCTCGCGCAAGCGCCGATTAATCTGAATGGCCAAAGACATTGACTCATTCAGACCAGCAGGCGTAGGAAACCCCACCATAACATCTTTCAGGGCTTCAGAAAGACCCTTTCTGAAAATAGCTGCCAGGGCATACTCATTCCATTTTGTGAGCACAGACCACTTTCTAAATTTCTGGCAGTATACTTCTGCTGCTTCCTGACCCTGACACAGAGCCAGCAAAGTTTTTTCTGCCTGATCCACAGAATTAGGCTCGTCATACAGCAATCCGAGCGCTTGAAAAAATGCGTCAATATTGAGCAATGCAGGATTTCCTGGCTCAATGGAGAATGCCCAGTCCTGCGGGTCGCCACGCAGCAAAGAAATTACAATCTTCACCTGCTGAATGGGGTCACCAGAGGAACGGGGTCTCAGAGCAAAGAACAATCTGCAATTATTTTTAAAATTCAAAGATTTAGATCTATCCCCAGAAAATAAATCAGGAATAGGAATTCTAGGCTCAAATACCGGAGTCTGGACAACATCCACGCGCAAGGACAGACCCTGAACCTCCATATCAGCACCAAAATCCTGAACCACCCAGAGATTAAGGGGAAAAAAAAGACAAAACAAGCTACAAAGGAAAAAAAATGACTCAGAACTTTCTTTTCCCTCTTTTGAGATGCATTTAACACATTGTGGGCCAGCTGTACTGTTATGACCTGGTGGTTAAGAGGCCACACTGATATGACCTGGTGGCTAAAACGCAACATGGGACGAGCTCTGAGAAGGTGGTATCTCTACTGACCGCAGTCCCTAATCCTAACAACAACACTAGTAATAGCCGTGGGATGTTCCTAACTCTCCCTAGACACCTCTTCACAGCCTAAGAACTAACTATCCTTAAAGAAGGAAATAGAAAGCTATCTTGCCTCAGAGAAAACCCCAAAAGGAAAGACAGCCCCCCACAAATATTGACTGTGAGTGAAGAGGGAAATGACGTACACATAAATGAAATCAGATTTCAGCAAAGGAGGCCAATACTAAACTTGATAGACAGAGAGAAAAGGATACTGTGCGGTCAGTATTAAAAACTACAAAATCCACGCAGAGTTTACAAAAATGAACTCCACACCGACTCACGGTGTGGAGGGGCAAATCTGCTTCCCCAGAGCTTCCAGCTAGCCTGAATATGACATAGTGACAAGCTGGACAAAAAAGGAGACATATTTGCAGAGCAATAGAGTCCAGGCAAATGGACAAACAAAAACTTAGCAAAAACTTATCTTTTGCTGACAAGGACAGGCCATATGAGAAATCCAAGGAGAGAACCAAATCCAACCAAGAACATTGACAGCTGGCATGAACTAAAGCCCAGAGCAGGTTTAAATAACAAACCCAGGCAAGGCGATTAGTGAAGGCAGCTGCCACAGCTACCTAAAGGAGCAGCAGTTCCACTCGAAACCACCAGAGGGAGCCCAAGGGCAGAACTCACAAAAATACCATTAGCAACCACAGGAGGGAGCTCCAGAACGGAATTCACAACAGTGTATTATCTCTGTACTGTGACATCACTGTGTGTATTATCCCTGCACTGTGACATCACTGTGTGCATTATCCCTGTACTGTGACATCACTGTGTGTATTATACCTGTACTGTGACATCACTGTGTATTATCTCTGTACTGTGACATCACTGTGTGTATTATCCCTGTATTGTGACATCACTGTGTATTATCCCTGTACTGTGACATCACTGTGTTTTATCCCTGTACTGTGACATCATTTTGTGTATTATCCCTGTACCGTGACATCACTGTGTGTATTATCCCTATTATCCCTGTACTGTGACATCACTGTGTGTATTATCTCTGTACTTTGACATCACTGTGTGTATTATTCCTGTACTGTGACATCACTGTGTGTATTATCCCTGTACTGTGACATCACTGTGTGTATTATACCTGTACTGTGACATCACTGTGTATTATCCCTGTACTGTGACATCACTGTGTGCATTATCCCTGTACTGTGACATCCTTTGTGTATTATCCCTGTACTGTGACATCACTGTGTGTATTATCTCTGTACTTTGAAATCACTGTTGTTGTGAAATTGGATTCTGGGCTCCCCCGGTGGCCACTGGTGGAATTGAACTTGTGTGCATCATCCTCTCTGTTCACCTGTTCCCATCAGGATGTGGGAGTCTCTATATAACCTTGCTCCTCTGTCAGTTTCATGCCGGTCAACAATGTAATCAGAAGCCTTTCTTTGCATGTTCCTGCTACTAGACAACTCCCAGCTAAGTTGGACTTTCGTCCTTGTTTGTTTTTGCATTTTGTTCCAGTTCACAGCTGCTGTTTCGTTACTGTGTCTGGAAAGCTCTTGTGATCTGAAATTGCCACTCTGGTGTTATGAGTTAATACTAGAGTCTTAAAGTAATTTCTGGATGGTGTTTTGATAGGGTTTTCAGCTGACCATGAAAGTGCCCTTTCTGTCTTCCTGCTATCTAGTAAGCGGACCTCGATTTTGCTAAACCTATTTTCATACTACGTTTGTCATTTCATCTAAAATCACCGCCAATATATGTGGGGGCCTCTGTCTGCCTTTTGGGGAAATTTCTCTAGAGGTGAGCCAGGACTGTATTTTCCTCTGCTAGGATTAGTTAGTCCTCCGGCTGGCGCTGGGCGTCTAGGGATAAAACGTAGGCACGCTACCCGGCCACTGTTAATTGTGCGGCAGGTTTAGTTCATGGTCAGTTTAGATTCCATCTTCCAAGAGCTAGTTCTTATATATGCTGGGCTATGTTCTCTCGCCATTGAGAATCATGACAGTTTGACCGGCCAAAAAGGGTTAAATTATTGGCTGAGAAAGGAGAGAAAAAAGAAGTCTGCTGAAATTTTTTTTTTTTTTTTTCTCTAGTTCTGAGTGTGCTCATAATTGAATCACTTGCTAGTCTGCCTATACTGCAGCCTTCCTCTCTTTCTCTCCTTCTAATCCTTGAATGGCTCTGTGTTCACCTGTTTGAAATGGATCTTCAGAGTGTAGCTACAGGTTTGAATAATCTCGCCACGAAGGTACAAAATTTGCAAGATTTTGTTGTTCATGCACCTATGTCTGAACCTAGAATTCCTTTGCCTGAATTTTTTTCAGGGAATAGATCTGGCTTTCAAAATTTTAAAAATAATTGCAAATTGTTTTTGTCCCTGAAGTCTCGCTCTGCCGGAGATCCTGCACAGCAGGTCAGGATTGTAATTTCCTTGCTCCGGGGCGACCCTCAAGACTGGGCTTTTGCATTGGCACCAGGGGATCCTGCGTTGCTCAATGTGGATGCGTTTTTTCTGGCCTTGGGGTTGCTTTATGAGGAACCTCATTTAGAGCTTCAGGCGGAAAAAGCTTTGATGTCCCTATCTCAGGGGCAAGATGAAGCTGAAATATACTGCCAAAAATTCCGTAAATGGTCTGTGCTTACTCAGTGGAATGAGTGCGCCCTGGCGGCGATTTTCAGAGAAGGTCTCTCTGATGCCATTAAGGATGTTATGGTGGGGTTCCCTGTGCCTGCGGGTCTGAATGAGTCCATGACAATGGCTATTCAGATCGATAGGCGTCTGCGGGAGCGCAAACCTGTGCACCATTTGGCGGTGTCTACTGAGAAGACGCCAGAAAATATGCAATGTGATAGAATTCTGTCCAGAAGCGAGCGGCAGAATTTTAGACGAAAAAATGGGTTGTGCTTCTATTGTGGTGATTCAACTCATGTTATATCAGCATGCTCTAAGCGTACTAAGAAGCTTGACAAGTCTGTTTCAATTAGCACTTTACAGTCTAAGTTTATTCTATCTGTGACCCTGATTTGTTCTTTATCATCTATTACCGCGGACGCCTATGTCGACTCTGGCGCCGCTTTGAGTCTTATGGATTGGTCCTTTGCCAAACGCTGTGGGTATGATTTGGAGCCTTTGGAAGCTCCTATACCTCTGAAGGGGATTGACTCCACCCCATTGGCTAGTAATAAACCACAATACTGGACACAAGTAACTATGCGTATTAATCCGGATCACCAGGAGATTATTCGCTTTCTGGTGCTGTATAATCTACATGATGTTTTGGTGCTGGGATTGCCATGGCTGCAATCTCACAACCCAGTCCTCGACTGGAAAGCTATGTCTGTGTTAAGCTGGGGATGTAAAGGGACTCATGGGGACGTACCTTTGGTTTCCATTTCATCATCTATTCCCTCTGAGATTCCTGAATTCTTGTCTGACTATCGTGACGTTTTTGAAGAACCCAAGCTTGGTTCACTACCTCCGCACCGGGAGTGCGATTGTGCCATAGATTTGATCCCGGGTAGTAAATACCCTAAGGGTCGTTTATTTAATCTGTCTGTGCCTGAACATGCTGCTATGCGAGAATATATAAAGGAGTCCTTGGAAAAGGGACATATTCGTCCTTCGTCATCTCCCTTAGGAGCCGGTTTTTTTCTTTGTGTCTAAGAAAGATGGCTCTTTGAGGCCGTGTATTGATTATCGGCTTTTGAATAAAATCACGGTTAAATATCAATATCCGTTACCACTGCTGACTGATTTGTTTGCTCATATAAAGGGGGCCAAGTGGTTCTCTAAGATTGATCTCCGTGGGGCGTATAATTTGGTGCGAATCAAGCAGGGGGATGAGTGGAAAACCGCATTTAATACGCCCGAGGGCCACTTTGAGTATTTGGTGATGCCTTTTGGTCTTTCAAATGCCCCTTCAGTCTTCCAGTCCTTTATGCATGACATTTTCCGCGATTATTTGGATAAATTTATGATTGTGTATCTGGATGATATTCTGATTTTTTCGGATGACTGGGACTCTCATGTCCAGCAGGTCAGGAGGGTTTTTCAGGTTTTGCGGTCTAATTCCTTGTGTGTGAAGGGTTCTAAGTGCGTTTTTGGGGTTCAAAAGATTTCCTTCTTGGGATACATTTTTTCCCCCTCTTCCATCGAGATGGATCCTGTCAAGGTTCAGGCTATTTGTGATTGGACGCAACCCTCTTCTCTTAAGAGTCTTCAGAAATTTTTGGGCTTTGCTAACTTTTATCGTCAATTTATTGCTGGTTTTTCTGATGTTGTTAAACCATTGAGTGATTTGACTAAGAAGGGTGCTGATGTTGCTGATTGGTCCCCTGCTGCTGTGGAGGCCTTTCGGGAGCTTAAGCGCCGCTTTTCTTCCGCCCCTGTGTTGCGTCAGCCTGATGTTGCTCTTCCTTTTCAGGTTGAGGTCGACGCTTCTGAAATCGGAGCTGGGGCGGTGTTGTCGCAGAGAAGTTCCGACTGCCCCGTGATGAGACCTTGTGCTTTTTTTTCCCGTAAATTTTCGCCCGCCGAGCGGAATTATGATATTGGGAATCGGGAGCTTTTGGCCATGAAGTGGGCTTTTGAGGAGTGGCGTCACTGGCTTGAGGGGGCCAGACATCAGGTGGTGGTATTGACTGACCACAAAAATTTAATTTACCTTGAGTCTGCCAGGCGCCTGAATCCTAGACAGGCGCGCTGGTCGTTGTTTTTCTCTCGGTTTAATTTTGTGGTGTCATACCTACCGGGTTCTAAGAATGTTAAGGCGGATGCCCTTTCTAGGAGTTTTGAGCCTGACTCCCCTGGTAATTCTGAGCCCACAGGTATCCTTAAGGATGGAGTGATATTGTCTGCCGTTTCTCCAGACCTGCGGCGGGCCTTGCAGGAGTTTCAGGCGGATAGACCGGATCGTTGCCCACCTGGTAGACTGTTTGTTCCTGATGATTGGACCAGTAGAGTCATCTCTGAGGTTCATTCTTCTGCATTGGCAGGTCATCCTGGAATCTTTGGTACCAGGGATTTGGTGGCAAGGTCCTTCTGGTGGCCTTCCCTGTCACGAGATGTGCGAGGCTTTGTGCAGTCTTGTGACGTTTGTGCTCGGGCCAAGCCTTGTTGTTCTCGGGCTAGTGGATTGTTGTTGCCCTTGCCTATTCCGAAGAGGCCTTGGACGCACATCTCGATGGATTTTATTTCGGATCTGCCTGTTTCTCAGAAGATGTCTGTCATCTGGGTGGTGTGTGACCGTTTCTCTAAGATGGTCCATTTGGTTCCCTTGCCTAAGTTGCCTTCTTCTTCCGAGTTGGTTCCTCTGTTTTTTCAAAATGTTGTTCGTTTGCATGGTATTCCGGAGAATATCGTTTCTGACAGAGGGACCCAATTCGTGTCTAGATTTTGGCGGGCATTCTGTGCTAGGATGGGCATAGATTTGTCTTTTTCGTCTGCTTTCCATCCTCAGACTAATGGCCAGACCGAGCGGACTAATCAGACCTTGGAGACATATTTGAGGTGTTTTGTGTCTGCGGATCAGGATGATTGGGTTGCTTTTTTGCCATTGGCGGAGTTCGCCCTCAATAATCGGGCCAGCTCTGCCACCTTGGTGTCCCCGTTTTTCTGTAATTCGGGGTTTCATCCTCGATTTTCCTCCGGTCAGGTGGAATCTTCGGATTGTCCTGGAGTGGATGCTGTGGTGGAGAGGTTGCATCAGATTTGGGGGCAGGTAGTGGACAATTTGAAGTTGTCCCAGGAGAAGACTCAGCTTTTTGCCAACCGCCGTCGTCGTGTTGGTCCTCGGCTTTGTGTTGGGGACTTGGTGTGGTTGTCTTCTCGTTTTGTCCCTATGAGGGTTTCTTCTCCTAAGTTTAAGCCTCGGTTCATCGGCCCGTACAAGATATTGGAGATTCTTAACCCTGTGTCCTTCCGTTTGGACCTCCCTGCATCTTTTTCTATTCATAATGTTTTTCATCGGTCATTATTGCGCAGGTATGAGGTACCGGTTGTGCCTTCCGTTGAGCCTCCTGCTCCGGTGTTGGTTGAGGGTGAGTTGGAGTACGTTGTGGAAAAGATCTTAGACTCCCGTGTTTCCAGACGGAAACTCCAGTATCTGGTCAAATGGAAGGGATACGGTCAGGAGGATAATTCTTGGGTGACTGCCTCTGATGTTCATGCCTCCGATCTTGTCCGTGCCTTTCATAGGGCTCATCCTGATCGCCCTGGTGGTTCTGGTGAGGGTTCGGTGCCCCCTCCTTGAGGGGGGGGTACTGTTGTGAAATTGGATTCTGGGCTCCCCCGGTGGCCACTGGTGGAATTGAACTTGTGTGCATCATCCTCTCTGTTCACCTGTTCCCATCAGGATGTGGGAGTCTCTATATAACCTTGCTCCTCTGTCAGTTTCATGCCGGTCAACAATGTAATCAGAAGCCTTTCTTTGCATGTTCCTGCTACTAGACAACTCCCAGCTAAGTTGGACTTTCGTCCTTGTTTGTTTTTGCATTTTGTTCCAGTTCACAGCTGCTGTTTCGTTACTGTGTCTGGAAAGCTCTTGTGATCTGAAATTGCCACTCTGGTGTTATGAGTTAATACTAGAGTCTTAAAGTAATTTCTGGATGGTGTTTTGATAGGGTTTTCAGCTGACCATGAAAGTGCCCTTTCTGTCTTCCTGCTATCTAGTAAGCGGACCTCGATTTTGCTAAACCTATTTTCATACTACGTTTGTCATTTCATCTAAAATCACCGCCAATATATGTGGGGGCCTCTGTCTGCCTTTTGGGGAAATTTCTCTAGAGGTGAGCCAGGACTGTATTTTCCTCTGCTAGGATTAGTTAGTCCTCCGGCTGGCGCTGGGCGTCTAGGGATAAAACGTAGGCACGCTACCCGGCCACTGTTAATTGTGCGGCAGGTTTAGTTCATGGTCAGTTTAGATTCCATCTTCCAAGAGCTAGTTCTTATATATGCTGGGCTATGTTCTCTCGCCATTGAGAATCATGACACACTGTGTGTATTATTCCTGTACTGTGACATCACTGTGTGTATTATCCCTGTACTGTGACATCACTGTGTGTATTATACCTGTACTGTGACATGCCTGTGTGTATTATCCCTGTACTGTGACATCACTGTGTGTATTATCCCTGTACTGTGACATCGCTGTGTGTATTATCTCTGTACTGTGACATCACTGTGTGTATTATCCCTGTACTGTGACATCGCTGTGTGTATTATCTCTGTACTGTGACATCACTGTGTGTATTATCTCTGTACTGTGACATCGCTGTGTGTATTATCCCTGTACTGTGACATCACTGTGTGTATTATCCCTGTACTGTGACATCGCTGTGTGTATTATGTCTGTACTGTGACATCACTGTGTGTATTATCTCTGTACTGTGACATCGCTGTGTGTATTATCCCTGCACTGTGACATCACTGTGTGTATTATCCCTGTACTGTGACATCACTGTGTGTATTATCCCTGTACTGTGACATCACTGTGTGTATTATGTCTGTACTGTGACATCACTGTGTGTATTATCTCTGTACTGTGACATCGCTGTGTGTATTATCCCTGCACTGTGACATCACTGTGTGTATTATCCCTGTACTGTGACATCACTGTGTGTATTATCCCTGTACTGTGACATCGCTGTGTGTATTATCTCTGTACTGTGACATCACTGTGTGTATTATCTCTGTACTGTGACATCGCTGTGTGTATTATCCCTGTACTGTGACATCACTGTGTGCAGAAGCACACCAGGTCTTTGGTTCCAGTGTGCCTGCGGAGGATAAGAACCTTTCTGCCGTTCCTTCGGCTCTCCATGTAATATGCTGGTAGACATAAGAGCAGCTTAGATTCTCAGCATAGTTTAGTTTATCTTTGTCTGTGAATGGAGACGTGACGTCCTCTAACCTTCAGCTCACATTCTTCACCACCATAACATGAAATGCACAGAGATTCCAGAGAGGCTTCTGTCAACAGGACTGTGAGGCGTCCAGGAGCCCGTGGGCAGAACCGTCCAGGACGCAGGAATTGGGCGACACTGCACCAGTTAGGACTGGTTTCAGTTTTACCTTTCAAGATGGCAACCTCTCAATCAAACTGAGATCAAGTGAGCGAGAAAGCTCCGGGCTAAAATAACTGGATTGTAGTGGAATTATTTTCACGTGAAACAACTTGTGCAAAGGAAAACAACCGAACAAGCTGCCCCCGAGTGACCTGACGAGAGCGTCTCCTCCAGTCATCATCACTAACACCATCAGGACCAGAACCTTTTTTTATCTTAATCTTTAATTTTATATATATATATACATATATATATATATATATATATATTTATATTTATTTTAGAATTTTTGCATGTGTTTTATAGATTTTTTGGGATTTTTTGTACTTTTTCAGAGCTATATTTTTGTTTTTAAGAAACTTTTTTTTCTTTCTTAGCTCTTAAAGGGATTATCTTGATTGATCACTCTTTGTAATATGTAATAACATACACCTAAAGTAGAATATTGCCCTTAGTGTTTATTCTAAAAATATTGCCCTTCGCCTCTTTCAATAGCCCTTGGTCTGCCTGCCGCAATGTATGGGTAGGGATCACGTGTCGGATCACCCCACGTTAGTTTCCTCTGCTACTGTCAATTAAACCTTCTCCCACCATCACTTTTTTACGTTCCCACCTCCCAACAGTCTGCATGGGAGCTGCAAAGCCAAAACGGTGGGACTTTTTTTTATTATTAATTAGGACCCTTTCCAAAGTTCCTTCATTGCTTCTTTCAAGTGCATTACGGAATTTGCAATTAATGAGTTTCCAAACTAAATTTTGAGCAAAATGATGTAATGACGCCAATATGGTCCCATTCACATGTTGCAGTTTCCAGATATGCAAGCAAATGACCTCTACCAATTCTGAGAATATGCCATCATTTTACAAAATGCAAGATTTTCAATTTTGATCTGCATAAAAATAATATTTCTGGAAAAGCTAGTTACCATGCATAAAAATCAAGATACTGTTTCCCCTGTCCCAGGCTTTTTCTGCTCTGCATGAACAGAATGTACTTTCCATAGGTTATATTTATTTGTACAAGGCTTGGACGCTGCTGTTGACGGCTTTGATCCCTAATTTTTTCTGCAAAACTTGTCTTCTATCCAGCAAAAACTGGTCTGTTTTCGTAAAAACGTACATAATATATAACTAGGTTAACTCTTGGGGCCTTAAAGCTTGTGTCACCTTCCTGAACTCCCGTTTTGGCAGATTAATATGAATTAAAAAAAAAAATAAGACTACAAAATCTGACTACGCAGGGTTTGCTTTGTAGTCTGTTACCGTGTAGACACATACAGTAGGTTGCACATGTGCATTCTATATGCACACAGCTTTCAATGGTTTACAGCAGTCATCTTCAACTTATAGCGTCCAACTTTTGTTTAGACTACAACATAGCCACTCAGGGCATGGTGGGAGTTATAGTTTCCCAGTAGTTTTAAAGAGTAAACATCATTTTATTGAATTCATTTTTATTCATAAATCAATAGAACACATGAAAAGAAGAAACTTTGTAAAATATATTATCAGAGAGATCTGCTTCTTGTGGGACACTGCGGCAGTCCCGCTGTCCCCTGACTGCCAGGCCTTTTACATGGCTCCTCCCCGGTCTCCCTCGGGGTGACGGCGCTGGGGTTTGGAGGCTGGGGGGCGTGGCCTAATTTGAAAAGGGGCGGGCGCGCCTCTCTGCGGTTTCCGGATCCTCTCACTTGGACCCGGACCTGTTTGGGGCTGCCGGCACCATGGACCCGCTCCAGGAGGCGGTGAGAGAGAAAATTAGCAGGGAGGGCAGCGACTGGCTAGCGGCGCTATTGGCCGGGAGCAGCTCCCTCCCTGCAATGAGCCAGGCGATGCCGTCGGGCGGGGGGCGATCTGGCAGAGCCTCCCGGCTGCCGGCTCGCCTGAGCCCACCATTACATTTGAAAAGGAGCGCGCGCGGTTCAAGCGCGCGCGCTTCCTCACACGTGGGCAGACAGCGCGTCTCAGTAGCAGCGGTCGGGCAGGCACAGGAGGGGGCCATCCTGAAACCTATCGTCGCTGCTCTCTCGGCTGGTACGGTTTCTTGGGGAGGGGGTGCACAGCAACAGCTGCCGGGCACCACAGCTGGGTTAGGGCCGTTAACTGCTGCTGGTATGGGGGGAATTCAGGGGTCACCTGCGTCATCGCAGGAGGCTGAGGGAGTAGGGGAATCACAGGAGATATTTTCCCCGACTCCACAACCAATGGGGGACACTTGCAATAGCACAGGGAGGGGGTGGGAGGCTTTAATAGCGGCCCAACGGCAGGTACGTTCTACCTTAGTATTGGGGCAGCAAACTGTAGCTGGGCACACAAGGGTCAGAGTGGAGTCCCCTTTCCCCTCATGCCCATTGATTTTTACAACACCCCCTTCACTAATTCCTGGGGGGCAAGTAATTCCATCACAATTAGCAGCAGGAGCAGGAGAGCATCAGAACGCCTCAGCAGCCGTATCGCTGGTGGCAACCGATGTTGGACCTCCCGTACAAGGTGCTGGCACCCCGGCTCTGGTTGGCGGTCAGAGCGCGGGTAACCGCTCCGCGCGCAGCCTCTCCTCTTCGTCATCATCCGGACATGGTCGTCGACGCCGAAAAAGGCATAGGGAGCACTACGGTAACAGGGGGCATTCCCATAGGTCCAGATCCAGCCGTCGCAGCAGGTGGTCTAGGGCGTCACGGTGGCGCTCTCCATCCTCGTCGGATAGTTCATCCAGCCGGTCTCGTTGACACGGTTCATCACGACACAGGTCCACATCCTGGGTGGAACGGCGAAGTGCTAACATCCACGGAACTCAGGAACAGAGTCGCCCGGAACCTAGTATGCAACCCGGTGAGTACGCCTTTACTGGGGCTTGGGGCGGTAATAGGGGTAATACCGGGAATTTAGCGGACGCGATCCCGTTTAGCGTGGGTGGCGGCAGGATTTTTGTAAATCCCAGGGTGCTGCAACCTGCGGCACCGCCGAAACCATCCCCCCCCCGTCCCCGCCCGGGCATTTACAAAGATGGACTCTTTTGCGGCGTTCCACCCCTAGGGTCACATCTAGACATTAGCGTGAAGGAACAAATTTGGGCTAACGAGTTCATCGACATTTGGTCCCTCGTATCCACCGAGCAGCACTCGGTGGATAAGGAGAGACGGGTAGGCGAAAAAGTGTATGACAGGAAGCCTAAAGTAGCGAAAACTATTAACAATTGGCTGCAGGCTTTCGCGGTTTTAGGTTGCGTGATGGGAGAGAAGCACCCGGAACGCTGTTCCGAGCTCTTCATTTATTTAGACAGCATCTACTGTTCATACAAGTCCCACGGCGGTTCAGCATGGTGGAAATATGACGAAGATTTCCGCCGCCGGCTAGCCGTCAACCCACACTTGGGGTGGGGGGTCAAGGCCACTGATTCATGGTTGCGATTGATGATGGCCCAAAAAACCCTGCAGCCCTTTCCTGGGTCGTCCGCCGGCCTGGCCAACAGTACAGGGTCGGCGGTCATATGAAGACCTGGCACTTGTTGGCTTTTCAACGAGGGCCACTGCAAATTCTACGGATTGTGCAAATACAAGCACGAATGTTCCGTGTGTGGGGGAACCCACTCTGCATCAAAATGCTCCAGACCCCCTCAAAAAGCGAATAGCAACAAGACACCCGCAGGGGGTGAACCATCTGACACCGGTGATCGTAAAAAGCATGGAACCGTGGCTGGCCAGATACCCCAATAAACCGGCTGCGGCACAACTCAGCTTTGGTTTTTCTTTCGGTTTTTTCATCGCTTTCGTTTTTTCGAATAAACCCCAGTCGTCCCCTAATTTAAAATCTGCCAGAGACTTCCCAGTTATCCTGTACGAAAAATTGAATAAGGAAATTCAAGCAGGACGCTTCCAGGGCCCTTTTAACGCTCCCCCCTTTTATAACTTACGAGTTTCCCCTTTGGGCATTGTTCCCAAGAAAGAATCGGGTAAATACCGGCTGATTCACCATTTGTCCTACCCAAAAGGCAGATCGGTGAACGACGGCATCCCGGGAGACGACACCGCGGTAACGTATATACCTTTTGACAGAGCCGTTGAAATGGTCAGAAAAGCTGGGCCAGGTGCCCTTATGGCCAAATCAGATATCGAATCCGCATTCCGGCTGCTCCTGGTTCACCCGGACTGCTACCACTTGTTAGGAGCCATGTTCGGGGGCCAATACTACAACGACACGTGCCTCCCTATGGGATGCTCAATTTCCTGCCATTATTTTGAAATGTTTAGTATATTTCTGGAATGGGTTGCCCGCAAGGTAACGCGTTTGCCATCGATTACGCACTACCTCGATGACTTTTTGCTTGTGGGCCCGGCTAATTCGGAAAAGTGTTCTCAGGCCCTGGTCCAATTTAAGGATGTCATGTCCCTTTTCGGCGTTCCCCTGTCTCCGAAAAAAACGGTCGGTCCTGTCCCCGTAATCACTTTCCTCGGGATCAAAATTGACTCGGTCGCCATGGAATTCAGGTTGCCCCAAGACAAGATTGCAAAGCTTTTAGACCTAATCGCGGGGTGTTTATCGGTCGGTAAGGTTTCACTAGTTCAAATGCAATCTCTTCTCAGATCCCTGAATTTCGCCTGTAAGATAATGCCGATGGGCAGAATTTTTTCTCGCAGGTTGATTCTGGCCACGAAAGGCGTGAGGCAACCTCACCACAGGATTAGGATCACTGCTCAGCTGCGCAGTGATCTGACCATATGGCAGCGTTTTCTCATTTCCTACAACGGCAGAACGTGTTTTCAGGAGGATGAATGCGACAGCGACAGCCTGGGCCTAAGGTTTGGACCAGCTGGTATGGCGGGTTTCAGCGTCAGTTTTGGGGATCAGACATGTGTTGGTACATGGCCCGAATCTTGGGTTGCCAGAGCGTGGCCCCAGGACCCGGTGTTAACGGAGTTGTTCCCCCTGGCGGCAGCCATGGAACTTTGGGGGTTTTATGCAACAAGCGTATCCGACTGCAGCTTAGAACGGACAAGGCTATACATGCCATTAATTTCCTGTCATCTTCCTCTTTACCTGTCATAAAGGTCATCGGTTTTACTGTGTTAAAATGCTTTGAGACCAACACATGTTTAAAGGCGAGCGCCTATGACAGTATGAATGACTGTTTTACGAATGTCAAACTTCGGTCTGATTCACAGGTGCGATATGGCCGGCAGCCGAGGGAACAACAGCGAATCCTGGAATGCCCTCCTTCGGTTTGGGATGCCCTGGAGAATTAATTCCCCTGATAAGGTCTTCCATCGCTCCCTCCACCTGGAGAGCATACGGTAAGGCATGGGATGAGTGGTGCAGTTTGGCAGCTGAGGAACCGGTAGGTAATTCGGACTACCTGAGGCTTCAGGTTACTTTGGCTTTCCTGGCGCGTCTGCAGGCCTCTGGGGTCTTGGGAGCGGTGGCTCGTAACCGCATATCGGGTGTGGCTTTCCATTTTAAACTACGCAGTTGGCCCGATTCAACCAAGCATTTTTTGATCGGGCAAGTACTGAAAGGCTGGCGTCGGGCAAGCGCGCGGAACGACCAAAGGAGGCCTATTTCCTTCCCTCTCCTGTCCAGTTTGGTCAGGGTTTCGGGTACTGTTTGCGACTCCGCTTACGTAGCCACTTTGCTCTCAGCGGCCTTCGGCTTGGCTTTTTTCGGGGCCATGCGGGTCAGCGAGATACTCCCCTCGTCCCGCCGCAAGGCAGGCGGCCTGCAGCTGGACGACATAGTGATCTGCGACGACGGGTTGAGGGTGAGGGTGCGCAGGTCCAAAACCGACCAGGAAGGCAGGGGCACTTGGTTCCCTCTTTTTGCTATCGAGGGGGCGATTTGCCCATTAGCATTGATCAAAAGTTACATGCAGGTCAGGAGCATCGGGTCACAATTGTTCATCCACGAAAACGGCTCTCCCCTTTTTGCGTGCCAGTTTTTGGCGGTTCTTAGACACGCGCTGTCATTCTTAGGTCTGCCCGCGGCAGATTTCGGTACCCATTCGTTTAGGATCGGCGCAGCGACGGAAGCCTCCAGGGCGGGTCTTTTCGAATCGGATATTCAGAGGGTTGGTAGATGGAGGTCCCACTGTTTCACCAGGAATATCAGGCCCGAATTAGTCCTGTAAGAGTTTTCGTCAAGAATACACTTTTATGCGGGTTGTTGACGTTTTTTTTTTTTTCTCCTAGATTGCATTTCGCTTTGCTTAACAATACTTTTTGTCTTTGGTTTCAGATGGTATGCGGCCCAGCATATGGCTGGTGGGTCATTCTTACATATATTGGGCAGCACGGCGGGTGGAATTATGCCCAGGAGGTCGATCGCTTGGCCTTACAGGAATGGACGTCATCTGGCGTGGAACGAGGGGTCTTACATGGTCCCAAGTCTTTCCGGAAGTTGTGCGTGTTGCAAGAGTAGCGTCTTCCCCGACAGTGGTGGTTATTCATGCCGGAGGGAATGACCTGGCTTCTTTTCCTCTCGCTGAACTGTTGACCCTGATGAGAGCTGATTTGGACAAACTTCCAGGTTTCTTTCCAGTGATGTGTTTAGTGTGGTCGGAGTTGATTCCTAGATTGGTTTGGTGAGGTGCCAGGGAGCTGAGCGCCATGGAAAGATCTAGACGCACTTTAAACCAGCGGATATCTCGCTTCATCAGGTTTAAGAATGGCGTGGTGGTGAGGCACCACCGATTAGAGGGGGATAATTCCGGTTTTCTCCTATCGGATGGGGTCCATCTTAATGATGCCGGCTTAGATATCTTCCTGGATGGTCTTCGGGAAGGGGTGGTTCAGGCGCTCCATTCTTTGGGTGGGTCGTAGCTCGTGTCACGGGCTACTCCGTGGCGGAATGGGTGGAGTTTATGGTGGTGAGGATACTTGCACCGGGAGACCGGAAGGCAGACAATCTCCCTACACCCGATTGGTTGGCAAATTTTTGCCGGTTTTAAGCTGCGACCTTAATTTTAAGCCAAAAGAAAAGATTGAAGTTATATGAACAAGTTATTTCATAAAATAAACAAGTTATATTTAAATATTCATTTGTGGCGTCACTTTGTGGGAGAATAGTGACTGATCATTAATTCTTAAAAATTCCGAATTCACTGGCAAAATGTATCTTCATGGAATACGGACATTCCCATTACTGAGTTAGGAGATGACAGTTGGTGCTCATAAGGTTCTATGAATAACTTTAGCTGTTGTTCCTGTATCTGCCTCTAGCCCCTCCCCTCTATGTCTATATCTGTCTCTAGCTCCTCCCTAGAATGTCTGTGTCTGCCTCTAGCTCCTCCCCTCTATGTCTATATCTGTCTCTAGCTCCTCCCTAGAATGTCTGTATCTGCCTCTAGCTCCTCCCCTCTGTCTATATCTGTCTCTAGCTCCACCCTAGAATGTCTGTATCTGCCTCTAGCTCCTCCCCTCTATGTATATAGCTGTCTCTAGCTCCTCCCTAGAATGTCTGTATCTGCCTCTAGCTCCTCCCCTCTGTCTATATCTGTCTCTAGCTCCTCCCTAGAATGTCTGTATCTGCCTCTAGCTCCTCCCCTCTATGTCTATATCTGTCTCTAGCTCCTCCCTAGAATGGCTGTATCTGCCTCTAGCTCCTCCCCTTTATGTCTATATCTGTCTCTAGCTCCTCCCTAGAATGTCTATATGTGCCTCTAGCCCCTCCCCTCTATGTCTATATCTGTCTCTAGCTCCTCCCTAGAATGTCTGTGTCTGCCTCTAGCTCCTCCCCTCTATGTCTATATCTGTCTCTAGCTCCTCCCTAGAATGTCTATGTGACTCTAGCTCCTCCCCTCTATGTCTATATCTGTCTCTAGCTCCTCCCTAGAATGTCTGTGTCTGCTTCTAACTCCTCCCCTCTATGTCTATATCTGTCTCTAGCTCCTCCCTAGAATGTCTATGTGACTCTAGCTCCTCCCCTCTATGTCTAGATCTGTCTCTAGCTCCTCCCTAGAATGTCTGTATCTGCCTCTAGCCCCCCCCTCTATGTCTATATCTGTCTCTAGCTCCTCCCTAGAATGCCGGTCTGCCTCTGGCTCCTACCTTTCAAGTCTATATCTGTCTCTAGCTCCTCCCTAAGATGTCTGTGTCGGTCTCTAGCTCCTCCCCTCTATGTCTATACCTGTCTTTAGCTCCTCCCTAGAATATCTGTATCAGCCTCTAGCTCCTCCCCTCTATGTCTATACCTGTCTTTAGCTCCTCCCTAGAATATCTGTATCAGCCTCTAGCTCCTCCCCTCTATGTCTATACCTGTCTTTGGCTCCTCCCTAGAATATCTGTCAGCCTCTAGCTCCTCCCTCCTCTAGAATTTTAAAAGCACCAACTGTCATTTCCTATCTCAGTAATGGGGAAAATTTTACCTCTGAATTGAGAGTGAAAGATCAGTCCAGAAGGAGAAAGAAGCTGATAAGATATATCACAGAGTTTCTCATTTTCATGTGTTCTATTGATTTATGAAATAAAAGTTAAAACAATGGTTACTCTTTAATGCCACAATATGGAGGTAGGCTCATATTTCCCTACAGATATTCAAGTTGAATGATCCATGGCTGTCCAGAATACCAAATGCTGCTAATCTCACAGGAAAACTAGTGATGAAGAAAGTAAAAATCCATTCTAAAATATTGCTTGTTGCTTCAAATGGAACCCTATGCTATAAAGCCGCTGTAAGTAGACAACCTCCTTAAGTAGTTAGAATTTAATTATTCAAGGACTCGTTATGTCCACACTTAGGCACTAGGGATGAGTGAGCACTAAAATGCTCGGGTGCTCGGTACTTGGAGGTGGGACGCTCGGACAGGCTCAACTCATAACGAGTATAATGGAAGTCAAAGGGAAACTAAAGCATTCCCCATAAGCCCCACCCCACCCCCCGGAAGACCCTCCCAGGAGGGCAACGAAAAATCACTGAAATGGATGGAAACAGTGCTCCAATGGAAAAAGAACAGCATGGGGAAGACGCCTGGACACATCTCTGACTCCCAGGTCGGTGCTGGGAACACTGTTGTCAGAGTACTATGCAACTTTTACGGACTGACAATAAAATATACAAATCCGAAGGTAAAATGGATTTTACAGGAAAAAATGTTAGGAAACATTCCTCCTGTAAAATGACTTGTACGTAAAGCAAAATTAAAAAGAAAAAAAAAGCGCGAAAATGTGTTCAGTCCACAGAGGTGTCGGCCCGAAGGAGGACGTGCCCTGCAGCCAGGATCTGACCTGGAGTGGAAGGTGCGTGACTGAGGAAGGTGCGGCGCAGCCCCTCGGGTGGAAGATGGCGAAGAATAAGGCATGACCGAAGGCGGAGTTGTTGGAAGTGACGAGTACTGCGATGAGCGAGTCAGAAGAACGGCCCCCAGAAGTGTGAATGGAAAAAGACCGCGAGGTAGCGGCGTCATTCTGCTGTGAGGAGAAGAGCGGAGAGCACCAGCATCAGCGTGAGCACGAAAGCAGTCATTATCATGGCTTCCAGCGGGATGGGTGAACGAGCGATAGCCAGTGCTGTACTGAAGCTGGAGGACATGATCCAGTTCAAGACATCCGGTGTCTCGGTGGTGACAAAGGCTCAGAAGACAGTAGGATGAGGCCGCGGACAGAGCATGCGGGCGGTACTCATAGCACACAAATACAGCATCTACTTCTGGGGTGACCAGAGTGGGACGGAAGATGTCTGGATGAAAGTGAAGGTGAACGAACTGTGCCGTGGTTAGTCCGAAGGCGCGCAATGTCCCGAGACCAGAGAGGCTTAAGTGGGGAGAGTTTAGAACACTCTTTTACTAGAGGAAGGTAAATATTTTGCCCTGAAAAGGACTTTTCT
The DNA here is from genome assembly GCF_051348905.1 of Ranitomeya variabilis. Taxonomy (NCBI): domain Eukaryota; kingdom Metazoa; phylum Chordata; class Amphibia; order Anura; family Dendrobatidae; genus Ranitomeya; species Ranitomeya variabilis. The sequence continues at coordinate 29,090,954 of NC_135232.1, forward strand.
TTTAATTGTGCAGCAGTGGTAAACAAGTACTGCAATAGTGTGGCACCCCAGAGTTCGGTTGAAATGGTGACATTGCCTCCCTCTGAAGGGTGATGTCATGCCTAGAAGCAGGAAGAGGTCCTCATGCCAGGTAATACACAGCATGCATCACAATTCCTGCTCCAGGCCAGAAGGGGGAGCTCCAGACCTGACTTTAGGGGAGCTGCTCGCTCTGGTCGGGAGGAGTCAGTTAAGTCTGTAAGGAGTTAGGCTACGTTCACATTTGCGGTCGGCGCCGCAGCGTCGCCGCATGCATCGTGCGCCCCTATATTTAACATGGGGGCGCATGGACATGCGTCGCACTTGCGTTTTGCGCCGCATGCGTCACTGCGGCGCACGCGTCCGGGCGCAGAGGACGCAGCAAGTTGCATTTTTGCTGCCTCCAAAATCAATGAAAAAAAGGACACATGCGGCGCAAAACGCAGCGTTGTGCATGCGTTCACATTTGCGTTGTGCGTTGCGTCGCCGACGCTGCGGCGCACACCGCAAATGTGAACGTAGCCTTAGTCTGAGAGGGAGAGGAGAGAAGTCGAGGAGAACCTGGGGAGTGGAGCTGTGACCAAGCTCACCCCAGAACAGAGCACTGACCAAGAAGACGCCAGAGTCCTGGCTGTGTGGGTGCTGTACAGACGAATCTGGAGGGCAGGGAACTGCAAGCTCCCTGGCCACACCGAACACTCAGAGGCACCACAGCAGACCAGTAGCCTGGGGCTGCCAGTGAAAAGGCAGTGCCCATGATAGGCTCACACTGTCTGCCATAAGGGTTAGGAGCAACAGAAAAGTGAGAGGACTTGTGCAGAGCTTCAGGCAGCAAGGATCTGAGAATACAGCGCAGAAGGAAATCCTCCAGACCCACCTGGCTAAGTGGATCCCAAGTTGCTTCCAGGCTGCCCAGACCCCATCATTACTTTTTACCCGTGCTCCGGATTGCACCTGCAACTAACAACTAAAGGTAAAGGAAACTGCAATCCTTGTGTCCTCCAGTCATTTCACGCACCCTCAGTCCTGCACCTCATCGTCTACGATCCCTTATCATCTGCACCGGTAGCCCTGGGGCACTGGTAGCCCTGGGCCCCCCTCCACCTGTGGGGAGCAGAACTATCACAGCTGCGTCACCATCGGCTCCAGCGGTCCCCTTAGGCAGCGTCGGACATCCATTGCCGAACACCACAGGTGGCGTCACAAACTAACTCCCTATAGACTTTATTTCCCTTTTATTTCTTTAATTTTATTGGACGCCCAGGGCCACGGACCGGGTCACTGCTGCGGTGACAACACCTGTCCCGAGTACCCCACGGTCCTAGTGGGCACTTCAATAGCAATATGAAACCCTGTCTATATACCTGGTCTAAAATACGCTCACCCTTCTATAACAACTCTCCCTGAACTGCTTCCTGATGACAGTGTGCCGAGCATGACATCACCGGGCTGGCCAATCAAAGTAATGCCAGCAGCCAACAAGGCTGCGGTATTACTGTGTATGTCAGGGAGTCCCCACATGTTTATTGGCTATCTAACAGGCACAAAACATGTGGGGCGGGGATTTAAACTTGGCGCTCAGGCACCCGCGATACTCAATCGAGTAACAAGCATATCTGAGCACGCCGGTACTTGAACGAGTATCGATCTGTGGCAAGCGTGCTTAATCACTTGTTAAAAAGCATATTAAATGGAAAGAGGGGGCATAGCTAAAGAAGAATATAATGCTGTCTGCAGGGGATGCAGGGCAAGAGTTAGAAGAGCTAAAGCCAGTAAGGAAGTGAGGCTTGCAAGGGATACCAAAAGCAGCAAAAAAGGATTGGGGGGGGGGGGGGGGCTATGTCAAAAGCAAAAGAAAAGTCAAGGATGCTATAAGATTTTTACAGGATGAAAAGGGAGAAGTGGCCAAAAATTATGGAGAGGCCCAACTTTTATATTCCTATCTTGCATCTGCGTTCTCTAAGAAAGAAAATGTAATGTCAACTGATCTTCACGGTGCCATGGACAGAATAAAAGAATCCACACTATCTATAGAGATGGTGAGGGAACACTTAGCTAATTTACATTAATTTAAATCTCCTGGTCCAGATTAATTACATCCTAGGGTACTGAAGGAGATAGCAAAGGAAAGTGCAGAACCACTGGCCAGAATCTAAGAAAAATCCTGGAAAACAGTCCCTGAAGATTGGAGAAGGGCAAAGGTTGTCCCTAACTTCAAAAAAGGAAAGAAGTTGGAGCCAGGAAATTACAGGCTAGTGAGCCTTACTTCTATACCAGGAGATCTGTGAACAAATTATTAAACAGCATGTATGTAAGTACTTCGATAAGAATACAGTAATTAACCAGAGTCATGCCAGATTCATCTAATTTCCTTCCATGGTTGAATCACTGACTGTGTGGATCAGGGAAATGTGGTAGATATAGTATATCTCGACTTCAGCAAAGCATTTGATAAAGTATCTCATACTATACTTATAGAAAAAAATAACCAAGTATGGGATTGACAAGGCTACGGTTAAGTGGTTTCATAACTGGCTCAGTGGTACTAAATGGTTGCACATCCAATTGGAAAAGTATTTCAAGTGGGGTACCACAAGCCTCTGTCCTGGTCCCTTGTAGATGATGCAAGGCTAGGAGGGATAGCTAACACTAGAGAAGACAGAAAGGATTCAGAACGATCCAGATAAGCTTGAACAATGGGCAGCAACTAATTGAATGGTATTTAACAGGGAAAAATGCAAGATTCTACATCTGGGCAATGAAAATTACATCTACAGAATGGGAGGAATAGAACTAAGCAACAGCACATGTGAAAAAGACCTGGGTATACTAATAGATCACAGACTGCACATGAGTCAACAGTGTGATGCAGCAGCAAAAAAGGCAAACACTAGGATGTATTAAGAGAAGTGCAGCACCCCAGAGTCCTGGTCGTTGCAGTACTGTGGCTCCGCCACTATGGGGAGCTATGGTGCGTCCGATGGCACTGAAGTTCATCTGATCAGGTATCACAGACACCAATACATTTCACAGCCGGGCCTCCGGGGGGAGCTAAGGGTGCTATTCATTAGGCCACTCCCCACCATAGTGGGTAAACTGGGGGTCAGGCAGGAAGTTAGATCAGAAGCTGACTGGGTTGGAACCAGGCAACACCTTGTGGCAGAGGGTGTTGTAGGGGAAGATACAGTAGGGTCTCTGTCAGGGGTGGGATCCTGACAGAGGCTTGGCAACGAGAACGAACGAAACGGGACCGTGCCTGCTCCGGGTAGCGGCGGTGCCCAAGGAAGGATTAGAAGCGAGATAGATTGTGCTGAGTGAGAAACGGGATCACGCAATAAGGAGAATACCAGTAGGAGTCGTGCTGTAAGACCGAAGCAACATCCTTCTGAGGCGCACTACCGGTGGCCGGAACGCCGAGGGAGTAGAATAACATTCAGCTTCAAGCAATACTCCAAACAGCGGCAGGACAGTCAGTCTCAGGCGGGCTGTCTAACTCAAATCACCTATGAAGTCTTGGGAGGCAATTGTGGGAGAGGGGCGTCTCTAGGGTCCCGGAAGAACTCCAGGCCTACCCGTCAAACGGGTGCCGTTCCTACCCGAACCTCAGGGAGGGACGGAGGATTAGCAGAACATCATCTAATCGAGTTGTGAGGGAACATCAGAAACAGACACAACAGTTGTGGGGTACTTTCCGTAAGCACAGCAGGGAAGGACTACAACACATAGCGCTAGGGGGAAGGCACAGATTTCCTCCTGTGAAGAGGACTCTGGAAGTGCCATTGGATCGGCCGGACTTGTGCAGCCTGGTGAGCCGTATTCTGGATTGAGGACTCAGAGATCTTCAGTAAAGAGGTAAAGAGACTGCAACCTGGTGTCCTCGTTATTTATCGCGACTTGCACCCCACAACTGCACCGTTACAACACCACTTATTGCACCGGATGTCCCCCACTGACAGACAGGGCCACGGACCGGGTCTAGCCACCGTGACAACCCCAGAGCAGAGACTCAGAGGCCCGGCTCCGGGTACCCCTCGGCCCTGCGGCGGTGTGGGGGCGCTCCAATTTGGCGTCACGAACAGGATCTACTTAAGCCTGAAGAATCAGGTCATGTGTGCCTTGGAACTGTGATTTATAGTGCTTGGACTGTACTTTATTAGAAGGGCCGTGTATTGCCGCTTGCCGCCAGAAGTTCCCGCCAAAACCGCCGCCATTACAGCGCTAAGGAGAGCGCAGGAGAAGAAGGGCGTGGAAGTGGGCGTGAACAAGCTGAAGAGCGCGAAAGACAATGGCCGCCCAGTCTAAATATCTCGGCCCCTTGAGGACGTGTCCGTCAGCAGCCGAGATCCGCCTCCTGATCCTCAATGGTGGTCAGAGACAGAGAAAACGGAACCGCCCACGAAGGAGAGAGTGGGAAAAGGACCAGGAAGAAGAAGTCAGCGACATGGAGGACGCCATGGCCAGCCGCTCGGAGCCGGAGCGTGGGGTCGGAGCCAAGGACTCCCCCAGCTACCCGGAGAGGCACCGCAGCCAGACCTCCACAGTTGACGCTGACCTCCTGCAGACCGGAGCGGATGAGCTGATCCACCAACCCCGGCGGATGCAGCTGAGCACTGAGGCCGGGTGGAAGAAGACCATCATCGGGAGCCTCGCCAGACGTCTGTCGGCAGCCTCGTCTGGTCCGGAGCAAGAAAGAAGTTCCAGCGCTCCGAAGCCAGAAAGCAGGGCCCTGCCGGAAAGCGAGATGCTGCAAGCAGAGATGACAACGCCGCAGCACAAGGCCCCGCAACCAGCGTTCCAGACCCCAGCGGAGGCGGAGCAGACCGGCACCGGAGGGACCGCATCTGAAGCAGGTATGAAGGACGACCCTGCCCTGACGACCGACACCACTCCAGCGACTGCTAGTGCCACAGCTGCTGACTCCATTCCAGTGACTGATCTTGCAGCAGCCGCTACCTCTGCTGCAGCAAATGCCCATACTCAAGCTGCGCAGACCTCCATCGCTGCGCATGATTTAACTGTATATGAGAGACGGATTAACGGCGTGTGTCCAGCACTAGGTGCAACCCTGGACTTCACCCTTCCCGGGCCAAGAGGGGTTAAGTGCCAGGTGCAGCCCTGGAAGCCGTTCAACTAAGCCTCGGAAACCTGAAACTGTAAATAGTTAACTGTTTATTTCCTTGCTGTTTTGCTGCTAAAACCCGTCCTGGGTTAACTCTTAAAGGGATCCCTTTGTTTACCCGGGATCCCTATTGCTTTTTATTTTTGCTTTCACTTTCATTTTTGCTTTTTTGTTCCACAATGTTATAAAAACTGCTGAATCATGAACAATGCATGATACAAACTTCTTGTAAATAGTTGCACCTTATTAAAGGCGCTTCCTACTGGTTTTACTTAAAGACTCTTTGTGAAGATACCACACTGGAACCTTTGCTGAGTAAAGACTGGTAGCTAGAGAAGAAGTGCTACCTCATAAAGACTTGGTCCCCTCTTAAAGGGGATGTTCACGTGTTGCACTTAAAGAAATTATAATGTTGACATGTAAAAGATATATGTATTCCACTGGTTAACTGAAAAGAAATGTTGATAATGTCCCTTAGAAGAAAGTGTGAGAGCTAGAAGAAAGATGCAGTAGGCCCGTAGGGGTAGACAGAGTGTCCTGCATAGTCGGAAGTAAGAAAGTATTAATGAAGGTTGATGATATAAGGAAATAGTTAATAATGTTGATAAGAAATGGGGATAGAAGGTAAACCCTGAGTCCTCCATAGTAAGTCAGTTGATGTAAAGAAAGAGTTAGTAATGTGTTACAGAGGACAGAAAGTGAACCCGTAGGGGTTAGGTAGTGAGTCCTCCTAGGAGCTATACGTAGATGGCTCAGTGCTCTTAAACAGAAAGTATGTTATGTCCTATACTATGTATAGCAGTTGAAAAGGCAGTAGGCCCTGGCTGAACGGGGCGGTCCTGTAACAGAAAGGAGAGGCAGTAGGTCTGGTGCCGATAGGACAGGCGGTCCTGCAGACTCAAAGAAGGAGAATGAAAAAGTTAACTTGCCTTATAATGTGATTATAGGAAGGCCTTTGGTGGATACAGAGTGTATGTCCTTAAGGGCAATGTTAAAGTATTGTTCAGCAATTTTTGCACTTAGTAGAATACCCGGTTGGGTAACAGGAGTTATTTATAGCCTGTAATTTATAATGTTTAACCATGTTTTGTAACGTTCAAGTGTCCTCACCTCCCATAAAGGGAAGCTTGTTCAAGTATACGTATTGTTATTTGCACTCAACAAAATTGTATGTCTTTTTGCTAAACTTGTATTGTTGTTTTCTTCCCAGTCCCGGAGTACTGTGTTTAACCAGGGGGGAGTGCAGCGCCCCAGAGTCCTGGTCGTTGCAGTACTGTGGCTCCGCCACTATGGGGAGCTATGGTGCGTCCGATGGCACTGAAGGAGTTCATCTGATCAGGTATCACAGACACCAATACATTTCACAGCCGGGCCTCCGGGGGGAGCTAAGGGTGCTATTCATTAGGCCACTCCCCACCATAGTGGGTAAACTGGGGGTCAGGCAGGAAGTTAGATCAGAAGCTGACTGGGTTGGAACCAGGCAACACCTTGTGGCAGAGGGTGTTGTAGGGGAAGATACAGTAGGGTCTCTGTCAGGGGTGGGATCCTGACAGAGGCTTGGCAACGAGAACGAACGAAACGGGACCGTGCCTGCTCCGGGTAGCGGCGGTGCCCAAGAAAGGATTAGAAGAGAGATAGATTGTGCTGAGTGAGAAACGGGATCACGCAAAAGGAGAAATACCAGTAGGAGTCGTGCTGTAAGACCGAAGCAACATCCTACTGAGGCGCACTACCGGTGGCCGGAACGCCGAGGGAGTAGAATAACATTCAGCTTCAAGCAATACTCCAAACAGCGGCAGGACAGTCAGTCTCAGGCGGGCTGTCTAACTCAAATCACCTATGAAGTCTTGGGAGGCAATTGTGGGAGAGGGGCGTCTCTATGGTCCCGGAAGAACTCCAGGCCTACCCGTCAAACGGGTGCCGTTCCTACCCGAACCTCAGGGAGGGACGGAGGATTAGCAGAACATCATCTAATCGAGTTGTAAGGGAACATCAGAAACAGACACAACAGTTGTGGGGTACTTTCCGTAAGCACAGCAGGGAAGGACTACAACACATAGCGCTAGGGGGAAGGCACAGATTTCCTCCTGTGAAGAGGACTCTGGAAGTGCCATTGGATCGGCCGGACTTGTGCAGCCTGGTGAGCCGTATTCTGGATTGAGGACTCAGAGATCTTCAGTAAAGAGGTAAAGAGACTGCAACCTGGTGTCCTCGTTATTTATCGCGACTTGCACCCCACAACTGCACCGTTACAACACCACTTATTGCACCGGATGTCCCCCACTGACAGACAGGGCCACGGACCGGGTCTAGCCACCGTGACAACCCCAGAGCAGAGACTCAGAGGCCCGGCTCCGGGTACCCCTCGGCCCTGCGGCGGTGTGGGGGCGCTCCAGAAGCATAGAGTCTAGTTCACGTAAAGTAATTATCCCTCTCTACGCCTCCTTGGTCAGGCCTCTTCCGGAATACTGTGTCCAGTTCTGAGTACCACATTTTAAAAAAGACATTGAAAAACTGGAACATGTTCAGAGAAGAGTGACCAGGATGGTGAGCGGACTGCAAACTATGTCCTATGAGGAACGGTTAAAGGGTCTGGGAATGTTTAGATTGCATAAAAAGACTAAGAGGAGACTTAATAGCTGTCTACAAGTATCTGAAGGGCTGTCACAGTGTAGAGGGATCATCATTATTCTCATCTGCACATGGAAACATGAGCAGCAAAGGAATTAAACTAAAAGGGAGAAGATACAGATTAGATATTAGAAAAAACTATTTGACAGTGAGGGTGAGCAATGAGTGGAACAGGCGGCCACGAGAGGTGGTGAGTCCTCCTTCAATGGAAGTCTTCAAACAGAGGCTGGACAGACATCTGTCTGAGATGGTTTAGTGAATCCTGCATTGAGTAGGGAGTTGGACACAATGACCCTGGAGGTCCTTTCTAACTGTGTCGGCTGCTGAGAAGCAACAAATTGTGGAGTATTTAGGTCAAGGCATGACTACAATCAATATTGCCAAGACACTTCATTGTGATCATCGCACAATCAAGAAGTATGTAGCTGATTCCCAGCACACACGTGTGCGTGCTGATAAGGAAAAATTGAGGACTCTTTCCAACAGGCAATTGTGTAAGGTTAAAAGAGCAGCTGCAAAAATGCCTGGTCATAGCAGCAGACAAGTTTTTGAAGCTGCTGGTGCCTCCAACGTCCCCAGAACAACAAGATGCAGGGTCCTTCAGCGGTTTGCAGCTGTGCGTAAGCCATCCTGTCGACCACCTCTATCCACTGCACACAAGCAGAAACGGCTCCAGTGGGCCAAACGATACATGAAGACTGACTTCCAAACTGTTTTGTTCAACGATGAGTGCCGTGCAACCCTCGATGGTCCAGATGGATGGAGAGGAGGATGGCTGGTTGATGGACACCCCATGAAAACACGGCTAAGGCGCCAACAAGGAGGAGGTGGAATAATGTTTTGGGCTGGAATCATGGGGAGAGAGATTGTCGGCCCCTTTATGATCCCTGAAGGGGTAAAGATGAACTCCATAATCTATGTGGAGTTTCTAAAACAACACTTCCTGCCATGGTTCAAGAGGAAGAACCGTGCTTTCCGCAGCAAGATAATTTTCATGCATGATAATGCACATGTCTCATGTCTCATGCTGCAAAAAACACATCTGCATCTCTGGCTGCTATGGGCATAAAAGAGGACAAACTTATGGTGTGGCCACCATCTTCCCCTGACCTCAACCCCATTGAGAACCTCTGGAGCATCATCAAAAGGAGTGTCTATGATGGCGGGAGGCAGTTCACATCTAAGCAACAGCTCTGGGAGGGTATTCTGTCCACATGCAAAACAATTGAAGCAGAAACCATCCAAAAACTGACAAATTCAATGGACGAGAGAGTTCAGAAGCTTCTTTCGAACAAGGGGTCCTATGTGCAAATGTAACATCACCTAGAATAAAGTTTTCACTTGAAAACTGTTTGATTTAATTCTGTAATAAGCTGATAATGCTTATAACTTCACAATTGACCGTTTTTTTGTTCAAAATAAAAAAAAAGGTTGAAAACTCTGCTGTGCATAATAATTTGGAACATGCATTTTGAGTGTTTATTTTTTTAAAAAAGATACTGTTTTCATAGGCAGTTTGTTCCAAAACATTGAAATTATACTAGAATAGTAGATGACTGGAAAATAACAATGACTGTAATTCAGATAGGTAATTTAGAGAAAATATGAGGAAATATTATTTGCATAATAATTTGGAACACAGTGTACAGGGTTAAAAATATTATTTACAGTACACAAATTTATGATGACAAACTGGTACAGAGGGGAGATGACCCTGTCCTTGCGGACTTACATTCTACGGGATACGGGGAAGAGACAGAAGGTCGGGGATGCGGCAGCTCTGGTGGTGGGGAGGCGGCAGCTCGGGTGGTTGGTGAGGCGGCAGCTCGGGTGGTTGGTGAGGCGGCAGCTAGGGTGGTTGGTGAGGCGGCAGCTCGGGCGGTTGGTGAGGCGGCAGCTCGGGCGGTTGGTGAGGCGGCAACTTGGGCGGTTGGTGTGGCGGCAGCTCGAGTGGTTGGTGAGGCGGCAGAATGGTTATTGTAGACTGTAGGCTTTCTTGAAGAGATGAGTTTTCAGGTTCCGTCTGAAGGATCCGAGGGTGTTGGATAATCGGACGTGTTGAAGCGTGGAATTCCAGAGGATGGGGGATATTCGGGAGAAATCTTTGAGGAGGTTGTGTGAGGAGCGAATAAGTGTGGAGGAGAGTAGGAGGTCTTGGGAGGATCGGAGATTACATGAGGGAAGATATTGGGAGATTAGTTCAGAGATATAGGGAGGGGACAGGTTGTGGATGGCTTTGTAGATCAGTGTTAGTACTTTGAACTGGATTCGTTGGGGAATTGGGAGCCAGTGGAGGGATTTGCAGAGGGGAGAAGCAGGGGAGTAGTGAGGAGAGAGGTGGATTAGCCGAGCAGCAGAGTTGAGGACAGACTGGAGTGGTGCAAGAGAGTTAGCGGGGAGGCCACAGAGGAGGGTGTTGCAGTAATCGAGGCAGGAGTTGATGAGGGCATGCTCAAGAGTTTTAGTAGATTGTGAGGTGAGAAAGGGACGGATTCTGGCAATATTTTTGAGTTGGAGGCGACAGGAGGTGGCAAGAGTTTGGACGTGTGGTTTGAAAGACAGGGCAGAGTCGAGAGTTACCCTGAGGCAGCGGATTTCAGGTGCGGGAGAGAGCGTGATGCTGTTTACCATAATAGATAGATCAGGTGGGGGGATACGTGAGATGGGGGAAAGATGATGAGTTCGGTTTTGTCTACATTGAGTTTTAGGAAGCGAGAGTTTAAGAAGGAGGATATGGCTGATAGACACTTCGGGATTCTGGACAGCAAAGACGTGACATCTGGGCCAGAGAGGTAGATCTGAGTGTCGTCCGCATACAGGTGGTACTAGAAGCCATGGGACTTTATGAGTTGTCCTAGGCCAAGGGTATAGATGGAAAAAAGTAGAGGCCCTAGGACAGAGCCTTGAGGGACTCCAACAGAGAGAGGGCGGGATGAGGAGTTGGTGTGGGAGTGGGAAACGCTAAATGTGCAGTCGGAAAGCTATGAGGCAATCCAGGACAGTCCTTTGATGCCAAGGGAAGAAAGAATTTGCAGTAGTCAGTGGTCGACTGTGTTGAAAGCAGAGGACAGATCGAGAAGGAGGAGGATGGAGAACTGTCTGTTAGCTTTGGCTGTAAGTGGAGCCCCCCATCGGGCAGTGGGGTACTTGTTACCGGTCCTTCGGTCCGTTGCCCCGGGAACATCCGTATTAAAAGGGAAAGGTCTTTAAGGGGAATGTTCGTGACTCCACCTGTGGTATTCGGTCAGGGTGACCGACGCTGCTTTAAGGGGTCCCCTGGGGTGATGTTATGGCAGCTAGATGGTATACCTTCCCACAGGTGAAGTGTGTCCCCAGGGCTTCCCAGTATGTAGATGGTGGATGGTGAGAGGCGAAGTGAAGAATGAGGGCACAAGGTTGCAGTCTCTTTACCTTTACTGAAGGCTTCAGCATCCACAGTCCAGAGCACCAGATCACAGGGCAGACAGAGTCCGGCCGGTTTGGAGGCAAATCCAGAGTCCCCTTATCCAGGTGGAAATCAGTAGCCTTCCTCTAGTGCCGTAGTGTTATAGTCCCTTACTGCTAAGCTTCTCATGAGGTCCTCACAGATGTTGTAGATGTTATGTCTCTCTCTTTCTGTCCCCCAGATGGATAGGACAAACCCGTATGACCGATGGCTTGAGGCGTTTTACAGGGACTCTATCATGCCCCAGCCTCTAAGGGGTGCCACCTTGCCTCCTGGGTGTAGGGGCGGACAGGTAACGTGAAATTAGCTGTCCTGACGGTCTCTGGAGCAAGGCATAAAGGATCGTTGCTCCCTCGGTGTTCCGGCTACCGGGATCCTGCACCTCAGAAGGAGGCAGCCTGTGTAGGGCAGAACACCGCTGATATCCACTCCTTTGCTACGACTTCTTTCACCCTCTCTGCAATACAGTTCTCTTTCAGTGTCTCTTTCTAGAAGCTGCAGCTCTCAGGGCATGCACAGCTCCGTGTCCTTCTGTCTCGATCTCTGACAGGCTCCCACCCCTGTGAGGGACCAACTACCTGAGCGAAGCTCAGCCAGCAACTCACTGACTTCCTCCCCAGGCAACCAGTTTTACCAAAGTGTAAGAAGTGCTCTAATAAATAGGAGCAGAGCTCCCCCTGGCGGCCTGGAGTACGAAATGTGTTGCATGTTCGTGATACCTGGATACAGTTGTCCTTCTTTGCCTCCAAACGTAATATAACCCTCCCCTAGAGGAAAATGACATTACTGCAACGACCAGGACCCTGGGGTGCTGCATAAGTCATTAGTAATTTTGGTCAGGGCAGTTTCGATGGAGTGGTGGGGGCAGAAGCCAGATTGGAGGTTGTCAAGGAGAGAGGTAGATGAGAGGTGGGAGGAAAGTTAAACATGGACATGCTGCTCAAGGAGTTTGGAAGCAAACAGAAGCAGTGATATGGGGCGATAGCTGGGCATAGCCAGCGTCGGACTGGGGTGTCTGGGGCCCACCAGAGGAATGGACTCTAGGGGCCCACCCTACAGCTATATGCAAATATCTGTCATTATAGTGGAGCATCGGCTGTAAAACACCGGCGGCTGCTGCACATCTACCGTGTGCCCCAATAACTGGGATGTATAATTACGGTAGTTTACATTAATGGGGTTCTTGGTTAAAACAAGTTATCACTGATCCATCGGCTCCACAGGATAGGTGATCGCTTAGATCCGACCATTAGAAACTGCACCGATCGGAAGAATGGGGAAGTTTTATCCCTGACAGGACACTTTTATCACTATTTTAAAATGCAGCGGCAGGTGGGATTTCTGACCGCAGCTCCATTCATTCTCTTTGGGGCTTCCAGAAAAAAACAAGTGCAGCCACTGAGGGAATGAATGGATCAGTGATCTAGTCAGACATGCCACTCCAGTCTAATGGGGATAAAAAGTTCCACATTTTTGCTGAGTGGGTCCAAGCAGTCAGACCCCACCAATCAATATGTTATCACTTATCCTGTGGATAGGTGATTACTTTTTTCCACAGGAAACCCTCTGTAAGTGCATCTCCGCCGCTGTGTACAAAGCATTGAAACTCTAATGGAAATAAAGAATGTTCTAATTAATATCAGAGAGAACAAATGACCGCCATACACAACACAATCCACTATACCAAGACCAATATTACCACATACAGGAAGAAATACCACCACACCATGACCAGACTACATAGTGACCGAATAATACTACATACAAGGGACAAATACCACCGCACCATGTCAAGACCACATATTATCACCACTTGGTGACCAAATAGCACATACAAGGGACAAATACCACAACACCATTTCCAGACGACATATTACCACCACTTGGTGACCAAATAGCACATACAAGGGACAAATACCACAACACCATTTCCACACGACATATTACCACCATTTGGTGACCAAATAGCACATACAAGGGACAAATACCACCACACCATGTCAAGACCACATATTACCACCACATAGTGACTGAATACTACAATACTGATCAGAAATAAAAAAACAAAACACAATACTATCACCATAAGGCTGCCGTCACACTAGCAGTATTTGGTCAGTATTTTACATCAGTATTTGTAAGCCAAAACCAGGAGTGGAACAATCAGAGGAAAAGTATAATAGAAACATATGCACCACTTCTGTATTTATCACCCACTCCTGGTTTTGGCTTACAAATACTGATGTAAAATACTGACCAAATACTGAATGTGTGACGGCAGCCTAAGTGACATTATACACAGGAGATCTGTACTTAGTATGCAGTGTCTGTGTAGAGGTAATACAGAGATCACTGGTGGTATTATACACAGGAGCTCTGTATATAATGTATAGGTAATACAGTGATCACTGGTGACATTGTACACAGGACCTCTGTATATAGTATACAGTGTACAGTGTCAGTGTATAGGTAACACTGACTCACCAGTGACGTCTCTAGGTGAAGTCCTTCATCTTTCATCCAGCACAGACCGCCATTACTTCATCCAGCCAGGACTCATTTCTGCAGGAAATAACACAGTTATCTCGAGCTCCGCTTACAGAACACATTACTTAATTTTTCACAACTTCTACATTACACCACATGAAGAAAAAAAGGCGATATAGTGTCACTCTGCACACTAACAGGACCGCCCCCCCATTTAAAACAGTATCCTCAAAAAATAAAATAAATACATCACTGCAGTAATAATATCCCTTAATTAGCCCCTATGGTAATAATATTCCCCACCCTGGCCCCGTTTATCTCATTCCTGGCTCCAGCCATATGTTCTCCCATCCTGCACTCATGAGTATCCATTCTACACCATATGATCTCCCCATCCTTCCCCATTCTGTCTCCATCGTATCCATCCTGCCCCATGATCCAATCCTTCCCCATGTCTTTCATTCTGCCCTGTGTCTCCAATCATGCCCCGTGTCTACATTCTGCCCATGCCTCCAGTCCTGCCCCCAGTGTGTCCAGCAATCTGCCCCAGTATGTCCAGCATATTGCCCCAGTGTGTCCCGCATTTCCCCAAGTGTCCAGAAATCTGCCCCAGAGTGTCCAGCATTGCTCCCAGTGTGTCCAGCAATCTGCCCCAGTATGTCAAGCATATTGCCCCAGTGTGTCCCGCATTTCCCCAAGTGTCCAGAAATCTGCCCCAGAGTGTCCAGCATTGCTCCCAGACAGTGTGTCCAGCAATCTGCCCCAGTGTGTCCAGCATATTTGCCCCAGTGTGTCCAGCAATCTGCCCCAGTATGTCCAGCATATTACCCCCAGGTTGTCCAGCAATCTGACCCAGTGTCCAGCACTGCCCCCAGTGTGTCCAGCAATCTGCCCTAGTGTCCAGCATTGCCCCCAGTGTGTCCAGCAATCTGCCCCAGTTTCCAGCAATCTGCCTCAGGGTCCAGCATTGCCCCAGTGTCCAGCACTGCCCCCAGTGTGTCCAGCAATCTGCCCCAGTGTCCAGCATTCTGCCCCCAGTGTGTCCAGCAATCTTCCCCAGTGTCCAGCATTGCCCCAGTGTACAGCACTGCCCCAGTGTCCAGCAATCTGCCCCAGTGTCCAGCAATCTGCCCCAGTGTCCAGCAATCTGGCCCAGTGTCCAGCATTGCCCCAGTGTACAGCACTGCCCCCAGTGTGACCAGCAATCTGCCCCAGTGTCCAGCATTGCCCCCAGTGTGACCAGCAATCTGCCCCAGTGTCCAGCATTGCCCCCAGTGTGACCAGCAATCTGCCCCAGTGTCCAGCATTGCCCCAAGTGTGTCCAGCAATCTGCCCCAGTGTCCAGCAATCTGCGCCAGTGTCCAGCATTGCCCCACTGTGCAGCACTGCCCCCAGTGTGTCCAGCAATCTGCCCCAGACTTACAGCCACCAGAATTGTCCGATCTATCACTATAAAAAAGAATTAACCCAATTGGTAAACGGCGCAACGAGAAAAAAATTCAAAACGCCATAATTCCTTTGTTTGGTTGCCACTATATTGCAATAAAATGCAATAACGGGCGATCAAAAGATCGTATCTGCACCAAAATGATATAAAAATGAAAAATAGAGATGCTACAGTTCTTGGAAAATGGCGCCATTTTTTTTTTTAAACCAAAGTTTGGATTTTTTTTTCACCACTTAAATAAAAAAGAACCTAGACATGTTTGATGTCTGTGAACACGTAATGACCTGGAGAATCATAATGGCCGGTCAGTTTTAGCATTTAGTGAACATGGTAAAAAAAAACAAAAAACAAACAAGTGTGAAATTGCATTTTTTTTGCAATTTCAACGCACTTGAAATTTTTTTCCTGTTTTCCTGTACACGATATGTTAAAACCAATGGTGTCGTTCCAAAAAAAAACAAGCCCTCAAATGGCCATTTTGACCCAGAAATAAAAAAATATGGCTCTGGGAAGAAGGGGAGCAAAAAATGAAAATACCTCCGACTGTTAAGGAGTTAAAGGGGTTTTTCCGTTTTTATAGAGGGATATTTTCAGATAGTGCTCATAAAAACGAGCACATTTGTATTTTACTGCTCATTAAAATTTGCAGCCGTTCTTGAGATATTAACATTTTTCTATTGTTTACAGCTCGTTGCCTAGGAGACAGACCACTGCTGCTGTCTAGCTTGTGAGTGCTGCTCTGAAGCTGGCCGGGGGGGAGGGGGATTTGGAGGTAATGGTGCACTTCAGTGATCCTGGCCAACTAGTTAAACGAAAATGCAAAAAATGGAAAATGGCCGGGGGGTTATGGGGTTAAATCTGGGCTGCCTGCAGTCACCACTAGAGGGAGCTCACTCCATGCAGACCATAGATTAGTGCATTATAGTTCCTGAGCTCCCCCTAGTGGTGACTCCAGGCGGCCTACATTTTATTTCTTTATCTCTAGGTCTGTGCGTTGGATTTTAAGTGGAAAAATTAATCTCCGACCGTCTTTGCACGTGATAAGTTCTGGCTTCATTAGCGATCCTCCTCGCGTGGACATGAGTGACAGTAACTTATTTTCAGTAATTGCTACCATCATAAATGAAACCTGACGCTACAACTTCTCGTGACATCAGGCGAGCCAAGTGCTGGCCAACCACAGGTGAGTGGAAATGTACTGAGACTTCCCCGGAGCGACGGATGAATTATAATTCATAGCTGCAGGTGGAAGTCTGCAAAAAAAATGTCACCCAGCTGACGAGGTGAGCGCGCCCCATAGGGGTAATAATCGGAGGAATCTGCTGGTATTAGGATGATGAGAACTGCTAAAGAGCAAAGATACACGGGGCGAGGTGCAGATGTCACCGGCGCCCGGGCAGGAGGGAAAAGGCTGCAGACAGTCACACTGCTTTAACCCCTTCCTGCCATTGCAATTTTTTTTTCCTTTATTTTTTTTCCCTCGCTTTCTTCCAGGAGTCATAACTTATGCTTCTTTGTTGTTGTTGTTGTTGTTGCAGGATGAGTTGGATGGAGGAAAATAATGCAATTCCTCCATTGCAGGTTTTTATGACGTTCACTGTCCTGTTAAACCCTTGGGATCCGCTCAGCCCAACGCCCAGGCGTCCGTCCGATGCCAGCAGCGACAGGAGCCCCGTGTTTTACCCTTTATATGCTGCTTCGCAGTAAAAAAAAAAAAAAAAAAAAAAAATATAAAATAAATACCATATATTTGGTAAAGCTTCGTGATTAAAAAAAAATGCTCAAAACGCCAAAAATAAGCTCCGTTAACATAAAAATAAAAATTCAGAAAACGGTGACAAAACCACTTTTTTTTATCAAAGTTCTGAATATTTTTACCCGCTAAAATAATATATATATATAAGAAAAAAGACACAAATTTGGTTTCCCTGTAATCAATTCTGGAAAAATAAAACCCGGAAAACAATGTCGAAATTGCATTTATTTATTTTTTTTCACTATTTTTATTTCCGTTGCTTTTCAAGAACATCAGCGGTAAAATAAATGTCGTCAATCAATAATCTAAAACTTGTCCTAAAAAAAAGGAAAAAAAAGAAAAATGAGCCCTCATCCGTCTAGGTCGATGGAAAAATTAAAGGAGGCAGAGAAAAAGGGGAAATCACAAAATAAAAAACCCACAATATCGCGCAGCCCTTAAGGGGTTAATGCTGTCTTTTCCTTGTTCCTTGCAGACCAGGTTAAATACAGTGATAACACATTTATATTGTTTATTCCATGGTTTTTATTGGTTTTTATGGTTCCATTTTGGGAGAGGTAAGAGGTTTTGATTTTTGTGACAGTGACCGAAAAACCCTTATTCCTGCGCTCCAATGGTTTTTCTCTTTGCGGCGTTTCATCATTTTGTATTTTTATATATTGGACTTTTACAGCATTAAAAAGCCTAATGAATGGTAATGATTACTATTTACATTTTTGTAAAATGGAAGCGATTGAAATGTTTGAGATTTATAAAAAAAAAAAAAGAAGTTTTATCTTGAAAACCTTTTCCAGCTCTGATCTCGCACGTTGTGTCACTCAGGTGTCCGCGCTGCACGTTCCCTCCTGTCTTCTTGGAGATGGCGCACTGGTCATGGACGATTTATGCCTTTATTCGGGGTCCAGATATCGTGGTCACAAAAAGAGGAGATCGTGACCTGGGACCTGCGCACAAGAGCAGAAGCGCTCCGCAACCTCCGCACAAGAGCAGAAGCGCTCCGCAACCTCCGCACAAGAGCAGAAGCGCTCCGCAACCTCCGCACAAGAGCAGAAGCGCTCCGCAACCTCCGCACAAGAGCAGAAGCGCTCCGCAACCTCCGCACAAGAGCAGAAGCGCTCCGCAACCTCCGCACAAGAGCAGAAGCGCTCCGCAACCTCCGCAGGATGGACGGGACAAGATCCACATCTCATCATCTCTAGGGGCAAGACAATAAAATAAAAAGAGAAAAAAAATATCTGTCAATTTCATTTTCTTTGTCTCCTGAATCCAATAAAACATAATAATAAGGACAGAACAAGTCACTTATTATACCACATCCATCAACTAGGGGGCGCCGCACAGTGAGGAGAGAGAGTCTGATAATAGATAGATAGATAGATAGATAGATAGATAGATAGATAGATAGATAGATAGATAGATAATAGACAGATAGATAATAGACAGATAGATAATAGATGATAGTAGATAGATGATAGATAGATAATAGATAGATAGATGATAGATAGATAGATAGATAGATAGATAGATAGATAGATAGATAGATAGATAGGTGATACATAGATAGTAGATAGGTGATAGATAATGGATGATAGATGATTGATAATAGATAGTAGACACTTGTTGGTGTTCCCTCTATAATCGGTGCCGCCCTCTGTACAGCTCCTGGGTGTCACTGCCCTTCAGACTCATCACTTCAGTAGTGCGGCACTGCAGTACCGGACACAGCCCATGCACCGGGGTGGCGCTGTTTCTGGAAGAATGTATCTGTGAAATGACAACATGGCTGCTGAAATGATAAAGTCCTTGTCGGACCCCCGTGCAATGTAAACGCAGGAGAGCTGATGAGTGACAGCTGCGCGCAGCCCCATATAGCGGTGTATAAATAGCGGCCCCGGCTCGGTTACACATTTATATGTGACCTTATTTTAACTTTAACAAGGATGAGTGCAGCCGGCGGCGAGCGTCGTGGTGTACGTGGCACACGGGCACCGTCCTGCAGGATACCGAGCGTGGGGAGGAGATGGACGATGTTTCTGCTATTATCACTAGTGCTATGGGGGAAGCGACCATCCTGTGAAGTGCTCACCTTCCCTGCACTGCCCCCGCAGGGGAAACGAGGTATTACACTGTGTTACACAGGATGGGACCGGACCCCCAGAGAGAAAAACGTTCTTTGTAACTGCTCTCCATCTGACCAAGAGATGAGGGTCCCGCACAGAGGACCCCCCAACTTATAATGTTCTAATGGGGGATAAGAAAACATTTTTGTGGGGTTTTTTTTAGAAATAATTTTTATTACTTTTAACACTTTTAACAAACAAAAAAAATACACACCCTGGAAATCAGGAAAGAAATATGGAGGGAGGAAGGGAAGTAAAAGGTTAATTAAAATAAAAATAACAGTTTTGTCAATATTTATAATAAAATGACATTCTTATTGAGACTTTTTTTTCATACATATTATGTAAATAAATTATATTCACTATTTCCAATATAGTTAGAATTGAGGTTTTCTTCTAATTAGCTGATATTTAATTTTTAAAAATTAAGAAAATTTGTATCAAAATTGTTTTGACACCAGGATCAATAAATTCCATATCAAGGGAGAGCAGTGCCATGGAAAATGCGCTTTCATAAGTGGACAACCCCTTTAAGTGGATTACAGTATTATTCTTGGTGGTCTAGCGGGGCATACAATGCTGAGATATGTGTCAGTAGCCATCTATTATAGTGCTCAGCCAAGCCATCATCCTCCATAATCATACAGATCAGTATAGTGATGGCCACGGAGATAAGCGGCTCAGTGCACCGCTGATCACACCCACCATATCTATCCACCCGGAAAAATACAGGACAAGGATCCCCACACGGCCCCCTGCTTCACCTGAATGGGGCTGTGATACCAGACCCCCAGACCAGGCCCCCTGTATACAGACCCCAGATCAGACCCCCTATATACAGAACCCAGACCAGACCAAACCATCTGTATACAGACCCCCAGATCAGACCCCCCTCTATACAGACCCCAGATCACACCCCCTGTATACAGACCCCCAGACGAGACCCTCTGTATACAGACCCCAGATCACACCCCCTGTATACAGACCCCCAGACGAGACCCTCTGTATACAGACCCCCAAATCAGACCCTGTATACAGACCCCCAGACCAGACCCTCTGTATACAGACCCCCAAATCAGACCCCGTATAAAGACCCCCAGACCAGACCATCTGTATACAGACCCCCAGATCAGACCCTCTGTATACAGACCCCAGATCACACCCCCCTCTATACAAACCCCAGACCAGACCCCCTGTATACAGACCCCCAGACGAGACCCTCTGTATACAGACCCCAGACCAGACCCCCTATATACAGACCCCAGACCAGACCCCGTATATACAGACCCCAGATCAGATCCCCTTTATGCAGACCCCCTATATACAGAACCCAGACCAGACCATCTGTATACAGACCCCCAGATCAGACCCTCTGTATACAGACCCCAGATCACACCCCCTGTATACAGACCCCCAGACGAGACCCTCTGTATACAGACCCCCAGATCAGACCCCGTATACAGACCCCCAGACCAGACCCTCTGTATACAGACCCCAGACCAGACCCCCTATATACAGACCCCAGACCAGACCCCGTATATACAGGCCCCAGATCAGATCCCCTTTATGCAGACCACCAGACCCCCTGTATACAGACCCCAGACCATACCCCCAGGTATACAGACGCCCAGACCAGATCCTCTGTATACAGACCCCAGACCAGACCCCCTATATACAGACCCCATACCAGACCCCGTATATACAGACCCCAGATCAGATCCCCTTTATGCAGACCACCAGACCCCATGTATACAGACCCCAGATCAGACCCCCAGGTATACAGACCCCCAGACCAGCCCCTCTGTATACAGACCCCAGACCAGACCCCGTATATACAGACCCCAGATCAGATCCCCTTTATGCAGACCACCAGACCAGACCCCCTGTATAGACCCAGATTAGTACACCATGTATACAGACCCCAGATGAACCCCATGTATACAGACCTCCCCTATATATAGACCCCAGATGAACCCCCTGTATACAGACCCCCTATATATAGACCCCAGATCAGACCCCCTGTATCCAGACCCCAGATCAACCCCCCTGTATACAGACCTCCCCTATATATAGACCCCAGATCAAACCCCTCATATACAGCCCCAGATCAACCCCCCTGTATACAGACCCCCCTCTATATAGACCCCAGACAGCCCCCTGCTTCACCTGAATGGGACTGTGATGCCAGACCCCCGCTAAACAGACCCCCAGACCAGACCCCTGTATACAGCCCCCAGATCAGACCACCCTCTATACAGACCCCACACCAGACCCCTGTATACAGACCCCCAGACCAGACCCTCTGTATACAGACCCCCAGACCAGACCCCTGTATACAGACCCCAGATCAGACCACCCTCTATACAGACCCCAGACCAGACTCCCTGTATACAGACCCCCAGACCCCCTGTATACAGACCCCAGATCAGACCACCCTCTATACAGACCCCAGACCAGACCCCTGTATACAGACCCCCAGACCAGACCCTCTGTATACAGACCCCAGATCAGACCACCCTCTATACAGACCCCAGACCAGACCCCTGTATACAGACCCCCAGACCAGACCCTCTGTATACAGACCCCAGATCAGACCCCCAGGTATACAGACCCCCAGACCAGCCCCTCTGTTTACAGACCCCAGACCAGACCCCGTATATACAGACCCCAAATCAGATCCCCTTTATGCAGACAACCAGACCAGACCCTCTGTATAGACCCAGATTAGAAGACCATGTATACAGACCCCAGATGAACCCCCTGTATACAGACCTCCCCTCTATATAGAGCCCAGATGAACCCCCTGTATACAGACCCCCCTATATATAGACCCCAGATCAGACCTCCTGTATACAGACCCCCCTATATATAGACCCCAGATGAACCCCCTGTATACAGACCTCCCCTATATATAGACCCCAGATCAAACCCCTTGTATACAGACCCCAGATCAACCCCCCTGTATACAGACCCCCTCTATATCTAGACCCCAGATCAGACTCCCCTGTAAACAGACCACAGATCAGACGCCCTGTATACAGACCCCAGACCAGACCCCCTGTATACAGACCTCAGATCAGATCCCCCTGTATACAGACCACCAGACCAGATCCTCTGTATAGACCCAGATTAGAACACCATGTATACAGACCCCAGATAAACCCCCCTGTATACAGACCCCCCTATATACAGACCCCAGACCAGACCCCCTATATACAGACCCCAGATCAGATCCCCTGTATACAGACCCCAGATCAGACCCCCCTGTATACAGACCTCAGACCAGACCCACTGTATACAGACTCCCAGACCAGACCCCTGTATAAAGACCACAGATCAGACCTCCTGTATACAGACCCCAGATCAGACCCCCTGTATATAAACCCCAGATCAGACCCTCTGTATACAGACCCCAGACCCAATGTATACAGACCCCGTATACAGACCCCAGACCAGATCCCCTCTATACAGACCTCAGACAAGACCCCTTGTATAAAGACCCCAGACCAGACCCCCCATATACAGACCCCAGATCAGACCCCTCTGTAATACAGACTCCAGATCAGACCCCCTGTATACAGACCTCAGACCAGACCCCTGTATACAGACCCCAGATCAGACCCTCCTGTATAGAGACCCAAGGTAAGACCCCCGTATACAGACCCCAGCCTGACCACCTGTATAAAGACTCCAGACCAGACCCCTATTTTACAGACCCCAGATCAGAAACTCCTGTATACCCCAGATCAGACCCCCGTATACAGACCCCAGTTAAGACCCCCTGTATACAGACCCCAGATCAGACCCCCGTATACAGACCCCAGACCAGAACCCCTGTATAAAGACCCCAGACCAGACCCCCTGTATACAGACCCCAGACCAGACACCCTGTATACTGACCCCAGATCAGACCCCCTGTATACAGACCCAAGATCAGACCACCCTGTATACAGACCCCCGTATAGACCCCAGACGACACCCCTGTATACAGACCCCAGACGAGACCCCTGTATACAGATCCCAGACCAGACACCCTGTATACTGACCCCAGATCAGACCACCCAGTATACAGACCCAAGATCAGACCCCCAGATCAGACCCCTCATATACAGACCCCAAACCAGGCCCCCCTACATACAGACGCCAGATCAGACTCCCCTGTATACAGACCTCAGACCAGACCCCTTGTATACAGACCCCAGACCAGACACCCTGTATACAGACCCCATATCAGATAACCCTGTATACAGACCACAGCCCAGACCCCCCCCATATACAGACCCCAGACCAGACCCCCTACAGACCCCCATACCAGACCATCTGTATACAGACCCCAGATCAGACCCCCCTGTATACAGACTCCCAGACCAGACCCCCCTGCATACAGACCTCAGACCAGACCCCTGTATACAGACCCCAGATCAGACCCCCTGTATAAAAACCCCGTATACAGACCTCAGACCAGACCCCCTCTATACAGACCCCAGGACAGGTCCCCTGTATACAGACCCCCAGACTAGACCCCGTATACAAACCCTAGACAAGACCCCCTGTATAAAGACCCCAGACCAGACCCCCATATACAGACCCCAGATCAGACCCCCTGTATACAAACCTCAGACCAGACCCCTTGTATACAGACCCCAGATCAGACCCTCCTGTATGCAGACCCAAGGTAAGACCTCATATACAGACCCCAGCCAGACCCCCTGTATAAAGACTCCAGACCAGACCCCTATTTTACAGACCCCAGATCAGAAACCCCTGTATAGAGACCCCAGGTAAGACCCCCTGTTAATAGACCCCCTGTAAAAAGAACCCAAACCAGACACCCTGTATACTGACCCCAGATCAGACCACCTAGTATACAGACCCAAGATCAGACCCCCAGACCAGACCCCCGTATACAGACCCCAGACCAGGCCCCCCTACATACAGACCCCAGATCAGACTCCCCTGTACAGACCTCAGACCTTACCCCTTGTATACAGACCCCAGACCAGACACCCTGTATACAGACCCTATATCAGATCACCCTGTATACAGACCTCAGCCCAGACCCCTCCTGTATACAGACCCCAGATCAGAAACCCCTTTTTACAGACCCCAGATCAGAACCCTATACACGGACCCCATATCACACCTCTGTAATACAGACCCCAGACCAGACCCCCTGTATACAGACCACAGACCAGACCTCCCCTCCCCAGGACTTATCAGACCCCAGACTAGATCCCTCTGTATAAAGACCTCACATCAGCCCCCTCCCCAAAATCCATACTCTAGACCATAAACACAGGGACATGACCAGACTCGCCCTGTATAGAGACCCCAGACCAGACCCTTATACAGTCCATGTCCCTCTGTATACAGACCCCAGACCTCCCCTCCGCAGGTACCATCCCCAGGACGTGTCAGCACTTGCAAAGACATCGATCAGACAAAAGTTTGATTTATTCTAAAGTAAAAACATTTCAATCGAATTTTGCCTAAAACTGACTGCTTTAATGCGCGAAGTCGCGGAATCTTAGATACGTGGAACACGGCAGTGCATTGTACCGCGCTGCGGAGGAGGTCGGTGCCACAGATCATTACTACTGTTTGTATTTTTTTCTGGGATTTTTTATTTTAATTTTTTTTCCAGATTTGTGATGGTCCATTTATAAATCTGAGTGAGTATGAGTCTTTGCCAGGACAATCTGGATTGTGTGACGCCATGGAGTAACCCGATCTCCTTACTGGTGGCGAGCGGGGAGGAGCAGCAGATCCCTGCCCACAGATCCCTGCCCACAGATCTAGTGGAGCTGAGCTCCCAGCCAGGCTGACTCCAGTCACTAGATCTGCACGTCGCCTGCTGGAGCCCTAACCCTACAGGGGTGAATAATAACCAGTGACCCGAGCAGGGGAATGAGTCAGGTCGCTGCTGTGCTTTGTCCCGGTGCAAACTTGCAAGCAATCTGCTATTCTGCGTTCACCGCGCCGTAGCGTCAAAGCTGTCGCCGCCAAACTTCACTTTCCCCATCGGTCTGAATAGGTCGGTATGAGAAGCCAGCAAACTTCTATAATCAGAGAGAATGTTTTCTACCCAGAGATAAAACCTCATTGCCACGACTCCGGACCGCCAGACAAGAACGACCGGGAAAAAGTCGCCATGTGCATCGGCGCCGCCGGACGACGGCAGCCCGCATCTGACCGGCCGCAAGTCGGGAGCGTGAAAAATGAGGTGTGCCAACCGGAGAGCCAAGCAGACTGTCCGAGAGGTGAGTGCACCCTCCGGGACCCAAAATCAAGCACTTCCGATTGTTTCACTTCTACAAATCCCCAAAAAACGAAAAGTTTTCAATAATTGTATCGGAACATTTTTACTTTTTCTTTTTCCTTTTTTGTATCGAAATATTTTTACTTTTTGTTTGTTTTGTACCTAAACATTTAGACTTTGTTTTTTGTATCAAACCTTTTGACTTTTAGCTTTTTGTATAGAATTTACGAAGTTCTTTTGTTTAGAATTTATGTTTACTAATCTATGTTTACTTTTTGTTTTATGTATAGAAACATTTTGTCTTTCTGTCTTTCTGTTTTTTATGTTCTTTAGGTTTCTGTTTTTTATGTTTTTTTTGTATCGAAACATTTAGACTTTGTTTTTTTGTATCAAAACTTTTCAACTTTTTTGTATCGAAACATTTTGTCTTTCTGATTTTTTTTTATGTATCCAACTATTTAAACTTTTTGTCTCTAAATGTTTAAACTTTTTGGTTTCGTATCAAAATATTTTGAAAATTTTGATACAAAATTTCAAACTGTTTCGATTCAAAGATTCAATTATCGCTAAAATATAGGAATGAGGGGTAGAACGTCACGGCGGTCTCCCGATGATGTGGTGATTATGTTAATATTTGCATTAATTGTCGAATTTTACAGGACTGAACTTGTATAAAATAATGTATACAGTTTACATAGGCCTGGTATTGTGGAACTATAAGTCCCAGCTAACCATAACTGCATAAAGTGAGGGGCGAGTTGTATTTACTGCGTAAATCCATTTTTTGTATGATAGAACTACAGATTCCAGCATGTCATGTCAACGTAAACAAGCAGTAACTGGGGTGGAACTAAAAATCTTGGCATATTTTGTCGTCATTTAAAGGGGAAATGCACCTAGATATATTATTTCCCAGGACCTCAGAAAAGGGCCCCTGTGCAAGAACAGTATACGGGCCCCTGTGCAAGAACAGTATACGGGCCCCTGTGCAAGAACAGTATATGGGCCCCTGTGCAAGAACAGTATACGGGCCCCTGTGCAAGAACAGTATACGGGCCCCTGTGCAAGAACAGTATACGGGCCCCTGTGCAAGAGCAGTATACGGGCCCCTGTGCAAGAGCAGTATACGGGCCCCTGTGCAAGAGCAGTATACGGGCCCCTGTGCAAGCGCAGTATACGGGCCCCTGTGCAAGAGCAGTATACGGGCCCCTGTGCAAGAGCAGTATACGGGCCCCTGTGCAAGAGCAGTATACGGGCCCCTGTGCAAGAGCAGTATACGGGCCCCTGTGCAAGAGCAGTATACGGGCCCCTGTGCAAGAACAGTATACGGGCCCCTGTGCAAGAACAGTATACGGGCCCCTGTGCAAGAACAGTATACGGGCCCCTGTGCAAGAACAGTATACGGGCCCCTGTGCAAGAACAGTATACGGGCCCCTGTGCAAGAACAGTATACGGGCCCCTGTGCAAGAACAGTATACGGGCCCCTGTGCAAGAACAGTATATGGGCCCTTTGCAGTCCAATAACTCATCATAATGCACACTTCCACCTGCCCTGGGGCTGGTAGTGGCCCCCTGGGGCTGGTAGTGGCCCCCTGGCCTCTAGGGCCAATGTGCAGCTGCAGTGATACGTCCGCCCCTCTCTGGGCCCCCGTACATGAAATCATTGCGCCTCCCTCTCCAGCTGTCTAAAAACTTTTCTGGATGATTGTAACAATGTATGAACTTTCCAGGCAGGCTGCGTTTGGCCCTTGTAGGCCGCGGGGGCCCCGGCACAGACTGCCCATCAGTTTGTGTTCCTAGACTCCCTTCCTCCAAGAGGTGAAAGAATAAAGAAATGAAACTTGTAGAACAGGAAAAAAAAGGGGGAAACTTCAGAGCGTTTCTGTAGCGTTGACCTATAGAAGAAGGAATGCGAGAACTTTCGTGGCATGTGAAGTATGTATCCTGAACGTGGCAACAACGTCCGATACTGATACATTTCCCCATAAACGTAGACAATAGGAAGCGGAAAAGACAAAATCCCTTAAAGAGGCCGGGCGCGTTTTCTCCGGTTGATTCATCGCCGGGCGGTGCTCTACTAATCACACATTGATGTTAACGAGCTGATGGATCGGCCATGATTGCAGGGACCAGAAGTGCCGTCAGGGGCCATTAGTTGGGGGTGATCGTGGGTCATTGTTGTAGCACCGGGGCACAAGGGGCCCAATCTGCGCCTAAAGTGCACTCTTGGCAAATAAGAAAATCTTCTCAAAAGTTGCATTGTCCACATTAATACAAGAGAGCTTCTATGTTGGCCGAGGTGTAACTGTAAGGCCCGGGGCCCAATGCAAAATCTGTAGCATCATGTGCTGTACTGGAGCCTCCTGATGTGGCGGAGGGGCCCCGGGGCCCGGATACCTCTGTGTGCAATCAGAGCATACGTGGAAATCTGTACGAGCCGGCATATATTGCCCCTATATAGCGTTCACTGTCTGCAGGCCGCCTGCCCAAATACCGGCTAATATTGCACTGTCTGTGCCTCCTGTGTCCGGCCTGGTGGCTCCTGGGACTGCTGAGGACAGTCCTGTGCCCCATGGTATGTGCCAGTGTGAAGGAAGAAATTAAGAAAGATTCTCCATTTTGTGCAGATCTCCCCCATGTATTGTAATGGGGTAGTATAGGGTGCTGCTCACTCAAATAGATAGGTTATATGAGCGCATTAACTCTTTGCTCTCTGTCTCAGCTCTCTGCAGCAGTGCTCTGTCTCTGCTCTCTGCAGCAGCTTTCTGTCTCAGCTCTCTGCAGCAGCTCTCTCAGCTCTCTGTAACAGCTGTCTCAGCTTTCTGTCTCAGCTCTATCACTGCTCTCTGCATCAGCTCTCTGCATCAGCTCTCTGTCTCAGCTCCCTGCAGCAACTCTCCATCTTTGCTCTCTGTCCCAGCTCTTTAGCAGCTCTCTGCAGCATCTGTCACTGCACTCTGCTGCAGCTGTCTCATCTCTCTGTAGCAGCTCTTTTAGCTCTGCAGAAGCTCTTCATCTCAGGTTTCTGCAGAAGCTCTCTATCTCAGCTCTCTGCAGCAGCGCTCTGTCTCTCTCTCTGTAGAATCTTTCTGTCTCAGCTCTCTATAGCAGCTCTCTGTCTCAGCTCTCTGCAGCATCTATCTCAGCTCTCGGCTGCGGCTCTGTCCTATCTCTCTGTAGCAGCTTTTAGCTCTGCAGAAGCTCTCTGTCTCATCTCCCAGTCACTTCTCTCTGCAGCAGCTGTTTCCGCTCTCTATAGCTCTGTCTCAGCTCTCTGCAGCATCTCTCAGCTCTCTGCAGCATCTGTCTCATCTCTCTGCAGCAGCTTTTTCAGCTCTGCAGTGCTCTCTGCTATGCAGAAGCTCTGTCTCGGCTCTCTGCAGCAGCTTTCTGTCTCAGCCCTTTGCAGCAGCTCTCTGTCTCAGCCCTTTGCATCAGCTCTCTATCTCAGCTCTCTGCAGCAGCTCTGTCTCAGCTCTCTGCAGCAGCTCTCTGTCTCAGCTCTCTCTGCTGAAGCTCTGTCTCACCTCTCTGCAGAAGCTCTCTGAAGCAGCTCTCTGTCTCAGCTCTCTTCAGCAGCTCTCTGTCTCAGCTCTCTGCAGCAGCTCTCTGTCTTAGCTCTCTGCAGCAGCACTCTGTCTCAGCTCTTTGCAGCAATATTCTGGCTCAGCTCTGCAGCAGCACTCTCTCAGCTCTCTGTAGTAGCTCTCCATCTCAGCTCTCTGCAGCAACTCTCTGCCACAGCTCTCTGTAGCAGCTCTGTCTCAGCCATCTGCAGCAGCTCTCTGTCTCTGCAGCAGCTCCCTGTCTCTGCAGCAGCTGTCTCGGCTTTCTGCAGAAGCCCTCTGTCTCAGCCCTCTGCAGCAGCTTTGTCTCAGCTCTCCGCAGCAGCTCTTTGATTCGGCTCTCTGCAGCAGCCCTTTCTCAGCTCTCTGCAGCAGCTCTTTGTCTCAGCTCTCTACAGCAGCTCTCTACAGCAGCTCTCAGATCTTTGTAGCAGCTCTCCGCCTCAGATCTCTGCAGCAGCTCTCTCTCAGATCTCTGCAGCAGCTCTGTCTCAGCTCTCTTCAGAGGCTCTCTTTCAGCTCTTTACAGCAGCTCTTTGTCTCAACTCTATGTCTCGTCTCTGTGCAGCAACTCTCTGTAGCATCTCTGTCAGCTATCTCTGCTCTGCAGAAGCTGTCTCTGCTCTGTGCAGCAGCTTTCTGCTCTGCATAAGCTCTGTCTCAGCTCTCTGCAGCAGCTCTCTGCCGTAGCCTGCTGCCACAACTGTAATATTTCATCACATCTATGTCTCAGATCTCTATAATTAGCTACATAGCACTCCAATGTAGCTAGCTCTACAAAAGATACTCTCTGAAGTATCTCTCTGCTGCAACTCTTCTCTAGTCCATAGAAGTACAAGGAAAGTGCCTGAATCACGAGCAGCCCCCGAGCTCATAACAATGCTCAATTCCACCTGCTTTGGAGGTGAAATGGGCCCTCTTACCTCCTGGGCCCCTGTGCGGCCGCACAGGTTGCACCAATGATATGTCCACCCCTGGCCTGTACTTGGGTGTTTCTGTGACTCCCATAGACTTAAAAGGGAAAACCATGACCCCATCTCTTTATTTAGTCTCCCCCTGTATGCAGCAGGCGGCCTCCTTGCTTTGCAGTGTGGAGGTTGGGGGACGACTCTTTTTATATTTATCCAATTTAAATGGCAGATATCATCAGAAAATTACTCATTCTTTAAATCAGGTTTTTACGTTACTTGCATTTTTACAAAAATAGTTTTTTTGTTTACATATCTTGTTAATTATTTTAAAAAATTATTAATCTTGCAATTTTTACTCTGGCCACTGGGACCTTTTTAGATTTATCATCCTGTCCATTCAGAAACAGTTTTCAGCAGGTTCATTATCAGTGGCAGGATTACAAAGATCTCCCCTGGGTGCTGCTGCATATACTCGCGCCTGGGTGCTGCTGTATAGACTCGCCCCTGGGTGCTGCTGCATATACTCGCGCCTGGGTGCTGCTGCATATACTCGCGCCTGGGTGCTGCTGTATAGACTCGAGCCTGGGTGCTGCTGTATAAACTCGCCCCTGGGTGCTGCTGCATAGACTCGCGCCTGGGTGCTGCTATATAGACTCGCCCCTGGGTGCTGCTGCATAGACTCGCCCCTGGGTGCTGCTGCATAGACTCGCGCCTGGGTGCTGCTGCATAGACTCGCGCCTGGGTGCTGCTGCACAGACTCGCGCCTGGGTGCTGCTGCATAGACTAGTGCCTGGGTGCTGCTGCATAGACTAGTGCCTGGGTGCTGCTGTATAGACTCGCCCCTGGGTGCTGCTGTATAGACTCGCCCCTGGGTGCTGCTGTATAGACTCGCGCCTGGGTGCTGCTGCATAGACTCGCGCCTGGGTGCTGCTGCATAGACTCGCGCCTGGGTGCTGCTGTATAGACTTGCCCCTGGGTGCTGCTGCATATACTCGCGCCTGGGTGCTGCTGTATAGACTCGCCCCTGGGTGCTGCTGCATAGACTCGCCCCTGGGTACTGCTGTATAGGCTCCGTTGGGTGCAGTATGTGCTATAATGTTCCCTTTTCCAATTCGATCACACATAAGCCATACGAAGGAGAATGACACAATCCCATAGAATTGGGTGTATGCAGTAGAAATTTCATGCAACGCTGCCCTGTAGCTATGTGCAAAATTAAACCTAACAGTAGATGCTGGAGGTGTCCAGACCCATGAGATGACCTTGGCAGGTGTGCACTAAATGATGTCATCTGGGATCATCAGGACAATGTGGCTCTGTCCAATCTTATCTCCCTCCCCAGGTGTAGAGAACCTGCTGCAACCACTGAGAACCAGTTGTCAGTGTTATCACCAAGCTGCAACTGAAGGAGTTTGGTTACAGCAGCAGCTGACCGGTGACGTCTGCCGCACATCTCATTAACCTACATGGAATTAAATTACGAGGTCACCGGCGAGGCCTCTGATACACTTTCCTGCTATATCTCTGGTTACTTTAGGTTTGTTTTCACTTACAGTTCCTCCTGAGGTTGTCTGGGGTTAAGAAAAAAAAAAAAAAGGAATTGCCTATTGCTATTTTACACAGAAACAGCGCCACTATTGACTACAGGTTATGACTGGTATTGCAACTTATCCCCATTCAAGAGGCGCAGTCTATGCACTAAGTGGACCTTAGAGCATAATATTTCCACCTAAAGAAGGGACCGTAACAAATAAAACAAAAATATTTACTTTAGTTTGTAGAAATTATGCAACTTTCTTATAAACTTCACGTTCCAGTTAATCACTATTTACGGGATCTCTGCTTGCTGTCAGTGAATGAGAACTCTCTTGTCTCCATTCAGAGACACTGATCCTGTATATTCCTGTCCATCCTCTCAGCTAATACAATGTATCCAGTGCAGACAATGCTCTGTGACTCCAGACTGATACAATGTATCCAGTGCGGACAATGCTCTGTGACTGCAGACTGATACAATGTATCCAGTGCAGAGAATGATCTGTGGCTCCAGACTGATACAATGTATCCAGTGCAGACAATGCTCTGTGACTCCAGACTGATACAATGTATCCAGTGCAGACAATGCTCTGTGACTCCAGACTGATACAATGTATCCAGTGCGGACAATGCTCTGTGGCTCCAGACTGATACAATGTATCCAGTGCGGACAATGCTCTGTGACTCCAGACTGATACAATGTATCCAGTGCGGACAATGCTCTGTGGCTCCAGACTGATACAATGTATCCAGTGCAGACAATGCTCTGTGACTCCAGACTGATATAATGTATCCAGTGCAGACAATGCTCTGTGACTCCAGACTGATACAATGTATCCAGTGCAGACAATGCTCTGTGACTCCAGACTGATATAATGTATCCAGTGCAGACAATGCTCTGTGACTCCAGACTGATACAATGTATCCAGTGCAGACAATGCTCTGTGACTCCAGACTGATACAATGTATCCAGTGCAGACAATGCTCTGTGACTCCAGACTGATACAATGTATCCAGTGCGGACAATGCTCTGTGACTCCAGACTGATACAATGTATCCAGTGCAGACAATGCTCTGTGACTCCAGACTGATACAATGTATCCAGTGCAGACAATGCTATGTGACTACAGCTGCTGCACAGATCTCTGCTGCTTTGTTACAATGTATCAGTCTGGAGTCTGGACTTTGTATCAGTTATCACTCAGCTTTCTCACAAGTGACTGAACATCTCAGCTTTATGAGGGTTGGTTCATTGTTATTTGCTTCTCTATGTAAATATTTACTTTTTGATTTCTTTTGCTGAGTGAATATTTGTTTTTTTTTCACTGTTTTACCCCTTTGTTTTGCATTTACTCTGGGGTTAGATTTTCTGAAATGATCGCAGGCCGCCATTGTCTGTTCATC
Organism: Ranitomeya variabilis; assembly: GCF_051348905.1. NCBI lineage: Eukaryota > Metazoa > Chordata > Amphibia > Anura > Dendrobatidae > Ranitomeya > Ranitomeya variabilis. Next base: position 29,123,653 of record NC_135232.1, read on the forward strand.
TAGGGCCCGACATGTGTGACTCCCACTGAGCTCTAGAGCGCAGGGTGTTGGTTTGTTTTAGGATGGGGACATGGACGGCCATTGACTTTAACCCCTTAGTGACGGAGCCAAATTTTTAAAATCTGACCAGTGTCACTTTATGTGGTAATAACTCTGCAACGCTTCAACAAATCCCCGTGATTTTGAGATTGTTTTTTCATGACACATTATACTTTATGATAATGGTAAATTTAGGTCAATATGTTTTGTGTTTATTTATAAAAAATATCAAAAATTTTAAAAAAATGTTAAAAAATTAGCAATTTTCTAAATTTGAATGATTATCCCTTTAATCCAGATGGTCATACCACAACAAACCATTAATAAATAACATTTACCACATGTCGGCTTTACATCAGCACCATTTGTAAAATGTTATTTTATTTTGTTTGCATTTTAGGAGGTTTAAAAATGTAGCAGCAATTTTTCATTTTTTCCAAGAAATTTACAAAATTTATTTTTTTAGGGACTTATCCATGTTTGCAGTGACTTTAGGGGTCTCATATATTGGGAAACCCCCAAACGTGATACCATTTTAAAACAGCACCCCCTGACATATTGAAAACTGCTGTCAGGTAGTTTATTAACCCTTCAGGTGCTTTACAGGAATTAATGCAAAGTGGCATGATAGGAATGAAAATGTGTATTTTTATCACCTAAATGTCTCTAACTTCTGAACAGATTACTACAGCCGTCAGACTCTAAGTCCGCTATTTGGTTATGAATTGCCATCGCAAACATCAGGACCACAAAATCATGATCTGAGGGCACCGGTTTGTATAAAGAGGGAGCCCCCACACTCTGTTAACCATTTACAATGATGTAGTCACTATTGACAGCAGCATCTAAGGGGTTAAACAGATTTGGACGGTGCAAACACTGATCGTGGCTGATGCAGCAAGTTGTCAGCTATAGTGCACAGCTGACAGATGCTGGATTGTCACTTGTATGGGGAGGCTGTTCTCTTATATCTCAGGTCAGTTAAAAGACGTATTGGCTGTCATTAACAGACTGAGGCCGAGCTGCAAATGCTGCCACAATGTCATATCTGTGCCGCTTCTATTACTGGTCTCCTCTTATGGGGCTGAGGGCTCCGACTCCATAACTTACGGTACTGTAAAAAAATAAATAAAAATCAACTGCAAATGATATTTTTTCCTGTGTTTCTACTTTAGTGCTATTACTTGGGCGCGTTATGGTGATATTTGGATGCCTTTGCATTACTCGGGCACTGCGTGGATCTTTTCCTTGTGCACTTATGGTGGTATTAACATTTTACTGCTATGCCAGTGGCTGAAAAGAAGATTAGGTGTTTGGATACGGATACATAATGGCGATTTTGTGCGCGAGCAATCGCCGCCGGGTGTCAGCTGATTCTGACAGCTGACACCCGGCACTCAGTGCAGGAGCAGTGCCCGCACCGCTCCCGGCACTTTAACCCCCTAAATACTACAATTGCAGCATTTAGCAGGCAGGCAGAGGGATGAAGCTCCCTCTGCGCTCCGATCAGCGCCCCCATGACATCATCGCAGGGGGCCAGTCGTTTTCATGGCGCACCGATGTCATACAGGTCACCAGTCACTAGCAAGTTACTTACAACATCCTCAGTGTATGATCTAATGTGTCAGTGCAGCGCAGACATATCTAATGCATTGCAATGCACCACAACTGCCATCAGACTACAGAAAGTGAAATTCCCATGGAAGGGCTTGGTAAAAAAGTAGAAAAAAAAATTGTCAAAATATTTTTTTTAAATATCACAAAATAATTAAAAAAAAAATATATATTGCACCAATAAATAAATATTTTTATAAAGAAAAAAATGTACACATATTTGGTATCACCACAGCTGCCTTGACCCGACCTATAAAACTGTCTAACCGGTTACTCTTCTTACATTTAAAAAATAAAATTGAGTCAAAAAATAATGCTTTTTCATTCTACCACCGAACAAAAAGAGGAATAAAATGCGATCAAAAAGACAAATGTTTTTTTAAAAAAGCAATAGCTGAAAACGACATCTTGTCCCGCAAAAAAACAAGCCGCCATGCAGCTCAATCAGCGAAAAATAAAAAACAATAATAGCTGTCAGAATAAAGCGATGCAAAAATAATTATTTTTTCTATAAAATGGTCATTGCATAAAACGATTTAAATGTGGTATCCGGTTCCTAGGACTACTTTCCAGCAATCATAAACTATCACTGTGAAGTCCTTGGCAGGTTAGTGCTTGCTTACTTTAGTCGTAGGGTGAGGGCCTCTGCTGACCCCCTACAGTTTGCTTACCTGAATAGATTGGAAGTGGACGATGTTGTTATGCCTCCGTTACATACAGTACATTCCTTTATGGACAATGATCGAACCACTGTACACGCAACAGGCGGTGTCGGAGGGGTGAGGAGGAATATAGGAGGGTGGTGTCGGAGGGGTGAGGAGGAATATAGGAGGGTGGTGTCGGAGGGGTGAGGAGGAATATAGGAGGGTGGTGTAGGAGGGGTGAGGAGGAATATTGGAGGGTGGTGTAGGAGAGGTGAGGAGGAATATAGGAGGGTGGTGTAGGAGGGGTGAGGAGGAATATAGGAGGGTGGTGTCGGAGGGGTGAGGAGGAATATAGGAGGGTGGTGTAGGAGGGGTGAGGAGGAATATAGGAGGGTGGTGTCGGAGGGGTGAGGAGGAATATAGGAGGGTGGTGTAGGAGGGGTGAGGAGGAATATAGGAGGGTGGTGTAGGAGAGGTGAGGAGGAATATAGGAGGGTGGTGTCGGAGAGGTGAGGAGGAATATAGGAGGGTGGTGTAGAAGGGGTGAGGAGGAATATAGGAGGGTGGTGTCGGAAGGGTGAGGAGGAATATAGGAGGGTGGTGTCGGAGGGATGAGGAGGGTGGTGTAGGAGAGGTGAGGAGGAATATAGGAGGGTTGTGTAGGAGAGGTGAGGAGGAATATAGGAGGGTGGTGTCGGAGAGGTGAGGAGGAATATAGGAGGGTGGTGTCGGAGGGATGGGGAGGGTGGTGTAGGAGAGGTGAGGAGGAATATAGGAGGGTGGTGTCGGAAGGGTGAGGAGGAATATAGGAGGGTGGTGTCAGAGGGGTAAGGAAGAATATAGGAGGGTCGTGTCGGAGGGGTGAAGAGGAATATTGGAGGGTGGTGTAGGAGAGGTGAGGAGGAATATAGGAGGGTGGTGTCAGAGGGGTAAGGAGGAATATAGGAGGGTGGTGTAGGATAGGTGAGGAGGAGTATAGGAGGGTGGTGTAGGAGAGGTGAGGAGGAATATAGGAGGGTGGTGTTGGAGGAGTGAGGAGGAATATAGGAGGGTGGTGTCGGAGGGGTGAGGAAGAATATAGGAGGGTGGTGTAGGAGAGGTGAGGAGGAATATAGGAAGGCGGTGTATACCGCGGCTGAGGTGCCTGCGCCCTAGCATCACAAGATTAAGACCATAATACCACGCAATTACTAACATCCAAATCCTCTATAAATACGGGCGTACTAGGAACTATCCCCACCGATATCCTAATTCAATACCTAATGTAGTACGTCACTGATGAAGGTCAAACGTGACCAAAACGTTTGTTAAGCATGCTGCAATAAATCATCACGCCATTAAGTTGAGTGCAAGGTTTCATTTCTACTATGGAAACTAAGGTCATATATTGTGTGCAGCAAAATGTTAGAAATGTTCTACCAGTCCGTATAGAAGAGTGCCATCTTTTTCGTCATCACATGGTGGGGAGGTCGTGTGCGGGTGTCTGATGCCAATAAGCTCCTCAGGAAGGCAAGCTCCGCTGCCGGCCACCATCTTGCCGGCCACCATCTTGCCGGCCACCATCTTGCCGGCCACCATCTTGCCACTTTTGAGGAGGTAGTGGAGGACCGAATTCAGAAGTGTTTGGCGATAATGCACAATAACTCACGCCCGTTATATCAGCTGTTGATGAGACCGGAGCGCCTGCACTTACCATCTAATCCTACTAAGGTGGGAGAAGGAAAGATGCAGGAAATTGTTTGTGCTGACTGCGATGGGAACATACAAGAACGACCGACGTGTGAAATTCGCGAGCGGCTGATGAGCGAGCGGCTCGGATATAGTGTGATCTGAGCATGCTCAGGTGTTGTCCGAGTGTCTTCGGTGTGCTCAAGAGTCCCCGAGGCTGCATGTCTCGCATTTTAGACAGCCCAACACATGCAGGGATCTCTTCCTTGTGCACAGCATGGTTCACCCGTATGAGAGTTTGCAGGCTAGGGTCGCAGTGCTCCCTCTCTCTATAAGTCTTTCCTTACTTTGACGAGTCTAGAATGTGGTGACCCCATAAAATCAGTGGTGATGAGCATCACCCATGTTTTGTACGGACCCCCATGTAGTGCCATTTGGCTATGCTTGGGTGCTGCCTATAGGTGCTATTCAGACCTTGCATAGTTTATACTTTAGACTTTGTCACTAATAGTTAATGCCAAATCCACCATGGACCATTCTAAAACGATATCGTAAAATTTGCATTAAATGCTGATTAAACAAAATGTTACAAATCTGATTTCTTGCTGCCACCACTAGGAGGAGCCCTAGGCTTGCTCCTTCACGTAGTCTGCACTAAGCTCAGAAGCTCCCTCTAGTGGTGGCTGTAGGAATACTATGTTTTATCATCTTTGTATAATAAAATGTAGCATTATATTGCGGTACGGTTGGTCGTGCATATGTACAGAAGCAGTAAGTGCTTCTCTTTTAGTGGTATCGTTTTGCTCCTTATTGGTTCCCGTATTACATTAATGCATTAGTAATGCCATTCAGGACAGCTAGAGATAATTTGCTTGTGATAACGCTTTCTCGCCTTCCTCTTGACGCTGGTAATAGCTTAGAATGACAGATTATTGTACTTATCAGAACTTACGTGCCCACATTTATAACTCACTGCATTTGATAAAACAAGTGCTAATTAGATGCAGCGTTGGTAAAATGAAGTCTGAACTGATTCCAGTGCAGAGATGTAACCGCCGAGCCAAGGAGGGAATGAAAAGGTTAATAAGCGACGGTCTTACTAAACTGTACGGTTACAGCTGGCACCAATCCGGGCAGGACTACGGGGATATCAGGGGACTATATGTGCTTGGCCCGGCACCAGTCCCTCCGTGGTACGATTACTACAAGCCCATGCGATCGTTTCCAAAAATAGTTAATGTGAATGATTCTGTTCCATCCTAAGAGGAGGCTGGCATCTCTTCTATCTGGACCCCCAGGATAACAGGGGTCCCCAAAATAGTTGTTCATCAATTTGGTATAGGTGTAGACTCTCTTCTGAAGTCCAAGTCCTCATTCCCATAAAACCGAACACTCGTTTTTTGCCTCCAGTCTGGTAGAAACGTTGGCACAAAACTGACATCCGATCCCTAAGATTTTTATGGGATTATTCCCAGCATCAATTTGGGCACTGAACCTTTCTCCCGTTAACAGCGCAGACAGACATGAGAGATTCCTGCTCTCCTGTGTCTCCATAGAGTGCATGATCAGGAGCAGCAGCAGGGAGGATATTAACAGCAATACTGAGCAGTGTAGCTGTGAATCCAGCAATGAAAATTGACCAGCTTGTACTCTTATTTAATTCCCACCACTGCCCTGAATATTACATTTTTTAAACCGGACATATGGCTCCAGAGAGACAGTTTATCTATCTCTAATTTTTATGGTCTTTACAAGGAGACGTGGCTCACAGGATCCTCTGGGGCGTGTCTTTAGGCTGCTGTGCTTTTTTACTATGTGAGTCACACCCCCTTGGTAAATTTTATAAAAATTGGCACAAAATAAAAGGGCCCATATCTGATTTAAAAAGTAAAAAAAGGAAATAAGATAATACTCGGGGTAATAGCAGACATAAGATGAGCGCAAAAACTGAACACTTTTGACCAGGTGGCAAATATTCTTTAATAGGAGGTAGCAGCATTCATGACATAATACCGAATTACTGAGCAGTGTAGCTGTGAATCCAGCTTTGGTTGCAATAAAACACATACCAGCAGGCAGCTACACCTGTGTGTCTGAGTTTCTCTTTCACTCTGCGCCTTCCTCCTTCTCCTGCTCTCCTTTTCATAGCTTTGCACAAACAACTTAAAGGCCCCGTCTCACATAGCGATTTACCAACGATCACGACCAGAGATACGACCTGGCCGTGATCGTTGGTAAGTCGTTGTGTGGTCGCTGGGGAGCTGTCACACAGACCGCTCTCCCCAGCGACCAACGATCAGGGGAACGAGTTCGGCATCGTTGAAACTGTCTTCAACGATGCCGAAGTCCCCCTGCAGCACCCGGGTAACCAGGGTAAACATCGGGTTACTAAGCGCAGGGCCGCGCTTAGTAACCCGATGTTTACCCTGGTTACCAAAAAAAACAAACAGTACATACTCGCCTTTCGGTGTCCAGGTCCCTTGCCGTCTGCTTCCTGCTCTCACTGACTGAGCCGCCGTACACTGAGAGCTGAGAGCACAGCAGTGACGTCACCGCTGTGCTCTCACTTCTCACTGTACGGCCGGGAGTCAGTGAGAGCAGGAAGCAGACGGCAAGGGACCTGACGGACATCAGAAGGCGAGTATGTATTGTTTGTTTTTTTTTACATTTACGCTGGTAACCAGGGTAAACATCGGGTTACTAAGCGCGGCCCTGCGCTTAGTAACCCGATGTTTACCCTGGTTACCAGTGAAGACATCGCTGGATCGGTGTCACACACACCGATTCAGCGATGTCAGCGGGGCCTCAACGACCAAAAAAAGGTCCAGGCCATTCCGACACGACCAGCGATCTCGCAGCAGGGGCCTGATCGCTGGTACGTGTCACACATAGCGAGATCGCTATGGAGGTCGCTGTTGCGTCACAAAACTTGTGACTCAGCAGCGATCTCGCTAGCGATCTCGCTATGTGAGACGGGGCCTTAACTCTTGCTCCCTCAGTGACCTGGCAGCCTATCTAATTTAGATTAAGCAGGACAGATTCTAGCAGTATTTCACAATCGTGAGTTCAGGAGATAAAAAAGCAGATTTTTCTTATAAGGTATATTGCAAAGTTTCCAATTTTTACTTCTACTGTAGATTTATGGAAAGTTTCTTGTAAGGACAGTAACAACTCAATGTGAACTGAGCTGTAATATGCAGCCCATAGAGGTCAATATACACAAACAGTTGTGCTCAAAAGTTTACATACCCCGGCAGAATTTTTGCTTTCTTGGCCTTTTTTCAGAGAATGTGAATGATAACACCAACACTTTTTCTCCACTCAGTCAGTGGTGGGTGAAGCCATTTATTGTCACACTACTGTTTTTTCTCTTTTTAAATCATAATGACAACCCAAAACATCCAAATGACCCTGATCAAAAGTTCACATACCCCATTCCTTAATACTGCGTATTGCCCCCTCTGACATCAATGACAGCTTGAAGTCTTTTGTGGTAGTTGTGGATGAGGTTCTTTATTTTCTCAGATGGTAAAGCTGCCCACTCTTCTTGGCAAAAAGCCTCCAGTTCCTGTAATTTCCTGGGCTGTCTAGCATGAACTGCGCGCTAGAGATCTCCCCAGAGTGGCTCAATGATATTGAGGTCAGAAGACTGAGATGGCCACTCCAGAACCTTCACTTTGTTTTGCTGTAGCCAATGACAGGTCAACTTGGCCTTGTGTTTTGGATCGTTGTCATGTTGGAACGTCCAAGTACGTCCCATGCGCAGCTTCTGGGCTGATGAGGGCAAATTTGCCTCCAGTATTTGCTGATAACGTGCAGCATTCATCTTTCCTTCACCTTTGACCAAGTTTCCTCTGCCTTTGTAACTCACACATCTCCAAAACATCAGCGATCCACCTACGTGCTTTACAGTAGGAATGGTGTTCCTTTCATCACAGGCCTTGTTGACCTCTGTCCAAATGTAATGTTTATGGTTGTGGCCAAAAAGTTCAGTTTTGGTCTCATCACTCCAAATTACCTTGTTCCAGAAGTTTTGAGGCTTGTCTCTGTGCTGTTTTGCGTATTGTAGGTGAGATACTTTGTGGCATTTGTGCAGTAATGGCTTTCTTCTGGCGACTCGACCATGCAGCCCATTTTTCTTCAAGTTCCTCCTGCATCTTGAAACATCCACACCGCTAGTTTTCAGAGAGTCGTGTATTTCAGCTGATGTTATTTGTGGGTTTTTCTTTGCATCCCGAACAATTTTCCTGGCAGTTGTGGACGACATTTGTTTTTCTGCCTGACCATGGTTTTGTTTTTACAGAGCCCCTGATTTTCCATTTGTTAATCACATGTTGAACGCTGCTGACTGGCATTATCAATTCCTTGGATATCTTTTTGTATCCCTTTCCTGTTTTATACAGTTCAACTAATTTTTCCCGTAGATCCATTGAGAATTCTGACAAAGAGTCTGTCTGGAGCCCAGAAACTCATTCAGCTTGTAATCAGTGTGTGCATAAAATCAAACAGGTCACAAGTGAGGATGTTTCCTTCAGTAGCTATTCAACCCCATTTGTGTTAACTTCTGTGCATGTTATCAGGTCAATATCACCAGGGTATGTGAACTTTTGATCAGGGACATTTGGATATTTTAGATTGTCATTATGGTTTAGAAAGAGAACACAGTAGTTTGACAATAAATGGCTTCACCCAACCACTAACCATGAGTGGAGAAAAAGTGTTGGTGTTATCATTCATATTCTCTGAAAAAAGGCCAAGAAAGCAAAAATTCTGCTGGGGTATGTAAACTTTTGAGCACAACTGTATGCAGATTGGCTTTTCCTGCAGCAGAGTCCTCTCACCAGTCATCTGAAACGTGCTGGTTGTGCAGGTATCTTCTCTCATTAACCTACTGGCAGGATTCTTCTGGTCGGCACTTCAGAATGAAAGATTACTCTGTACGGGTGAAGAGCCGGCGTTCGCAGTCCACGTCCTCCCTGGGGCTGTGCAGGATAATCCTGTGTATTCTGAATCTCTATAGTGGGACAATTTTCTTATGAAAGAAATCAGTTGTGTTTATGTAAATAACTTGTATCTACTCTGTTGTCCTAAAGGAAAACTCCAACTACACATCACAGTTGTTAATTGCAATAATCACCAAGTATTGTTCAGCACTTCTGCATTTAACAGGCTTTACTTATAGGAACTGATCCTCTAGGAGCTACATCCTGTATTATACTCCAGAGCTGCACTCACTATTCTGCTGGTGCAGTCACTGTGTACATACATTACTGATCCTGAGTTACATTCTGTATTATTCCCCAGAGCTGCACTCACTATTCTGCTGGTGGAGTCACTGTGCACATACATTACATTACTGATCCTGAGTTACATCCTGTATTATACTCCAGAGCTGCACTCACTATTTGGCTGGTGCAGTCACTGTGTACATACATTACATTACTGATCCTGAGTTACATCCTGTATTATACCCCAGAGCTGCACTCACTATTCTGCTGGTGCAGTCACTGTGTACATACATTACATATCCTGTACTGATCCTGAGTTATATCCGGTATTATACTCCAGAGCTGCACTCACTATTCTGCTGGTGCAGTCACTGTGTAAAAAGATTACATTACTGATCCTGAGTTACATCCTGTATTATACCCCAGAGCTGGACTCACTATTCTGCTGGTGCAGTCACTGTGTACATACATTACATTACTGATCCTGAGTTACATCCTGTATTATACTCCAGATCTGCACTCACTATTCTGCTGGTGCAGTCACTGTGTACATACATTACATTACTGATCCTGAGTTACATCCTGTATTATACCCCAGAGCTGCACTCACTATTCTGCTGGTGCAGTCACTGTGTACATACATTACATTACTGATCCTGAGTTACATCCTGTATTATACCCCAGAGCTGCACTCACTATTCTGCTGGTGCAGTCACTGTGTACATACATTACATTACTGATCCTGAGTTACATCCTGTATTATACCCCAGAGCTGCACTCACTATTCTGCTGGTGCAGTCACTGTGTACATACATTACATTACTGATCCTGAGTTACATCCTGTATTATACTCCAGATCTGCACTCACTATTCTGCTGGTGCAGTCACTGTGTACATACATTACGTTACTGATCCTGAGTTACCTCCTGTATTATACCCCAGAGCTGCACTCACTATTCTGCTGGTGCAGTCACTGTGTACATACATTACATTACTGATCCTGAGTTACCTCCTGTATTATAATCCAGATCTGCATTCACTATTCTGCTGGTGCAGTCACTGTGTACATACATTACATTACTGATCCTGAGTTACATCCTGTATTATACTCCAGAGCTGCACTCACTATTCTGCTGGTGCAGTCACTGTGTACATACATTACATTACTGATCCTGAGTTACAGCCTGTATTATACCCCAGAGCTGCACTCACTATTCTGCTGGTGCAGTCACTATGTACATACATTACATTACTGATCCTGAGTTACATCCTGTATTATACTCCAGAGCTGCACTCACTATTCTGCTGGTGCAGTCACTGTGTACATACATTACATTACTGATCCTGAGTTACATCCTGTATTATACTCCAGAGCTGCACTCACTATTCTGCTGGTGCAGTCACTGTGTACATACATTACATTACTGACCCTGAGTTACATCCTGTATTATACTCCAGAGCTGCACTCACTATTCTGCTGGTGCAGTCACTGTGTACAAAGATTACATTACTGATCCTGAGTTGCATCCTGTATTATACCCCAGAGCTGCACTCACTATTCTGCTGGTGCAGTCACTGTGTACATACATTACATTACTGATCCTGAGTTACATCCTGTATTATACTCCAGATCTGCACTCACTATTCTGCTGGTGCAGTCACTGTGTACATACATTACATTACTGATCCTGAGTTACATCCTGTATTATACCCCAGAGCTGCACTCACTATTCTGCTGGTGCAGTCACTGTGTACATACATTACATTACTGATCCTGAGTTACATCCTGTATTATACCCCAGAGCTGCACTCACTATTCTGCTGGTGCAGTCACTGTGTACATACATTACATTACATTACTGATCCTGAGTTACATCCTGTATTATACTCCAGAGCTGCACTCACTATTCTGCTGGTGCAGTCACTGTGTACATACATTACATTACTGATCCTGAGTTACATCCTGTATTATACCCCAGAGCTGCACTCACTATTCTGCTGGTGCAGTCACTGTGTACATACATTACATTACTGACCCTGAGTTACATCCTGTATTATACTCCAGAGCTGCACTCACTATTCTGCTGGTGCAGTCACTGTGTACAAAGATTACATTACTGATCCTGAGTTGCATCCTGTATTATACCCCAGAGCTGCACTCACTATTCTGCTGGTGCAGTCACTGTGTACATACATTACATTACTGATCCTGAGTTACATCCTGTATTATACTCCAGATCTGCACTCACTATTCTGCTGGTGCAGTCACTGTGTACATACATTACATTACTGATCCTGAGTTACATCCTGTATTATACCCCAGAGCTGCACTCACTATTCTGCTGGTGCAGTCACTGTGTACATACATTACATTACTGATCCTGAGTTACATCCTGTATTATACCCCAGAGCTGCACTCACTATTCTGCTGGTGCAGTCACTGTGTACATACATTACATTACATTACTGATCCTGAGTTACATCCTGTATTATACTCCAGAGCTGCACTCACTATTCTGCTGGTGCAGTCACTGTGTACATACATTACATTACTGATCCTGAGTTACATCCTGTATTATACCCCAGAGCTGCACTCACTATTCTGCTGGTGCAGTCACTGTGTACATACATTACATTACTGATCCTGAGTTACATCCTGTATTATACCCCAGAGCTGCACTCACTATTCTGCTGGTGCAGTCACTGTGTACATACATTACATCACTGATCCTGAGTTACATCCTGTATTATACTCCAGAGCTGCACTCACTATTCTACTGGTGCAGTCACTGTGTACATACATTACATTACTGATCCTGAGTTACATCCTGTATTATACCCCAGAGCTGCACTCACTATTCTGCTGGTGCAGTCACTGTGTACATACATTACATTACTGATCCTGAGTTACATCCTGTATTATACTCCAGAGCTGCACTCACTATTCTGCTGGTGCAGTCACTGTGTACATACATTACATTACTGATCCTGAGTTACATCCTGTATTATACCCCAGAGCTGCACTCACTATTCTGCTGGTGCAGTCACTGTGTACATACAGTACATTACTGATCCTGAGTTACATCCTGTATTATACTCCAGAGCTGCACTCACTATTCTGCTGGTGCAGTCACTGTGTACATACATTACATTACTGATCCTGAGTTACATCCTGTATTATACCCCAGAGCTGCACTCACTATTCTGCTGGTGCAGTCACTATGTACATACAGTACATTACTGATCCTGAGTTACATCCTGTATTATACCCCAGAGCTGCACTCACTATTCTGCTGGTGCAGTCACTGTGTACATACATTACATTACTGATCCTGAGTTACATCCTGTATTATACCCCAGAGCTGCACTCACTATTCTGCTGGTGCAGTCACTGTGTACATACATTACTGATCCTGAGTTACCTCCTGTATTATACCCCAGAGCTGCACTCACTATTCTGCTGGTGCAGTCACTGTGTACATACATTACATTACTGATCCTGAGTTACATCCTGTATTATACCCCAGAGCTGCACTCACTATTCTGCTGGTGCAGTCACTGTGTACATACATTACTGATCCTGAGTTACCTCCTGTATTATACCCCAGAGCTGCACTCACTATTCTGCTGGTGCAGTCACTGTGTACATACATTACATTACTGATCCTGAGTTACCTCCTGTATTATACCCCAGAGCTGCACTCACTATTCTGCTGGTGCAGTCACTGTGTACATACAGTACATTACTGATCCTGAGTTACATCCTGTATTATACTCCAGAGCTGCACTCACTATTCTGCTGGTGCAGTCACTGTGTACATACATTACATTACTGATCCTGAGTTACATCCTGTATTATACTCCAGAGCTGCACTCACTATTCTGCTGGTGCAGTCACTGTGTACATACATTACTGATCCTGAGTTACCTCCTGTATTATACCCCAGAGCTGCACTCACTATTCTGCTGGTGCAGTCACTGTGTACATACATTACATTACTGATCCTGAGTTACATCCTGTATTATACCCCAGAGCTGCACTCACTATTCTGCTGGTGCAGTCACTGTGTACATACATTACTGATCCTGAGTTACCTCCTGTATTATACCCCAGAGCTGCACTCACTATTCTGCTGGTGCAGTCACTGTGTACATACATTACATTACTGATCCTGAGTTACATCCTGTATTATACCCCAGAGCTGCACTCACTATTCTGCTGGTGCAGTCACTGTGTACATACATTACTGATCCTGAGTTACCTCCTGTATTATACCCCAGAGCTGCACTCACTATTCTGCTGGTGCAGTCACTGTGTACATACATTACATTCCTGATCCTGAGTTACATTATACTCCGGACTGTATCCTTTATTTGCTGTAGTCGGAGTTCTGCTCTTCCCGCAGTATATTCTGTGTTCCGTTGATACGTTCTAGCAGTATGTAACACGATGTGACCGGTGGGATGTGATGACCCTTTGTCTGTGCTGATCACCTCTTGTCCGTCTTTTCCTCTGCATTTCCCTGAGCGGTGCAGGCGGGATCCTGTGTGTGACAGCGGGCGGCTTAGTGCACTATTAATGTACATTGTGTCATCTCCTGGCAGGCGCAGGCATTGCTGTCCGGCTGCCAGTTGCAGTGCCAGTCATGTCCTCTCTCTTGATCCTTTTCTTTGTCCCAGTAATGCTTCTGCCGAGAGCTGAGAACCAGCCGGGCCCAGCCTGATCCGGTGTTTACCACCACCGCCCTCCCTCGTGGCCGGAGTGACGGAGGATGTTTATATAGTAGTAATCCACATTATACACACCGCCACTATGTAACTTGTGCGCTGTCATCACAGGTCATGAAATGTTGTGCTTGTTTTTACCCTTTTTTTTAACCCTTTAGAACAGGATTAGAAAAACATGACCACTTTCTACCAAAAACAGCGCCCCTCTTAGTCACAGGTTGCATTTGATATTGCAGCTCGGCCCCATACACTTCAGTGAAGCAGAAATACAATACCAGACACAACCCATGGAAGGTGAGGCGCTGGTTTTGTACAAAATAAATCATGTTTTTCCTATCCCTTTAATGGGAACCTGGCACTTTAAAAAAATATTAACCTGCAGATATAGGGTTAATCTGCAGGTAAATAGCTCTGAACCTTCCCACCGCACTCGGAATACCCCCACCCCCGAGGCCAGGAATAAATTAGCTTTATTCTGCCTGGCAGTGTTCTGGTTTCAGTCACGAGGTGTCACGAGTGTTTCACGTCCTCCAGGGAGATCTGCGGTTAGAAGATCACAACGTATTGAGAATCGCAGATCTTCCATTTAGCCGGTGCGTTTGTGTTTCATATTAAATGGATTTTTGTTTCCTTTGGTGCTGAAGAGGTTAGTGACCTTTTCTATGCTGGCCAGAAACTTGCAGCTCCATCTCACAGCTGTTCCTGACCTGGTCATTTCCTCTCCCCATAAAATGTGGTCAGACCTTTTCTTTCTTGCCAGTGAGAGTTTTGCTTCCTAGCTCCTTGATGTCACCGTGCTGAGTTGGAGGTTGTTGCTGCTGGAGATTGTTGGTGTTTTAGGGTGTATGCTTTCCTTTTTGTCCTATTCCTATTTGTTTGGTACATTCCTACCCTTCCCTATACACCTCTCTACCTTTGGTGCTTGTATTTTAGTTGTTCTGTTATCCCTTTCTGTCTTACATGTCAAAACACTAGCATTTCTGTCCCAGGCTTCCTGGCGGAGAGGTAGGGGACAGCTTATGGAATAACAGGAGAACAGTAAGGCTGGTGGCCCAAACCTCCTCACCTTTAGAGGTACCTTTGGGACCAGGGATACTTGTGGCCCCAGTCCTAGATACCTTCAAGACCCCTTACATGTAATCACGGCGTGGATGGCGCTGGCATGGTTTCAGTCACTGCTCTGTGTACAGACTTACAGCAGGGTCATAATTAGATCAGTGTCGGGGGCACGGTTGCACGCGTCGCTCTCTATACACCGCGCTAGATACAGTGCTATGGTTAGACTTAGGGCTCGAGTTAGGCTTAGGGCTAGGTTTAGACATAGGGCCAGACTTAGACATAGGTCTTTGGTTAGACATTGGTTAGGCTTAGAGCTAGGGTTTAACATAGGGCTATGGTTTGACATAGTGCTAGTTTGGCTTAGGGCTAAGGTTAGGCTTAGAGCTAGATATAGGGCTAGGATTAGGACATAGGGATGGTTGTCCCGGAGACCAAAGTTTATGGGTAAGGTTCGATATAGCTCTATGGTTAGACACTGAGTTAGGGTTAGTCTTAGGGCTAGGGTTAAGCATAGGGTTAGGTTTATACAAAGGGTTATAGTTAGACAAAGAGCTAAGGTTAGGGCTATGGCTAGGATTAGACATAGGGCTACACTTCAGCTTAGAGCTAGGGTTAATTATAGGGCTTAGTTTAGGTTTAGGGCTAAGATTAGACATAGGACTCCGCTTAGGGCTAGGGTTAATTATAGGGCTACGCGTAGGCTTAGGGCCAGAGTTAGATATAGAGCTTAGTTTAGGCTTAGGGCTAAGATTAGACATAGGGCTAGGGTTAGATACAGGGCTAGGTTTAGGCTTAGGGCTAGGCTTAGACATAGGGTTAGGGTTAGATTCCCCTAGGATATGACATAGGGGTAGCCTTAGCTTTAAAGTTACGTTTAGGGTAATAACATTAGTAGATAAAAAATTCAATAGTAAAATAAATTATTATTTTTAAAATTCTGTCTGATTTCAGTAAAAAGGCAGAAAAAAAAGTAGTTCAAAGCACGAACTATAATGACATTAGTATTTTCCTCTAATTACAATACTTGGGAGACTTGGGGTCAATACTGGGCTGGTGGAGGAGACTCGGTGCCAGTGGTTCATTAGTAAGGGGGCTCAAAACATGGGGGACGGTGCTTTGTATTTCTTTGACTGGGTTTTTTACTATATTATTTTTTTAATTGATTTCTATTTTTGTGTTATGTTATCTTTTATTTAGGTTATTACTTTTGTTCTATCTCTTCTTCTTTTGTTTTTTTTTTTATCGCTGTATGTTGGTATTATTTGAGCTCTGTAGGCAGTATTTATAGTATGACATCCTACAGTGTATGTCGGTGTTTGCATTTTATCGTGTTGCTATTTAGGCAACTGTATGACAGCATTTATGGCACTATATCGACACCGTGCTGTATGGTGGTATCGCTATTTATACACTGTACTAGATGGTGGCCCGATTCTAACGCATCGGGTATTCTAGAATATGTATGTATGTATGCATATAGCAGCCACATAGTATATAGCACAGGCCACTTACCAAACAGTATATAACACAGCCCACGCAGTATATGACATTGCCCATGTAGTATTGCCCACGTAGTATATAGCAGCCACGTAGTATATAACACTGCCCACGTAGTATATAACACAGCCCACGTAGTATATAGCACAGCCCACGCAGTATATAACACAGGCCATGCAGTATATAACACAGCCCACGTAGTATATAACACAGCCCACGTAGTATATAGCACAGCCCACGTAGTATATAGAACAGCCCACGCAGTATATAACACAGGCCACGCAGTATATAACACTGCCCACGTAGTATATAACACAGCCCACGTAGTATATAACACAGCCCATGTAGTATATAGCACAGCCCACACAGTATATAACACTGCCCACGTAATATATAGCACAGCCTACGCAGTATATAACACAGCCCACATAGCATATAACACAGCCCACATAGCATATAACACAGCCCACATAGCATATAACACAGCCCACGCAGTATCTAACACTGGCCACGTAGTATATAGCAGCCATGCAGTATATAACACAGCCCACGTACTATATAACAGTGTGGGCACCATATCCCTGTTAAAAAAAAAAAAAAATTAAAATAAAAAATAGTTCTATACTCACCCACCTGCATCCAGCGAAGACCGCTAAGTCTTCTGGGTAATTTCGCAATGCATCTCTGGGAACGAAAGCTGGCGCGCGCGCCTCGTCGGACGACGGAAGGTGATAATAGCAGGTTTTTTCATTTTTTTATTATTTTTAACATTAGATATTTTTACTATTATGCTGCATAGGCAACATCAATAGTAAAAAGTTGGTCACACAGGGTTAATAGCAGCGTTAACGGAGTGCGTTACACCGCGGCATAACGCGGTCCGTTAACGCTGTCATTAACCCTGTGTCAGCGCTGACTGGAGGGGAGTATGCGGGCGCCGGGCACTGACTGGATGGGAGTAGGGAGGGACTAATTCTTGGCCGGACTGTGCCTGTCGCTGATTGGTCGCGGCAGCCAGGACAGGCAGCTGGCGAGACCAATCAGCGACGCGGGATTTCCATGACGGAAGTTGCAGACAGACGGAAGTACCCCTTAGACAATTATATATATATATAGATGTGGCGTTACACCATTTCTATGGTGCATTTATAAGAACTGCAAGGAAACATGCCCCATATTGCAACCTACCTCAGTTTTTGGTATACTTCTTGGCCGGGTAGTTCTCATCCATACTTCCACCGGTTATTAGTGTCATGATCCAGGCCGGGGTTTGTTTCTTATTATTCTCTCCCTGGTCTGGTTATGCAGGGGTTAACCTTCTTTGCCTTCTTTTTGGGATCTGTTTTGCTATTTCAGTCCACGGCTGCCTGGCCGTCAGCTATAATTCTTGCCCCCCCCCCCCCCCCCCCCCGGCTTGAGCGAATGACGACACCCTGATGTGTCCTCTGCCCTGATTACTCAGTTCCCCTGCCTTCCCATTCCTGCTCCCTGCTCATCTTGCTGTGTAGTCCATATGCTGTGACCTTTGGTATCTGACCCGGCTCGTCCTCTGACCTGTTTTCTGTCTCACATCTCTGGCATCTCCGCTCCCGACTGGCTCCGACTTCTTTGGCTTGTATCTGACCACGTGTATTGCTGTTTCCCCTGGTACTGAATCTTCTGTCCGTTCCTGACCTGGCTTGTCTGACCACTCTCTCGCCACCTAGTGGCACCTGCACTGCTGCACTGTAGTGTTACGCCATGTATGCAACCTATCTTCCCTCTCCAGCACCCCCTGGTATTGGAGGCACGATCAAACGCTGTGGCAGCATTACAATTAGCAATGCATGATAGGAAATCTTCCAAAATGCAAATCCACAGAGCATGCCCTCTGCAGACACTGAACCAGCAGGGAATACGAAACAGTTGTGAGCTCCGAATATTTCTACTGTATAATTTACCCTTGGAATATGTTTGTCATAAGCAATTCTCCAATTTTGCATTAATTTCATGCTGTGCTGATCCGTCCGGATCGGCTGCAGGGATCCTCCGCCGTGTAGGAATGCGCTCGTCTTCAGCAGATGTGTTTTTAGGACTGTGATGTAATGGTCTATTGATGTAAGGACAATTGATCCAGATAATTACCGGTTGGAGAAGATGCTGCACCTCTCTATTGTATGTGCAGCAGATGGCGTGCCGCTGTAATTACGTAAATCTTCGTGCTGTAAACATTCATTAGTCGCTCGGGACTGTTTACCCCGCGCTCGAAACGCGACATGCACACGTAACGCACCTCTCTCTTCTTTTGCAGATAAATCCTGGCCCGCCCAGCCGGCGATCCTGCACGAGAAGGATCGTCCGTTTAAGGTATGCCGATAATCCCCTAGATCCCGTCCTTTTTTAAAGTTCAGGCACGGGATCCTGGCGTTTTGCCAAGAAGCAGCGGCCAGATAGCAGGGAGTGGAGCTGACTATTCATTGTTTGTATACAAAACCTACAAGAAACAAAATGAGAAAAACCCTGCTGTAACTAAATAAGTAAAAAAAGCAAAAGTGCATTTAAATAACTAAGGGTTCTTAATAACACTGTTTTTGATCAAAAATAGCATAAAAGCCATCCCACCACGACAAGGTGACTCTGATCGGGACGGTCCTAAGCTGTCCAATATTAAAAAACTTACCATGTGTCAGAGTTGACCTCAGTGTGTGAGGGAAGACAAAAGGACCGGGTCCCGTCCCGTGAACACCAGTCTGGGGAAGCCTTTAAATGTAATTTCCAACTCAGGAAAGGGAGGCCACACCTTGGCTTGCACAGAAAAAAACACAAAAATTGAGCTTGGTTTAACTTGGTATACATGCAGCATGTGTATACTACTCATTGTTTGTAGTCTGTAACTTTGGAGACGCAGATTTTTAGTTAAGACTTTGTCAAGTTGCTTAATTTTTCATGCATCGGAGTAATCAGAAACATGGGCTTTAAAGGCAGAAACTGCTTTGTCTTTTTGTCGGTGGTGTTCGGGATCTACTCACATTTGTGTTATGCTTTTGTACATTTTTGTGAAGGGATTGAAGTTAGCAGTGTGATTGGAGCAACATTTGTGAACAGTAAATGTAGTAAGAATGTTCCTTCTGTCTTCCCGTATAGAGACACGCCGGAGACTTCGCCACGGAGGCCGAAAATAGTAAGTCGTTTGTTTTTATAGTAGACCTAAATCATGAGCGGTGCGAGAATGGTAGGAGACGCCTATCATTGGGCTCCGCAGCAAAATCCCACGCGTTCTGCAATTTTTTGTTTTTGCAATTATTTTGGGATATAGCGATTGTCAAAAAAGCAACATTGTTACAATTTTTTGCAATCGACTTTTATACTCAGAGTTTAGCAACATTTATGTTTCCTGATTGCAAAGTGCTAGAGCCAGTAATGGTCTAAGGGGTAAAGGCTCTTCTTGATGATACTGTGAAGATGATATTTGGGGACCTTATAGTTCATGCGAGGCTCCCTGGGGAAAAAGCCATGCCATGACTGAGGAAGAGAACGACAGGTAGTAACGCTACGAGATACAATTGACCCTTTAAAAGAACCTTGACGCATTCTAGAACCCCGAAACAGCTGTCTGCAAATGTCTGCACAGAAGATTCTAGATTGGCTCCTTAAAGGGTCAGTATTGTCTTCTAGGGGCGCTGCCTCCTGCAGGTGTAGATGAAGCATGACCGCACAGCCTGGTTCCCTTTAAAGTGGGATACAGCACGGTGCAAAATTATTAGGAGGTTCTAAAAAAAATTGCAAAGTAAGAAACTTTCATAATAGAAGTGTTAGGAGTTAATTTTTAGCAATTACCAAAATGCAAAGGGAATGAGCAAAAGAGAAACCTAAAAAGCATCAATATCCGGTGAGGGCCCGTCGCCTCCATCATTTCTTCTCAGCACAAAGTCAGAGATGTTATAGGACTATGCTCAAATGTGCAAGTCACCAATTACATTTTCATAGCAAAGGGGAAACAGCTGGCACAGAAACAGTTGGAGGGTGAGGTGAAGTTATAGAAGACAGATTCATGTCACTGGTCAAACACCATGTCATGGCTGAGCGCAACAACAAGACACAAGGTAGTTATACTGCATCAGCAGGGGCTCCACAATGCAAAGATTTCAGATACTGATGATGGAGGCGATGGGCAGTCACCAGATACTGATGATGGAGGCGACAGGTGGTCACCAGAATCTGATGATGGAGGCGACAGGTAGTCACCAGATACTGATGATGGAGGCGACGAGTGGTCACCAGATACTGATGATGGAGGCGATGGGCGGTCACCAGATACTGATGATGGAGGGGACGGGCGGTCACTAGATACTGATGATGGAGGCGATGGGCGGTCACTAGATACTGATGATGGAGGTGACAGGAAGTCACCAGATACTAACAATGGAGGTGACGAGTGGTCACCAGATACTGATGATGGAGGCGACAGGTGGTCACCAGAATCTGATGATGGAGGCGACAGGTAGTCACCAGATACTGATGACTGAGGTGATGGGCGGTACCAGATACTGATGATAGAGGCGACAGGTGGTCACCAGATTCTGATGATGGAGGGGACGGGTGGTCACCAGATACTGATGATAGAGGCGACAGGTGGTCACCAGATACTGATGATGGAGGTGATGAGTGGTCACCAGATACTGATGATGGAGGGGACAGGCGGTCACCAGATACTGATGATGGAGGGGATGGGCGGTCACCAGATACTGATGATGGAGGCGACGGGCGGTGACCAGAATCTGATGATGGAGGCAACGGGCGGCCAGCAGATACTCAGCCCTTTAAGAATGAGTTATAGTCTCCAGATATAAGACGATGTCCTTCTCTCCCCGTTGTGCAGGTCTCTGTGTGCATCCTGAGAAGAGGCTCCGATCGTCCTCCTTCACGTTCAGGCCAAGCCAGTCCTCTTACGATACAGGTACCTTCTATTTATCTGATCTTTTGAATAAGGGGCTCAACAAGTCTCTGGTAGCGGCGTAATCCCTGCAATATCCGACAAGGACCATGGATGAGGGCGATGGTCGATATTTTGGATGTTTGTGGGGGACTCTGCAGCGCCACCACAGGAGAAAAGAAGCACTGCACGGTTCCAATGGAAATGAATGGGCTGTCCATATAAAGCAGTGGCTTACTGAGTCCTCCGAGGATAGCCGCTCTTTGTAGTCACAGATAAGGGTCCCCAATGATAATTTATTAGGTCGGAAGCTGTTTTCTTCCCTTTGTAATACATGTTCTCATTCACTCTCCAGATCACAGATTGTTGGAGAAACGTGTCCGCTCCTCCTCCTTTACTTTGCTGTCGAGTTTTCCTCCCAATCAGCCCGGTAAGTGCGATAATGTATATCGACCTCAGTGATCAGCGCCGCTGTGTGCAGGGCACGGCCGCCGGTAGCATCATGGAGCTCAGGGGACATAAAAACTATAAATTGCCCGTTTGTTATCACCCCTCCATCACAGTCACTGCTGACATCCAAAAAAAGCCCTGGAAAGTCTGGGTGTAGTGATACCATGTGTTGGGTATATATGGGTGATCATGGACCTGCAGACCAGTCCTCATCACTGTCATGTCCTGTGATTACAGTGCTGAAGAACAATGTGTTCATGCCGGCCACACTCCTGCAGGGGCAGAGGAGCAGCGCAGATGCAGGTTTGTGCCATTATCATCACTTCTGTTCATCCATTATTCAGGCAGAAGCTGGAGCTGAAATCAGCGGATCCAGCATTGCCCGCATCCTCCACCATCCGGCTGAGCCGGGAATGCAGGGAGGGGATGGCACAGCCAGTCATTCGCTCGTTTCACACCCGGGTTTATCATTTTTAGTAGATTCACATTTATATTGTAAACCAAAAAATAATTTTATGAAAAACTGATGCGGACAGATTCATCATGGAAGGATGGATGCAGAGAGGGATGGATGGATGCAGGGAGGGATGATGGATAGATGGATGGATGGGTGGGTAGATGCGTGGATGGATGGATGGGTGGATGAGGGAAAGGGTGTGTGGATGCATGGATGGATGGGTGGGTGGATGTGTGGATTGATGTATAAATGGGTGGATTGATGGGTAGTTGAATGGATGGGTGGTTGGATGGATGTGTGGATTAATGGATGGGTGGTTGGATGGATGGGAGCATGGATGGATGGATGGGGGGATGGATGGATGGGTGCATGGATGGGGGGATGCGTGGATGGATGGGTGGTTGGTCGGATGAATGGGTGGATGGATGGGTGAATAGATGGATGGATGCAGGGAGGGATGGATGAATATATGCGTGGGTGGGTGGATGAATGGGGGGATGGATAGATGATAGATGATAGATGATAGATAGATGGGTGGGTGGATGTGAGATTGATGAGTTGTTGTTCTGCACTCAGCTGACTTGTGTCAGGACCATTGATCCCTCCGGATCGCCTCACTACCTTGCACTCAGCAGATTTCCTAATTAGCTGAGGATGACGGCGCACCCGGTAGTACACCTCTCATCCTCCGCTCCAGCTTCTCCCTGTCGATGCTTTTTATTTCTGCACATTAGTGGAGACGTAGCTCCCTGCGGTTCTATCATCCTCCTCTCGGCCACATTAGCCATATGACGTCCTCTTACCCCGGGAGTAACGTCCATGATAAGTAACTGTCCACATTCTGCAGGAAATGTTCCCTCCTGGACGGTGATCAAACCGGCGACGCTGCAGCCTCCGCCGATCACCGTGCGCAGGGATGTGGAGGAGACAGAAGCCGCCGCCGTCTCCACCAGACCAGACAGTAAGGTAACGTTGTATTTCAGATTCCAAGCTCCTGACCCAACACTTCTCACAGCTGAGGGTCTGCTACAGTAGTAGCCAGTCCTGTGATTCACAAGTGTGGACTCCAGGTTGCTACATTTTTTCCTGCACTGATACATTGTAGCAGACTCGGCTGATATGATTTAGCTTCTAGTTGATTGCTTAGACTGGATACAACTGTAGGTTTTCAGCCATAATGTTCATGAACAGCAAGAAATCAATAGGGAACAGAAATTGTAGAACTTTCCATTGGAGAGATTTTCAGAGTAGAGAGCAGCTTCAGTGCCGGTGTTGCTCTGGAGGACCTGACTCTGTAATACTTGATTTCCCCTGTGGGGGAGCTGCTGGGAAATTGAAGACCAACATATTACAAATGATTGCTGGGGCATCTGTGATCGGCCTATTTTTGGGTAATCCTTACAAAAAAAGGACTGTCTGCAGCCCCTCACCCTCTCCAACAAAGGAAACTCCAGATTTAGGGCACTTTCTGTAACTCTGTACAGACGAGACTACAGTTTCCTATTAATTTTGGCAGATACACGTAGATAAAAGCAGCGCACCAGCAAGCAACGCTGATCAGCCGAAATCATCTCCTGGACCTGCGTGCACCACTGGCATTGGAATAAGGTGAGATAAGCAAGAAGTGTCTGTAAGGTGGGGGAGGGGAAGCATAAGTGCTACCGCCGAGTGACAAGAATCTGCCTAGGATCTTTATTGATCAGTAGGAATTTTATGGAACCCATCAAAGCCTTGGGGGTGTAGGAAACCACCTGCAGAGCAACATCTGTTGATAGTCTTGTATACTTGTCTTCCTCTCAATTAAAGCTGAGCTTCCTGTGCTATATGCAGACATATACCCAATACTGTGTCCCTCACCCAAAAGTAGTTCCAAAATGGCAAGTTTCAGCCGAACACATTTTTTCTAGTTAAATATTAATCAAAGTTGTGAATTTTTCTAATTTACAACGTTACCTGATTTTCCTTCTTTCTATCTCAAACGCAATGCCGAAAGCACTGTTTTAACTGCCTACTTCATACTCTTTTACATGCTGCTTTGAACTGCTGCTCTATGGAGAATCCGTACTCGGCCTCTGTTTACAGACACTATCACTGTCTGAGCCTGGGCAAGAGGAGCCGAGGAGTTCACAAAGGAGAGTCTTTGTAAATAGCGTTTGAGTGCGTATTTTTCATTAGGGCAGCAGTTCAAAGCAGCACGTAAAAGAGGATGAAATAAGCAGGTAAAACTGCACTTTCAGCAACGGTGTTGAGAAAGAGAGAGATGGAAGCAAAATAAGGTAATAGATTATGCTATAAAGATTCATAATGTTGGAAAGGCTGACCAGAGACCATTTATTGTTAGATTTCACAGTATTATTTGTAATATCAGACCAAAAGGATCCAAATGAAGGGAGAAAGGACAGGGATATAGTTTCTACATTTTGAAAGTTCCTTTAAAGTTAGAACTATCTTTAAAAAGTGGTGTTTATCGTTGGGGTCCACATCCCGAGACCCCCAGCAATAGCTCAGCCCGCAGTGAAGGACAGACCCAAAGACTTTTCATTGAGCCTATACACCACTGTGTGCATGCTGATCCATAATCTGAGAACTTCTGTGCCATGGTTTAAGCGATCAATGGGGGTCTCATAACTTGGACCCCGACAGATCCACAGGGCTTTGAGGGGCTATAATACTGGTAGGGGTGGGAATAATATAGCGAGGGAAGGTTTCTGCTGCAGAAAGTCTCCTCCCGGCCACAGGTGTAGACTGTATGTCTGCATTCTACCTATCCCTTATACTTTACATGTGATACTTTTTTTTAAAGTTTTATTGTCCCTTTAAAGCATTTTATATAGTAAACTCTTATTCTCGAGACTGTCGGATTATTGTATGACGATCCCCTCCTTCTTCTCTTTATCCAGGATGCAGACTTTCCAGCAAATGTTTATGCCGCACAAATATAATGTGGATTTTGTTTTTGGACAGAACATGGATAGAAGAGTCATGGTGAGCTGAAGACGGGCATCTGGGAAAGGGAAACGTTGTGACAAGTCATTATAAGGGACTAGATGGTGGCCCGATTCTAACGCATCGGGTATTCTAGAATATGCATGTCCACGTAGTATATTGCCCAGTGACGTAGTATATTGCCCAGTGACGTAGTATATTGCCCAGTGACGTAGTATATTGCCCAGTGACGTAGTATATTGCCCAGTGACGTAGTATATTGCCCAGTGACGTAGTATATTGCCCAGTGACGTAGTATATTGCCCAGTGACGTAGTATATTGCCCAGTGACGTAGTATATTGCCCAGTGACGTAGTATATTGCCCAGTTACGTAGTATATTGCCCAGTTACGTAGTATATTGCCCAGTGACGTAGTATATTGCCCAGTGACGTAGTATACAGCACAGAGCCACATAGTATATTGCCCAGTGACGTAGTATATTGCCCAGTTACGTAGTATATTGCCCAGTTACGTAGTATATTGCCCAGTGACGTAGTATATTGCCCAGTCACGTAGTATACAGCACAGAGCCACGTAGTATATTGCCCAGTGACGTAGTATATTGCCCAGTGACGTAGTATATTGCCCAGTGACGTAGTATATTGCCCAGTGACGTAGTATACAGCACAGAGCCACATAGTATATTGCCCAGTGACGTAGTATATTGCCCAGTTACGTAGTATATTGCCCAGTTACGTAGTATATTGCCCAGTGACGTAGTATATTGCCCAGTGACGTAGTATATTGCCCAGTGACGTAGTATATTGCCCAGTGACGTAGTATATTGCCCAGTGACGTAGTATACAGCACAGAGCCACATAGTATATTGCCCAGTGACGTAGTATATTGCCCAGTGACGTAGTATATTGCCCAGTTACGTAGTATATTGCCCAGTTACGTAGTATACAGCACAGAGCCACGTAGTATATTGCCCAGTTACGTAGTATATTGCCCAGCCACGTAGTATATTGCCCAGTTACGTAGTATATTGCCCAGCCACGTAGTATATTGCCCAGTGACGTAGTATACAGCACAGAGCCACGTAGTATATTGCCCAGTGACGTAGTATATTGCCCAGTGACGTAGTATATTGCCCAGTGACGTAGTATATTGCCCAGTGACGTAGTATATTGCCCAGCCACGTATGTCACAGGTTAAAAAATAAACATATACTCACCTTCCGAGGGCCCCTTGTAGTTCTGTCGCCTGTGTGCCGTGCAGGCGGCAGCTTCCGGTCCCAGGGTGGGATGACGTAGCGGTCACATGACCGTGACGTCATCGCAGGTCCTTCTCGCGCAAACGCGCAGGACCTGTGATGACGTCGCGGTCACATGATCGTGACGTCATGGCAGGTCCTTCTCGCATACCATGGTTGCCACCGGAACCTGCCGCTTGCATGGAGCGGTCACTGGAGCGTCGCGAGGAGCGGGAAAGGCGGCGGAAGGTGAGTATATAATAATTTTTAATTTTTTTTATTGTTTTTAACATTAGATGTTTTTAATATTGACGCCGCATAGGCAGCATCAATAGTAAAAACTTGGTCACACAGGGTTAATAGCGGCGGTAACGGAGTGAGTTACCCGCGGCATAACGCGGTCCGTTACCGCTGGCATTAACCCTGTGTGAGCGCTGACTGCGGGGAGTATGGAGCGGGCGGCGGGCAATGACTGCAGGGGAGTAGGGAGGGACTAATCGGACTGTGGCCGTCGCTGATTGGTCGCGGCAGCCATGACAGGCAGCTGGCGAGACCAATCAGCGACTTGGATTCCATGACAGACAGAGGCCTCCACCAATGAATATCCGTGACCGACAGACAGACAGACAGAAAGACGGAAGTACCCCTTAGACAATTATATAGTAGATATACAAGCTTTTCGCTTGTTTTTAGCTTCTTTTTTTTTTCTTTGTTGCTTGATGCAAAGTTTAATTTATTCAATTGAAATGGGGAGATCTACTAACCAGAGACCCCCTACGGGAAACATGGGGGCTCCCTGATGGCCACTGACGCCACAAAAGCAAAGAATGGATGGAGATGTGGCCCCCTATGGGCACAACCCTCTCCGATCAGGTGTATGGGACCGGAGCCGCTGACCGATCCACTTCCATCAGATTTGTGTCTGGATGGGGGGACGGCTAATATGGTTCCCAAAATACTCTGTGACCACTGAGCCAGAAATGTAGAAAGACTTCGGGGTATTTTATCTGGTTTTCATGGAGGAGACCCGAAAAGGAAATTGTGCTTAGTACAAACCCCGGCCTCCTATCTCTAGCCGGGCGTAAGATAAACTGATCTCTCTATTTGCAGAGCCCCAAGAGGCCGACGGCGACTCAGACCAACACATCCAAGAGGGAAGTCCCAGCGCCCAGAGTGTCCTGTAACAGGGACTGGCCCTATCAGCGTAAGCCACGATCTGAGCGGGAGAGACCTCAATATACAGCACTGTCTGAGCACTATCTGCCGCACTATTTGCAGCATTATCTATAGCATTATCTGCAGCGCTGTCTGCAGCACTATCTGCAGCACTATCTGCAGCACTATCTACAGCACTATCTGCAGCACTGTCTACAGCACTATCTACAGCATTATCTACAGCACTATATGCAGCACTGTCTGAGCACTAACTGCAGCACTATTTGCAGCATTATCTATAGCACTATCTGCAGCGCTGTCTACAGCACTATCTGCAGCACTATCTGCAGCACTATCTGCAGCACTATCTGCAGCACTATCTGCAGCACTATCTGCAGCACTATCTGCAGCACTATCTGCAGCACTATCTGCAGCACTATCTGCAGCACTATCTGCAGCACTGTCTACAGCGCTATCTGCAGCACTATCTGCAGCACTGTCTGAGCACTATCTGCAGCACTATCTGCAGCATTATCTACAGCACTATCTGCAGCATTATCTACAGCACTATCTGCAGCATTATCTACAGCATTATCTGCAGCACTGTAGTATGGTGCCTACTAATAGTAGATCATGTGCATGCGGTGGATTCATACACTCTGTAGCTACGGCAGTGTGAATAATTTACTTATGTTATCCTAAAACACTATCCCCCATATAATGAGTTAATTCTCTAATACTGGTTCCACCTCTGGGATCGCCACCTCCATGGTGCTCTGTAGATGATCATACACATCGCCCTTATGATTTCCTGTGATTTCTCTGTATTATAGGACGCAGGACGCAGACAAGCCTTATAGAGTCCGCCGCAGCGTATACGGCCAGACCCAAACTGAAGTACGAACTGGACCGAGTGGATGTGGTCACCGGAGAGGAGTCTGAGCGCAATGTGCTGCAGGTGAGTCACATATTCCTTCTGTAGACACAGCTATCAGATTCTATAGGTCCAAGCAATCGCTGTATTTTACTCCAGAGCTGCACTCACTATTCTGCTGGTGCAGTCACTGTGTACATACATTACATTACTGATCCTGAGTTACCCCCTGTATTATACTCCAGAGCTGCACTCACTATTCTGCTGGTGCAGTCACTGTGTACATACATTACATTACTGATCCTGAGTTACATCCTGTATTATACTCCAGAGCTGCACTCACTATTCTGCTGGTGCAGTCACTGTGTACATACATTACATTACTGATCCTGAGTTACATCTTGTATTATACTCCAGAGCTGTACTCACTATTCTGCTGGTGCAGTCACTGTGTACATACATTACATTACTGATCCTGAGCTACATCCTCTATTATACTCCAGAGCTGCACTCACTATTCTGCTGGTGCAGTCACTGTGTACATACATTACATTACTGATCCTGAGTTACATCCTGTATTATACTCCAGAGCTGCACTCACTATTCTGCTGGTGCAGTCACTGTGTACATACATTAAATTACAGATCCTGAGCTACATCCTCTATTATACTCCAGAGCTGCACTCACTATTCTGCTGGTGCAGTCACTGTGTACATACATTACATTACTGATCCTGAGTTACATCCTGTATTATACCCCAGAGCTGCACTCACTATTCTGCTGGTGCAGTCACTGTGTACATACATTACATTACTGATCCTTAGTTACATCCTGTATTATACCCCAGAGCTGCACTCACTATTCTGCTGGTGTAGTCACCGTGTACATACATTACATTACTGATCCTGAGTTACATCCTGTATTATACTCCAGAGCTGCACTCACTATTCTGCTGGTGCAGTCACTGTGTACATACATTACATTACTGATCCTGAGTTACATCCTGTATTATACCCCAGAGCTGCACTCACTATTCTGCTGGTGCAGTCACTGTGTACATACATTACATTACTGATCCTGAGTTACATCCTGTGTTATACTCCAGAGCTGCACTCACTATTCTGCTGGTGCAGTCACTGTGTACATACATTACATTACTGACCCTGAGTTACATCCTGTATTATACTCCAGAGCTGCACTCACTATTCTGCTGGTGCAGTCACTGTGTACATACATTACATTACTGATCCTGAGTTACATCCTGTATTATACTCCAGAGCTGCACTCACTATTCTGCTGGTGCAGTCACTGTGTACATACATTACATTACTGATCCTGAGTTACATCCTGTATTATACTCCAGAGCTGCACTCACTATTCTGCTGGTGCAGTCACTGTTTACATACATTTCATTACTGATCCTGAGTTACATCCTGTATTATACTTCAGAGCTGCACTCGCTATTCTTTTTTTTTTTAGGTTAATTGTAAGCTGTTTGTGTTCGACAAGGAGAACCAGTCGTGGACAGAACGAGGACGTGGATACCTAAGACTTAATGACACGGCCAGCAATGGCAGCGGATTATTCAGATCTCGAATAGGTAGAGGATGGAGCCTCGAGGTGTCGCCATCAGAGCCACATTCATCATAGTGAAGGGAGAGGTGAACAGGAGCGGGCACCGGCCGTCTATGTGATAGCTGGTGTACATGTACGATCACTATCGCTGTAGACGGTCAGGCATTACAAGGCTAGGCGAAGCATAGTGGTACATTGACGCTCCCACCTTTATTTGTGCCCTATGCCACTGCCTACTTTGCCCTTTTCTCCACTGTAGGTGAATCACTGCTCCCATACCCTACAATAAAGATAGCCAGACAGCCGCAGCCATGAACGGCCACCTTTGTGCCTCATCAGCTCCCCAATAAAGGGGTCCCATTCAGCCAGGACAGGGGGCCATAAAAGTGCAATATCAGTACTGACACACCCTTGCCCCCTGGCTTTTTATTTCTCTCTGAAATGGAAAGTGCCTGGGGGTATTCAGCAGATGGTTGGGGTTCACTTGGCATCATGTCCTGCAAGTGGCTGATATAGGTGGTAACTTTGGGCAGGCGATGGCACCACCTGCCCCTTATGTGGACATACATGAAGTTACATTGAAAGGGGTATAAAGAGGCTTCTAGTGTTGGGACTTGTCCACCATATCAACAGTTAGACCCCCGAAAACTAACATTGCAAACACAGGTGGTCCATTGAATCCCAACCCAAAAAGTTGAGCCGCCGGTGAACCTTCTTTCCATCTGGTTTCACAATCCCATCTTTTATTGCCTTTTCTCTTTCTAATCATGATAATCCTACAAATGGCCATATCCGAAGCCTCCGCGATGGCCTCGCTGCTTCTTTAAATACTGTGTCGGCTTTTTCCTCCCAGTGACTTGCTGTACCCGACTTATCGAATCAGCATGGTGGGGAAGTTTGGGCACTGTGAAAGCAGAAAACTCCCGCTAGGTAGCAGCAAAAGGTGACGGCCCCCCAAAGGGAGAGGTAAAAGGCATTTTTTATCTTGGGCATCCGTGTACACCCGACATTTTATTCTATAGCGCTCCACTGTGGATTCCAGAGGGGTCAGGATTGCACATTGGTCAGGTTGATAAATACTTACGTCCTGGGGGCACGGAGAAGCGTGTAGGGGCCAAGGAGGACGCCTCTGAGGTTAATCTTACAGATCGTGTGTCTCATCAGTCCATATTGCTTTAGCTTATGGCCCCCTGTGCTACGCTTGGCCGATGTTTGCAATGTGCCTTCTGCAGGTTACACCCGCCATAATGCTACCCTGAGCAATCAGCCCGGGGCACTTCCCGCAGCACAATGTAGCCCCCTAAAATAAAAGCAGGGATTGACCTTTTGGACGGTGCTCTGGTACCTTCTACTGGACGAATGTCCATATTATATGGTGCCGATACATCAGTGCCATAGATCGTATAGATACAGCTGCCTAATAAAGAATGACCGCTATATAATGTCCAGAGCCCATGGACGATTTCAAGCATCTGAGTTTCGCAGGCGGCGTACAGACCGTGATTTCCAGAACGGCGCCGGGTCTCCTGATCCAAACGCAACAATCTCGTAGGTATATACGAGGCTGTCAAATTTGGGTCAGAAATCATTATCCATACACAGACCGTGAAACTCAAATGTGTGAAAGCAGCCTAAACAACAGAGCCTAAGAATTGTGAAATAAACACCGCCATACAGAGCTGAAATAAGACCGCAATACATTGCTGAAATAATACCACTATACAGTGCTGAAATAATACCACTATACAGTGCTGAAATAATACCACCGTATAGTGCTGAAATAATGCCACCATACAGTGCTGAAATAAGACCACCATACAGTGCTGAAATAATGCCACCATACAGTGCTGAAATAATGCCACCATACAGTGCTGAAATAAGACCACCATACAGTGCTGAAATAATGCAGCTACACAGTGCTGAAATAATGCCACCATACAGTGCTGAAATAATGCCACCATACAGTGCTGAAATAATACCACTATACAGTGCTGAAATAATACCACCGTACAGTGCTGAAATAATGCCACCATACAGCGCTGAAATAAGACCACCATACAGTGCTGAAATAATGCCACCATACAGTGCTGAAATAATGCCACCATACAGCGATGAAATAATGCCACCATACAGTGCTGAAATAAGACCACCATACAGTGCTGAAATAATACAGCTACACAGTGCTGAAATAATGCCACCATACAGTGCTTAAATAATGCCACCATACAGTGCTGAAATAAGACCACCATACAGTGCTGAAATAATGCCACCATACAGTGCTCAAATAATACCATAATACAATTCTGAAATAAAATTGCAATAAAGTGCTGAAATAATGCCACCATACAGTACTGAAATAATACCATAATACAGTCCTGAAATAATATCGCCATACAGTGCTGAAATGATATTGCCATCAGAGCTTAAAAAATAACACCATGCAGTGCTGTAATAATATGGCAATACAGCACTGAAATAATACCCTACCATAAAGTGTTGAAATTACACCAACATATAGTGCTGAAATAATACTGCAATACAGCTCTGAAATAATATCACAATAATAATATCCTACCATACAGTGATAAAATAATACTGCAATACAGCACTAAAATAATACCACCATACAGTGCTGAAATAATACTGCACTAGAACACTGAAACAATACCATAATATAGTGCTGAAATAAT
The DNA here is from genome assembly GCF_051348905.1 of Ranitomeya variabilis. Lineage (NCBI taxonomy): Eukaryota > Metazoa > Chordata > Amphibia > Anura > Dendrobatidae > Ranitomeya > Ranitomeya variabilis. The sequence goes on from NC_135232.1 coordinate 29,156,425, forward strand.
ATCATAATACAATGCTGAAATACTACCACCATACAGAGCTAAAATAATAAAACAATATAATGCTGAAATAATACCATACTACAGAGCTGACATAGTACTGCAATACAATGCAATACCACCACATAGTGCTAAAATAATGCCTTAATACTACACTGAAATAATACCCCCATACAGAGCCGAAATAATATCCTACCATACAGGGCTGAAATAATGCCACCAAAGAACAGCTATATAAATGAAGGAAACTGGTAAGAGTGCAGTGAGTGTCCAAGTAAGTTGTAAGTTGGCCATACACATTAGCCTGAGGCTGCCCGCGCCGCTGATACACAGCTAATCTGTATTGGCTTTTCAGCCGCCGTTCGTTCAGCCTGTGCCCGGAAGACAAAGATGGGGCATGTAAATGTTTCTCTGCCCCATCCTGGATTGGGAGTGATGGCTTTCGTTATTGAATGTTCGGTCCTATACGACAGCCGGACCGGGGCGGTCCTCCCTTCTGCAGCAATGGTTCTAATATGTGTTGCACTGATTGGTATGGGTCACAGACTTTGGGGGGCGTCTGTGGTGGCTGGTCTCCGATACATTCGTCTTTGTTAATCAAAACATTAAACTTTGATCAAAACCTGCAAAAAGTTACAAAAAAACCTCCAGAATGTAACGTATCTTCCTCCCAGCGGTCTCCTATCTGCAGTCAGTGCTTTCCTCCCACTCCTCCCAGTTTCTTATTTCCCAGTGCCCCCCATAGTACCAGCTCCTGGCTTTACATAAGGGTTTGCAGCTTTTTTTTCTCTATCCCTAGAGACATGAACCTGCACACACTGAGCATGCACGCACTGAGCACGCACGCACTGAGCACGCATGTGCACAGATAAGGTAACACTCGCCATATTGATATATTCTCAGGACCTGCAGTCGCGCTGGTCGTCCGTGGCCATCGATCCAGACACCTGAGAACCTCCACGGCAGTTCTTCTGATTAGTAGGGTCTTCGCTACTGACCCCATTAATCAGTAAATGGCGATAGGCAGGCGGAGGCTCGCGGGGCTCAGGGCCGGTGGCCACGGACTACCGATGCGACCACTGGACCAGGTTCCTGAGGATCCATATATCAATCTCGTTTGTACGGGGTCTGATGGGCTACTCCACCTAGCCGGCCGTCCATCCACGCTTGCGGCTATCTGATGTGTGTGGCTAATGACTCATGAATGTGGCTCCTGGTATAATTACTAGCTCGTTATTACGCGACACTTTTGTACTTTCTCGCTTTTTATATCAAATCTAAACATTTCCTTTCTGTTTTTTTTTTTTATTATTATTATTTTTTTGGGTTTAGTGATGAGAAACCACGGGAATCTGAAACTGATCCTGAACAGTAAAGTCTATGACGAGATGATACTAGAGAGGGCGAACCGGAGAAGTGTGCGCATCACCGCCACCGACCTGACGGAGCGGACCCTCAAGATATTCCTGGTGCAGGTAAGACCCCCCGCTATCAGAACCAGGGCTCGGAGGAACGTCAGGGGCAATAATCCTCCTACACAACTCATGTAGGGCCACTCGTAAGGGCCACTGTGCAGAATCCTCAATTACGGAGGCAGGGACTCAGGTGGGTGTCAAAAAACGATTATGGCTACTGCCGTAGTTTGCTGGCCCCGATGGATGAAAACCAGTTTGGGATGTGAGTTTTTGGAGCAGAATCTGAGCGGAAACTCTCCAAATCCTTCTCCAAATCTCAAAAGTTTTTGCTCGGAAGAACTCACTAATGTAACACCGTCCACGTTACACCGCACAAACCAAAATATTGTATCTCTCAGGCAAGTGTAAAGGACGCCGCTCGTCTCTACGCCGCCATTCATCACCGCCTGATCGCGCTAAGGAGCCAACGGGACCAGGACCAAGAGCAGAGCGACCCCAACCCGGAGACGGAATCACGCATACGTCCGCTAAACAGCGACAGCGAGGATGATGAAGACGATGAAATGCTGCTTTTTCCCAGCAAGATCGCGGGTACGTCGACTAAAATCTGACACCAGAGCAGGAAATCAAACGCGAGACCGATCACCACGGATCGGCAGACACCTAGGCTCAGCCCGAGCCGCACACAACCCTGACTGCACTCGTAGTCGTCATATCGTACGCTCTTACTTCATCAACATCAGATAATTGGGAGGGAGGGCGACATCTACTGGTGGCAAAATTTATACAGTATAAAGGGTCGGGACAGAATAGCGCCATATGCTATGTAGTGGTCATTCTAAGTACTGCAGCTCAGCTCCTATGAAAGTGAATGTGATCTGAGCTGCAGTATCGAGAACTGCTACTGCTGTGCAGTTACAGATCCATGCATTGTGCGCATCGGACCCCAACCAGACCTGGTAACAGCTGATCAGTGGGGGTGAGAGTTGTCGGACCCTCACAGATCTGATACTGACGACCTACACACGTGGTCAAAATTGTTGGTACCCCTCGTTTAATGAGAGAAAAACCCACAATGGTCACAGAAATAACTTGAACCTGACAAAAGTAATAATAAATAAAAGATCTATGAAAATTAACAGATGAAAGTCAGACATTGCTTTTCCACCATGCTTCCACAGAATTAAAAAAAAAAAAAAAAACCTCATGAAATAGCCCTGGACAGAAGTGATGGGACCCTTAACTTAATATTTTGCTGCACAACCTTTTGAGGCAATCACTGCAATCACACGATTCCTGTAACTGTCAGTGACACTTCTGCTCCTCTCGACAGGTATTTTGGCCGCTCCTCAAGAGCAAACTGCTCCAGTTGTCTCGTGTGTGAAGGTTGCCTTTTCCAGACGCCATGTTTCAGCTCTTTCCAAAGATGCTCAATAGGATTCAGGTCAGGGCTCATAGAAGGCCACTTCAGAATAGTCCAATGTTTTCCTCTTAGCCATCCTTGGGTGCTTTTAGCTGTGTGTTTTGGGTCATTATCCTGTTGTAAGACCCATGACCTGCGACTGAGACCAAGCTTTCTGACACTGGGCAGCACATTTCTCTCTAGAATCCCTTGATAGTCTTGAGATTTCATTGCACCCTGCACAGATTCTAGACGCCCTGTGCCAGATGCAGCAAAGCAGCCCCAGAACATAACAGAGCCTCCTCCATGTTTCACAGTAGGGACAGTGTTACTTTCCTGATATGCTTAATTTTTCCGTCTGTGAACATAGAGCTGATGTGCCTTGCCAAAAAGTTCTATTTTTGTCTCATCTGTCCATAGGACATTCTCCCAGAAGCTTTGTGGCTTGTCAACATGTAGTTCGGCCAATTCCAGTCTGGCTTTTTTATGATTTATTTTCAATAATGGTGTCCTCCTTGGTCGCCTCCCATGAAGTCCACTTTGACTCATATAATGACGGATGGTGCGATCTGACACTGATGTTCCTTGAGCTTGAAGTTCACCTTTAATCTGTTTAGAAGTTTTCTGGCTCTTTTGTTACCATTCGTTATTATTCGTCTCTTTGATTTGTCACTAGTGTTGAGCGATACCTTCCGATACTCAAAGGTATCGGTATCGGATGGGATCGGCCGATATCCAAAAAATATCATATATCGCCGATACCGATACCCGATACCAATGCAAGTCAATGGGACACAAGTATCGGAAGGTATCCTGGATGGTTCCCAGGGTCTGAAGGAGAGGAAACTCTCCTTCAGACCCTGGGATCCATATTCATGTAAAAAATAAAGAATTAAAATAAAAAATATGGATATACTCACCCCTTCGGCGGCCCCTGGACCTTAGCGATGTAACCGGCAGCCTCCGTTCCTAAGAATGAGGAGTGAAGGACCTTCGATGACGTCACGGCATGTGATTGGTCGCGTGACCGCTCATGTGACCGCTCACGCGACCAATCACAAGCCGCGACATCATCGCAGGTCCTAAACTCACTGCATTCTTAGGAACGGAGGCTGCCGGTTACATCGCTAAGGTCCAGGGGCCGCCGAAGGGGTGAGTATATCCATATTTTTTATTTTAATTCTTTATTTTTTACATGAATATGGATCCCAGGGCCTGAAGGAGAGTCTCCTCTCCTCCAGACCCTGGGAACCATACACTGGGAACTTCCGATTCCGATATCACAAAAATATCGGAACTCGGTATCGGAATTCCGATACAGCAAATATCGGCCGATACCCGATACTTGCGGTATCGGAATGCTCAACACTATTTGTCACCAATGTTCCTCCTGCGGCCACATCCAGGGAGGTTGGCTACAGTCCCATGGATCTTAAATTTCTGAATAATATGTGCAGCTGTAGCCACAGGAACATCAAGCTGCTTGGAGATGGTCTTATACCTTTTACCTTTAACATGTTTGTCTGTAATTTTCTTTCTAATCTCCTGAGACAACTCTTTCCTTCGCTTCCTCTGGTCCATGTTCAGTGTGATACACACCATGTCACCACACAGCACAGTGAGTATCTGCAGCCCTATGTACAGGCCACTCACTGATTCCAAGACTGTAGACACCTGTGATGCTTGTTAGTGGACACACCGTGATTTAACATGTCCCTTTTGTCACATTATTTTCAGGGGTACCATCATTTCTGTCCAGGCCGATTTCATCAGTTTTATTTTTTTTTAATTCTGTGGAAGCATGGTTGAAAAGCAATGTCTGAATTTCATCTGTTCATTTTCATAGATCTTTTATTATTACTTTTGTCAGATTCAAGTTATTTCTGTGACCATTGTGGGTTTTTCTGTCATTAAACAAGGGGTACCAACAATTTTGACCACGTGTGTATATCGTGCACGCTCAGCATGAGACTCTCTACAAGATACATTCTCCAGGGCAAATTCCTTTACATCATGCACGCTCAGGATGATACTCTCTACAAGATACATTCTCCAGGACACACTCCTTTACATCATGAACGCTCAGGATGATACTCTCTACAAGATACATTCTCCAGGACACACTCCTTTACATCATGCACGCTCAGGATGATACTCTCTACAAGATACATTCTCCAGGGCAAATTCCTTTACATCATGCACGCTCAGGATGATACTCTCTACAAGATACATTCTCCAGGACACACTCCTTTACATCATGCACGCTCAGGATGATACTCTCTACAAGATACATTCTCCAGGACACACTCCTTTACATCATGCACGCTCAGGATGATACTCTCTACAAGATACATTCTCCAGGACACACTCCTTTACATCATGCACGCTCAGGATGAGACTCTCTACAAGATACATTCTCCAGGACACACTCCTTTACATCATGCACGCTCAAGATGAGACTCTCTACAAGATACATTCTCCAGGACACACTCCTTTACATCATGCACGCTCAGGATGAGACTCTCTACAAGATACATTCTCCAGGACACACTCCTTTACATCATGCACGCTCAAGATGAGACTCTCTACAAGATACATTCTCCAGGACACACTCCTTTACATCATGCACGCTCAGGATGATACTCTCTACAAGATACATTCTCCAGGACACACTCCTTTACATCATGCACGCTCAGGATGATACTCTCTACAAGATACATTCTCCAGGACCCACTCCTTTACATCATGCACGCTCAGGATGATACTCTCTACAAGATACATTCTCCAGGACACACTCCTTTACATCATGCACGCTCAGGATGATACTCTCTACAAGATACATTCTCCAGGACCCACTCCTTTACATCATGCACGCTCAGCATGAGACTCTCTACAAGATACATTCTCCAGGACACACTCCTTTACATCATGCACGCTCAGGATGAGACTCTCTACAAGATACATTCTCCAGGACACACTCTTTAACATCATGCACGCTCAGGATGAGACTCGCTCAGGATGAGACTCTCTACAAGATACATTTTCCAGGACACACTCTTTAACATCATGCACGCTCAGGATGAGACTCTCTACAAGATACATTCTCCAGGACACACTCCTTTACATCATGCACACTCAGGATGAGACTCTCTACAAGATACATTCTCCAGGACACACTCCTTTACATCATGCACGCTCAGCATGAGACTCTCTACAAGATACATTCTCCAGGACACACTCCTTTACATCATGCACGCTCCGGATGAGACTCTCTACAAGATACATTCTCCAGGACACACTCCTTTACATCATGCACGCTCAGCATGAGACTCTCTACAAGATACATTCTCCAGGACACACTCCTTTACATCATGCACGCTCAGCATGAGACTCTCTACAAGATACATTCTCCAGGACACACTCCTTTACATCATGCACGCTCAGGATGATACTCTCTACAAGATACATTCTCCAGGACACACTCCTTTACATCATGCACGCTCAGCATGAGACTCTCTACAAGATACATTCTCCAGGACACACTCCTTTACATCATGCACGCTCAGCATGAGACTCTCTACAAGATACATTCTCCAGGACACACTCCTTTACATCATGCACGCTCAGCATGAGACTCTCTACAAGATACATTCTCCAGGACACACTCCTTTACATCATGCACACTCAGGATGAGACTCTCTACAAGATACATTCTCCAGGACACACTCCTTTACATCATGCACGCTCAGCATGAGACTCTCTACAAGATACATTCTCCAGGACACACTCCTTTACATCATGCACGCTGAGTCTGATACATTCTATCCGATTTACTCTACTGAATACACTTTTTCCATGCATCGTGCCTGTATTTTCTACTCCTTTCTGTATGACCCTACAACAAATGACCTCTTGGTTCCTTGCAGCCCATCACCAGTGGATCCGGCGTCAGCCCGTCCTCTACTCCTGACAATCAGCCATCATTCCAAGCCTTTCTCGGCCTCACATCTTCACACTCTAAGGACACAATCCAGCAAATGCACATCTGGAAAAATCCACAAATCTACAAAACAGGAAAAAAATAAAATAAATTGTGTGGACCGAAGTCGTGGACTGCGACCAGGAACTGTATGAACAGACTGCGATGTCTAGATGCAGACACAGTCCGGGAGCCGTCCGCCACAGTCCACACACCGCAGCAGGCAGGACTCGCGGGCAACACAGATACCTCAAGGACGACGACTATGAATGCACCTTACTATTTGTAAGGCAGATCCTAAGAGAAGCATTCCTTCTGTCAGTGGGTTTCTACCCAAAATCCCTCCCAAATTTTTTATTTTCAAAATTTTCAAAGCGCGCTACTGTGATCATTCATCTGCTTCAAGAATCCATCCGATGTCCGAGCGCAAATTCACACATAGATGAAGCGAGGATTGTGCATCATATTGATGGATCGAGTTTACTTTTTATAAGTGTTGGGATTTCTTTGGTTATATAATAATATTACATTTGGCGCCATGTACTGCTCGGCCACCACCAAAGTGGAGCATTACTCCGGAGCGGATTACTAGCACTTCTCCAATGCAAATCCATAGTTTTCCTTTAAGAGGGTGTCCGACTTAAAAACAGTTCAAAATCATAAAACACTAAGTGAACCTATAATTTCCTGCTCCACCAGCCAGGACTGGGTGGGAGCATGTCCCGTTCCTCGCAGGGCTGTGGAGTCGGTAAGCCAAACCTCCGACTCCTCAATTTCCATGACACCGACTCCGACTACACAACTCTGACTCCACAGCCCTGGTTCCTCGGTCACCCCGCCGCTGAGGTCAGAGATTGCCTACAGCAGTTGGGTGACTAGTTATTTTCCCACTCTATTCTGTATGATCGGTGGTGCTGGAGAGGACAACCCCTTTAAATCCAGTTTCCAATATTCTAGACAGTCTGATAATCCAGCACTGGCGCAACGATAGAAGATCAAAAGGAGATATGTTCCTACAAGAGTTGAGAAAAGAGATGTTTTGGATCCTGGTCCAGAGGACTCCTCGCTAGTCCCACGCCACCGGACCAGAAGACTACAAACCTCCTCCTCAACCTCCGGCATTCTGACATCAGAACATTGTGGCGTGTCATACATATAAAGTCATGGGGGGGTAACCAACCAGAAGAGCTACTGGGGATTCCAGCAGGTATTGGAGGTTCTGGTCCGATGGCCATGGACTGCTGATGAAACCGTTAGACCAGCGTCCTGCAAATCTTTTTGCTCAACTCCAATTTCAACTTGCAGCCATATTTCAACCAGTCCTTGGCAAAATGGTTATTAATTTGAGAATTAAGAAAACTCCTTTATCAGAGTTTTTAAACGTTCTCTTGTTATATCCATTATTTCCGGCAGAAAATCCTTGCCAATAATTTAAGTAAAAAATGTGTAATACTTATTTTCTCCTACGGGGGCACTGCAGGAGATTTGAACACTTGTCCTCACAGATCGAAAGCGATCATTAGGGATTCAAGAAGAGGGACCATTGGTGAACCCTTAAATCAAAAAGTGGATACTCCATAAATACCTCGTTACAGTGGGAGATCCCTACGATGATTGTCCGGGAATAGTATTGGAGAATTGCTAGAAATACCGTTCCTTAACTCTACAGTTGGAGTTTCAATTCAAAGGTTTTTGAGGGCTAATTGTAAACTATATATATGTATATCTAATCTTATGTGTATTTAAAATTGTTGTATACTTATAAGTATATATATATTTCTATTTTATGGAAGGCTAGTGTAATATAAGATTGATAATTTAACAGGTTTGCGCTTGACATGATATTATAACAGATATTCTGTTTACATGTGACGCTTTATGACCTCGCGGATGTAGACTGATGCCCCCGCGTCATCCATTCTTTATGGAGATGTATCAGGAGGCAGCGCTCGGTTTCGCAGGGATACATTGTACATCTTGTCTTTTATATAACAGTTTTAGTTACATTGTCATCACAGGAAGGAGCTGGAATGGGGGAAGGTTTACTTTATTCCGAGTCCAATAAAGTCCGGTTACATTTACGTTGTCTCCTTATTTCCTTCTGTAAATTAACAGTGCAAGTGATGAGCAGAATTGGTTCTCTAAGAATTAAAGCAGATCATAATTCACAATACAAATATCGTACATTTCCAAATGGATCTCTAGACCTGATGAGGCTGGTGTACTCATTATGAAAATCAATGCTAATTGACAGCACCAACACCCACCTAGCCTGACAGCTCATCAGTGCCCCTCCTCTTTGCTGTTTAACCTCCACCCACAGAGCCAGATTGACAGCTCCTCAGTGCCCCTCCTCCCTGCTGCTGAACCTCCACCCACAGAGCCTGACAGCTCCTCAGTGCTTCTCCTCTCTGCTGCTGAACCTCCACCCACAGAGCCTGACTGACAGCTCCTCAGTGCTCCTCCTCTCTGCTGCTGAACCTCCACCCACAGAGCCTGACTGACAGCTCCTCAGTGCTCCTCCTCTCTGCTGCTGAACCTCCACCCACAGAGCCTGACTGACAGCTACTCAGTGCTCCTCCTCTCTGCTGCTGAACCTCCACCCACAGAGCCTGACAGCTCCTCAGTGCTCCTCCTCTCTGCTGCTGAACCTCCACCCACAGAGCCTGACTGACAGCTCCTCAGTGCCCCTCCTCTCTGCTGCTGAACCTCCACCCACAGAGCCTGACTGACAGCTCCTCAGTGCTCCTCCTCTCTGCTGCTGAACATCCACCCACAGAGCCTGACTGACAGCTCCTCAGTGCTCCTCCTCTCTGCTGCTGAACCTCCACCCACAGAGCCTGACTGACAGCTCCTCACTGCTCCTCCTCTCTGCTTCTGAACCTCCACCAACAGAGCCTGACTGACAGCTCCTCAGTGCTCCTCCTCTCTGCTGCTGAACCTCCACCCACAGAGCCTGACTGACAGCTCCTCACAGCTCCTCCTCCCTGCTGCTGAACCTCCACCCACAGAGCCTGGCTGACAGCTCCTCACAGCTCCTCCTCCCTGCTGCTGAACCTCCACCCACAGAGCCTGACTGACAGCTCCTCACAGCTCCTCCTCCCTGCTGCTGAACCTCCACCCACAGAGCCTGGCTGACAGCTCCTCAGTGCTCCTCTCTGCTGCTGAACCTCCACCCACAGAGCCTGGCTGACAGCTCTTTAGTGCTCCTCCCTGCTGCTGAACCTCCACCCACAGAGCCTAGCTGACAGCTCCTCAGTGCTCCTCTCTGCTGCTGAACCTCCACCCACAGAGCCTGGCTGACAGCTCCTCAGTGCTCCTCCTCCCTGCTGCTGAACCTCCACCCACAGAGCCTGGCTGACAGCTCCTCAGTGCTCCTCCTCCCTGCTGCTGAACCTCCACCCACAGAGCCTGGCTGACAGCTCCTCAGTCCTCCTCCACTCTGCTGCTGAAATTCTACCCACAGAGCCTGAATGGCAGCTCCTCAGTCCTCCTCCACTCTGCTGCTGAAATTCCACCCACAGAGCCTGACTGACAGCTCCTCAGTGCCCCGCCTCTCTGTTGCTAAAATTCCACCCACAGATCCTGACTGACAGCTCCTCAGTGCCCCTCCTCTCTGCCACTGAACCTCCACCACAGAGCCTGACTGACAGCTCCTCAGTCCTCCTCCTCTCTGCTGCTGAAACTCCATCCACAGAGCCTGACTGAAAGCTCCTCATTGCCTTTCCTTATTGATGGGGCTGAATCTCTCCAGAACTTGCCTGAATGAAATCTTCTCAGTGTCCCTCCTCCTTGCTGCTGCCGAAACTCCACCTACCTAACCTGATTGACAGCTCTTCAGTGCCCATCCCCACTGCTACTGTTGAATATCCACCAAGCTTGATTGACAGCTCCTCGGTGCTGTCCCAACCCCCTAGCCTATTTGACAGCTTCTTAGTCTCCCTCTTCCTTTCTACTGCTGAAACTCCATCCATGTAGCTTGATTGATAGCTCCTCATTGTCCCTCCTCCCTAATAAGATCTTGCACTGCTCAGTACACATGCAGCTGTCAATCAGGCTGGGTAGGCAGAAACTGCATACACTTGGTACTCCTGAGCTCTCACACTCTTTAGCTGGACTCATAAAATGTTCATTTTAGTACCAGGATTTTAGAGCAAAAGGTCCCTTTGGCCGATATAAGAAGAGTAATACTATTAAAGACCCGTGATAGCTAAGGTCCTTGTTGAAGATTTTGCATCGGAGCCCAGAGCTTCAGGTTATGCCACTGCACCAGGAGCATCAACAGTTAGAAATGCCAACCACTGATGTTAGAAGTAGAAGCCAAGGGTAAAATATTCACCTAGAGTAGACCTCCAGACAAGATCTAATCTAAACCTTAATTCTCTGGAAGCCATACCAGAAGGGTCCAACAAACTGGTCTCCAACCTTTTTCAGGGTCAAGCAGCCAATTAACAATATTTCCTTATTTCCATACAGCAGGGCTTGTTTCATCCAACCGATGTTGATCCGTTATGCAATCTTGTCCTAGGATAAACTTTCAAAGGCATCTACTCATCTTTCTTCAGGAGCGCACCTCTCCCCTGCTTCCTTCTTGCTCCTGAAGACTGTCCGTTTGGGCCGGCTGTCCCAAACTGTGACTTCTCGGATTCTGCTAGCAGAGGACACTTTGCTTCTGTGGTACCGGATTAGTGTGGGAGCACTAAAGAGATAATGCCAGCTTCATAGAACAGCTTGCGGGCGTGCTCGACCACCTAGAAAAACCATCCGCCACCAAGATGGACAATAGCAATAGCAACGAGCTGTAAACTGTAGATCTATAGTAAGCAACTAGAATACTTTTGGGGTGGATAAACCCTCGTTATTAGGTTTTATGAACTTCAAGATGGTCAGAATATAGTCAGATATGGCAAGACCAAGATCAGAAGGAACCATGTGCCGTAGACCGACATAGCCTCAGACATAAATCATTCCAGTTCTCAGGAAACATGAAGCAAGTGTCAATTTCATTAGTTTCTCGTAATGTCCAACACCAGAAAATCCCAGGAGAACTGAGGAGATCTCTAAGGAGGAAAAATGGGGAAGGGAGAATGTGATCAAGGCGGAAAAACACAACAAATCCATCTCTACCCTTCCAGAACTCCTGAAATAAAGGGGGAATCTAATGGACAGGTAGGAATGACACCCAATTTCTCAGGCTTTGAAATTTGGGAGTACCATGATGAAAGAGACATTGGGTGGAATCTCTCATTTCTTCAGCACCACATCTAAGACAGCATGTAGCGGGCAAGCGTCAGAACCTTGGTATCCTCGTTTTGGGGAACCCTGCTGATGTACAGATGGGTGATCTGGGTGGAGAGCATGGGCGGATTAAGAGTAGCCCGAGCCCCTTGTAGTTTAGAAGACATAGGCCCCCATTCTCTATGTTTCTTTCCCCTATGTGTAGCGCTATACATAACAGAGCAGAGATGGGAAATTAATTTTCCCATGGGGCGACATAGACCATGATTGTTATGGAGGCCGAAGCAACAGACCGAAATTAATTCTGCTTAATATATTTATTATAATCATTATTTTAAACTAATATTCACTTAATATTAAGCAGAATTAAGTATGCGTTGTAACGGGGTCTACTGTGCTGTAGTACCTCTTTAGGTATCACCCTGTGTTTCAGGAGGTCCACTCTGCCTTGGCTGGATTCTGAATGAAGGACGCTGGCTGGAATTCTTTGGTTACATGGGTGCATATAAAATCTCACTGCTTCTCCACATATTTCCAGTCTAACCAAATTTTATTCACAGCACACAGAATAAATAACACAGATACAGAGGGCAGGCCAATAGAAAAACAGCAGGCCAGACATACATTACAATAGCTGCAGGTGGCTGGAGCCTGCTGACATTTACTGTGGGAATTACAAAGGTGGGGGAGGTCAGAAGGAGAATAGCTTGTCCCCTCTGCCCAGGGGCGCAGCCTGTGGACTGACGCATTTCACATGGATCCTATTATACATACATATACTGCATAACATATTCTTGGTGCTGGGGGGTTCTGTAACACGGCTCCCCTTTTCAGCGACGCGATCGGCATACACAGTCTGATCCTTAAAGGGACACTGTCACCTGAATTTGGAGGGAACAATCTTTAGCCATAGGGGCGGGGTTTTTGGGTGTTTGATTCACCCTTTCCTTACCAGCTGGCTGCATGCTGGCTGCAATATGGGATTGAAGTTCATTCTCTGTCCTCCGTAGTACATGCCTGCACAAGGCAATCTTGCCGTGCGCAGGCGTGTACTATGGAGGACAGAGAATGAACTTCAATCCCATATTGCAGCCAGCGGGTAAGGAAAGGGTGAATCAAACACCCGAAAACCGCGCCCCTATGGCTAAAGATTGTTCCCTCCAAATTCAGGTGACAGTGTCCCTTTAACGGATCGGTTTGGGGATGACCGAAGTTTACGGGGTTGGTACAAGTTCCGTTTGTCGACTTAGTCCATCGGCGTTACTGTTTTGTTTGCCGGGTCTGTAGTGGATGGTGAAGTCCAGAGGTTGTAGGGCTAAACTCCACCGCAGTAGTCTGGCGTTGTCTCCGGAGACCCGATTAAGCCAGACTAGGGGATTATGGTCCGTTAGGAGGGAAAACTGTCGTCCATACAAATATGGTTGTACTTTTTTGAGTGCCCATACTATTGCCAGGCACTCCTTCTCGATGGCCGCATAGCTCACTTCACGGGGCAGTAGTTTCCAACTCAGGTAAGCTACCGGGTGTTCTTGGCCGTCCGGCCCGACTTGGCTTAGTACTGCCCCCAAACCAAACATAGAAGCGTCCGTGTGAACAAGGAAACGTTTAGTTGGATCGGGTGCGGCCAATACAGGGGTATTGGTGAGGGCATCCTTTAGCTGGCGGAAGGCTTCCTCACACTCTGGGGTCCAGGTTACCTGGCGGGGTTGGTTCTTACGGGTCAGATCAGTGAGGGGCTTGGCTACGCTGCTGTAATTGGGAACGAATTTCCTGCAATACCCCGCTATCCCTAGAAACGCCATGACCTGGGTTTTAGTGCGTGGGGTGGGCCATTTGGCAATGGCCTCAATCTTGGCTGGTTCTGGTCGCTGTTTCCCACTTCCCACCCAATGCCCTAAATACTGAACCTCTGCTTTGCCCACGTGACACTTGTTTGGGTTCAGGGTGATTCCGGCCTTGTGGATCCTGTCCAATACTGTCTCTATGTGATTTAGATGCTCTTTCCATGTCGCGCTGTAGATGGCGATGTTATCCAGGTAGGCATACGCATAGTCCTGGAGACCATCCAGAAGCCGGTCAGCCAGCCTCTGGAAGGTCGCCGGGGCAGTCTTCATCCCGAATGGCATAACTCGAAACTGGAATAAGCCGAACGGGGTGACAAATGCAGACTTGGGAATAGCGTCAGGACTAAGGGGAATCTGCCAGTAGCCTTTGCATAGATCGATGGTGGTCAAATACTTTGCCCCTGCCAGCCGGTCTAACAACTCATCCACAAGCGGCATGGGATACGCATCCGTCACTGTTTTCTCATTGAGCTTACTATAGTCTACACAAAACCGTGTAGTCCCATCCTTCTTGGGCACTAACACTACGGAGGATGCCCAGGGACTATCTGACTCTTCAATGACCCCTAAACGCAACATCTCTTGTATCTCTTGTCGCATCCCTTCTCGTACAGACTCAGGGACGCGGAAGGAGGGTTGTCGCAGGGGGGTCTGATCCTGGGACTCAACCTTGTGTTGTGCCAGGCGAGTGTACCCTGGTCTCCCTGAAAACATCCTCTGTCGCTGCCTCAACAACGCCTCTGCCTGCTGTCTCTCCCGGGGACCTAGGTCTTCACCCAAGTGTACCTGGTCCCATGTTTTAGACTGAGTCCTTTCCCCTAAAACATCAGGCAAGGAAAGTCCGGCTAAATCCTCTGCTTCAGGTGCACAGATGGCCACTACCTCTTCAGGGCGCTCCCGGTAGGGCTTCAGCATATTCACGTGGAACATGCGGATAACCCTGGGGTCGTCACAATCGGCGACATTATAGGTGGTGTCGGCTATTTTCCCCACTACCTGGTAGGGCCCCTGCCATGCAGCTTGGAACTTGTTCTGTCTAGTGGGTTCTAACACCAGGACCTTCTGTCCTATTTCCAAGGTGCGCTCTCTGGCCCTCCTATCGTACCATACGCGCTGGCGCCGCTGAGCCTCCTTCATGTTCCCACGTACAGCCTGGGTCAGCTCCTGTAGGCGGTCCTGGAATTCCAGCACATAGGGTACAATAGGTACCCCTTCTATGATGCCCTCCCCTTCCCAGTGTTCTAGCACTAAGTCTAGGGGTCCCCTTACCCGTCTCCCGTATACCAGTTCGAACGGGGAGAACCCCGTGGATTCTTGGAGCACCTCCCGATAGGCAAACAGGAGGTGAGGCAAGAATTTCTCCCAGACCCTGTAGGTCCTGGTAAAAGTCCCAATGAGTTGTTTTAACGTCCCGTTAAAGCGTTCACACAACCCATTGGTTTGCAGATGGTACGGGGCGCTTCTAATGGACTTTACGCCACACAACTTCCACAGTTGATTGGTCACCTCTGCTGTAAACTGCGTACCCTGGTCCGAGATAATCTCCCGGGGAAATCCAACCCGTGAGAAAACCTGGAGCAGGGCAGCCGCCACCGTCTCTGCCAATATGTTAGGTAACGCAACCGCCTCTGGATACCGTGTGGCATAATCTACCACTGTCAATATATACCTTTTCCCTGACGGACTGGGTTTGGCTAACGGCCCTATCAGGTCGACCGCTACTCGGCTAAATGGTTCCTCCACAATGGGGAGGGGGCGTAATTTGGCCTTGCATCGATCTCCCCTCTTGCCAATGCGCTGGCAACTGTCACAGGTCTGGCAGTACTGACGAACATCATAGGTTACCCCCGGCCAAAAGAAGTTTTGTGTCAGACGATGCCTGGTGTGACTGACGCCGAAGTGCCCGGCCAAGGGTATGTCATGAGAGATTCGCAGTAACTCCTGCCTATACTTCTTGGGAACTACCAGCTGTCGTTTTATAGTGGGGCTCGTCCCTGTGTGGTGCTGCTCTGTGATCCGGTAGAGGAGTCCCTGCTTCCATACAAACTGCTCCCCTTCCAGTACCCCTCTCCCCTCTTGTGCCTTCCCACGATATCACTCCAATGAAGGATCCTCAAGTAACTCCCTCTTAAATTCATCTGGTGTGGCCCAAGAAATGTGCCTGGCTATGGGAATACGTGTAGGGCTGGGATGTCTTACCTGGGCCTCCTCTGTGTGTGATTCCACTTCCGCAGCTCGAGCTTGTCTCCGGGTGGTCACAGGATATGTCTCAGCCAGAGGGCCGACCGAGAAGGCAGACAACATGGGCCCCAAGTCATTTCCCAGCAAGACGTCTGCAGGCAAATCCTCCATCAAGCCGACCTCAACAAGGCCATCCCCGACTCCCCAGTTCAGGTGAATCCGGGCAGTGGGCAGTCGATGTATGGCTCCCCCTGCTACACGGACTGCCACTGTCCGGTCTGTCTTCTCTTGGTCCCGGACGAGATGAGGCTTCACAAGGGTCAAAGTTGCCCCGGAATCTCTTAGTCCCTCCCTGCATACGTTTCCCATTAACCCACATGACCTGTCGATGCTGTTGTCGATTATCTGCCCAGGCTGCCTGCACGGGGTCCACTTCATGCAGCACTTCCTCCATTTCTTCCACCCCTTGGTTAGTTGTAGCCCCCAATGCTGGGTCAGCTTCGCCTTGGTAGCAGTGTACAGCGGCCCGGCTGAAGGTAGCTGTTCCCGCCTTTGGCCACTGGGTATGCTGAGTCCGGTTGGGATATTGTCTTTGCAGGTGGCCCAGCTGACGGCAGGTGTGGCATCGCGCCCCAGGGGAACTGTGGTAGGCCGGGTTTCTAGCTGGTCCCCCTACAATATTCGGTGGTTTGGGGCCCTCCAGGTCCATGGGCGGACCCCTAGTGACCATCTTTGATCCGGACAACTGAGGCCTCCTGGCATCATGATGTTCATCGGCCAGACCAGCGGCTTCCTCAAGAGTCGTTGGCCGCCTGTCCCGAAGCCATTCCTTTGTCTCAGGGGTTAGTCCATTAAAGAATCGTTCTAACAAGAAGAGCTGGAGGACGTCCTCCTTAGTGGTTGCTTGGCTCCCTTGTACCCACTGTAGCAGTGACCGCCATAATTTACAGGCCCATTCAGCGTGGGTATCGATTACTCGTTTTATAAGTCCGCTGAACTTTTGGCGGTATGCCTCTGGTGTCAGCGCATACCGGGCCGAGATCACTTCTTTGATCCGCTCATAGTCCATACAGTCCTCATCAGGTACCGTGCGATTGGCGTCCACTGCCCGGCCTGTCAGCTTGCTGGCCAGAATCTGAACCCGTTCCTCCGGCTTCACTTGGTGAAGGGCACACTGCCGCTCAAAGTCCTGCAGAAAGCCATCAATGTCTTCCTCAGCCTCCCCCAACTGTCGGAAGGCATTATACTGGATCTTTTTGTGGCTTACGATTGAAGGTACGTGGGCGGAGGCCAGAGCTCCCCCTGCTCGCTGACTCTCCTCTCTCCGCTCTGCCATCTCCATCTCGGCCAGCTCCACTTTGGTCCGCTCTGCCATCTCCACCTTGACTAGCTCTATCCTGGTCCGCTCGGCCATCTTTTCCTTCAGATCAGTACGCACATCAGCCATCACCTCTCGTATGATCTCTACTGCAGGGTTTGGGCCATAGATCGCCAGTCTGTTCTTTACCTCCCTCTGGAATTCAGTCTCCTCCACGTTCACATTGGGGGGCGCTGCACTGTTGTGTTCCATGATGGCTGCTATCAAATCCGCTTTTGTTTTGTTGCTGGCGATTAACCCTCGGGCTTCCACCAGATCTTTTAATGTAGTCCTCTTTAACTTCTGGTAGTTGTTTTCCATTCATTCCTTTCCTCCTGTAGAAGAGGTCTCACATCCTGCTGTCTGCCACCAGTGTAACGGGGTCTACTGTGCTGTAGTACCTCTTTAGGCATCACCCCGTGTTTCAGGAGGTCCACTCTGCCTTGGCTGGATTCTGAATGAAGGACGCTGGCTGGAATTCTTTGGTTACATGGGTGCATATAAAATCTCACTGCTTCTCCACATATTTCCAGTCTAACCACACTTTATTCACAGCACACAGAATATATAACACAGATACAGAGGGCAGGCCAATAGAAAAACAGCAGGCCAGACATACATTACAATAGCCGCAGGTGGCCGGAGCCTGCCGATATTTACTGTGGGAATTACAAAGGTGGGGGAGGACAGAAGGAGAATATCTTGTCCCCTCTGCCCAGGGGCGCAGCCTGTGGACTGATTCATTTCACATGGAACCTATTATACATACACTAGATGGCAGCCCGATTCTAAAGAATCGGGAGTCTAGAATCCATATATACTTTATTTATTCAAATGTAAGAATAATTTGGTGGGCGGGGACCCTCGGCCTCCGATTTGGTTGGTGGGGCCCTTACGGCCTCCGATTTGGTGGGCGGGGTCCCTCTGCCTCCACTTTGGTGGGCGGGGCCGCTCGGCCTTCGATTTGGTGGGCGGGGCTCCTCGGCCTCCGATTTGGTTGGTGGGGCCCCTCGGCCTCCGATTTGGTAGGCGGGGCCCCTTATCCTCCGATTTGGTGGGCGGGGACCCTCGGCCTCCGATTTGGTGGGCGGGGCCCCTCGGCCTCCGATTTGGTGGGCGGGGCCCCTCGGCCTCCGATTTGGTTGGCGGGGCCCCTCGGCCTCCGATTTGGTGGGCAGGGACCCTCTGCCTCCGATTTGGTGGGCGGGGACCCTCGGCCTCCGATTTGGTAGGCGGGGCCCCTCGGACTCCGATTTGGTGGGCGGGGACCCTCGGCCTCCAATTTGGTGGGCGGGGACCCTCGACCTCCGATTTGGTGGGCGGGGATTCTCGGCCTCCGATTTGGTGGGCAGGGACCCTCGGCCTCCGATTTGGTGGGCGGGGACCCTCGGCCTCCGCTTTGGTGGGCGGGGCCCCTCGGCCTCCGATTTGGTGGGCGGGGTCCCTCTGCCTCCGATTTGGTGTGCGGGGACCCTCGGCCTCCGCTTTGGTGGGCGGGGCCCCTCGGCCTCCGATTTGGTGGGCGGGGACCCTCGGCCTCCGATTTGGTTGGCGGGGCCCCTCGGCCTCCGATTTGGTGGGCGGGGACTCTTGGCCTCCGATTTGGTGGGCGGGGTCCCTCTGCCTCCGATTTGGTGTGCGGGGACCCTCGGCCTCCGCTTTGGTGGGCGGGGCCCCTCGGCCTCTGATTTGGTGGGCGGGGCCCCTCGGCCTCCGCTTTGGTGGGCGGGGCCCCTCGGCCTCCGATTTGGTGGGCGGGGTCCCTCTGCCTCCGATTTGGTGTGCGGGGACCCTCGGCCTCCGCTTTGGTGGGCGGGGCCCCTCGGCCTTCGATTTGGTGTGCGGGGCCCCTCGGACTCCGATTTGGTTGGTGTGGACCCTCGGCCTCCGATTTGGTGGGCGGGGACACTCGGCCTCCGATTTGGTGGGCGGGGACCCTCGGCCTCCGATTTGGTGGGCGGGGTCCCTCTGCCTCCGATTTGGTGTGCGGGGACCCTCGGCCTCCGCTTTGGTGGGCGGGGCCCCTCGGCCTCCGATTTGGTGGGCGGGGCCCCTCGGCCTCCGATTTGGTTGGTGTGGACCCTCGGCCTCCGATTTGGTGGGCGGGGACCCTCGGCCTCCGATTTGGTGGGCGGGGACCCTCGGCCTCCGATTTGGTGGGCGGGGACCCTCGGCCTCCGATTTGGTGGGCGGGGCCCATCGGCCTCCGATGTGGTGGGCGGGGACCCTCGGCCTCCGATTTGGTAGGCGGGGACCCTCGGCCTCCGATTTGGTAGGCGGGGCCCCTCGGCCTCCGATTTGGTGGGCGGGGACCCTCGGCCTCCAATTTGGTGGGCGGGGACCCTCGGCCTCCGATTTAGTGGGCGGGGACCCATGGCCTCCGATTTGGTGGGCGGGGCCCCTCGGCCTCCGATTTGGTCGGCGGGGCCCCTCGGCCTCCAATGTGGTGGTCGGGGCCCCTCGGCCTCCGCTTTGGTGGGCGGGGCCGGGCCCCTCGGCCTCCGCTTTGGTGGGCGGGGCCGCTCGGCCTTCGATTTGTTGGGCGGAGCTCCTCGGCCTCCGATTTGGTTGGCGGGGCCCCTCGGCCTCCGATTTGGTTGACGGGGCCCCTTATCCTCCGATTTGGTGGGCGGTGACTCTCGGCCTCCGATTTGGTGGGCAGGGACCCTCGGCCTCCGATTTGGTGGGCGGGACCCCTCGGCCTCCGATTTGGTTGGCGGGGCCCCTCGGCCTCCGATTTGGTGGGCGGGGACCCTCAGCCTCCGATTTGGTGGGCGGGGCCCCTCGGCCTCCGATTTGGTTGGGGCCCCTCGGCCTCCGATTTGGTGGGCGGGGACCCTCGGCCTCCGATTTGGTGGGCGGGGACCCTCGGCCTCCAATTTGGTGGGCGGGGACCCTCGGCCTCCGATTTGGTGGGCGGGGACCCTCGGCCTCCGATTTGGTGGGCGGGGACCCTCGGCCTCCGATTTGGTGGGCGGGGCCCCTCGGCCTCCGATTTGGTGGGCGGGGCCCCTCGGCCTCCGATGTGGTGGGCGGGGCCCCTCGGCCTCCGCTTTGGTGGGCGGGGCCAGGCCCCTCGGCCTCCGCTTTGGTGGGCGGGGCCGCTCAGCCTTCGATTTGGTGGGCGGGGCTCCTCGGCCTCCGATTTGGTTGGCGAAGCCCCTCGGCCTCCGATTTGGTGGGCGGGGACCCTCGGCCTCCGATTTGGTGGGCGGGGACCCTCGACCTCCGATTTGGTGGGCGGGGACCCTCGGCCTCCGCTTTGGTGGGTGGGGCCCCTCGGCCTCCGATTTGGTGGGCGGGGTCCCTCTGCCTCCGATTTGGTGGGCGGGGACCCTCGGCCTCCGCTTTGGTTGGCGGGGCCCCACAGCCTCCGATTTGGTGGGCGGGGTCCCTCTGCCTCCGCTTTGGTGGGCGGGGCCGCTCGGCCTTCGATTTGGTGGGCGGGGCTCCTCGGCCTCCGATTTGGTTGGTGGGGCCCCTCGGCCTCCGATTTGGTGGGCGGGGCCCCTTATCCTCCGATTTGGTGGGCGGGGACCCTCGGCCTCCGATTTGGTGGGCGGGGCCCCTCGGCCTCCGATTTGGTGGGCGGGGCCCCTCGGCCTCCGATTTGGTGGGCGGAGCCCCTCGGCCTCCGATTTGGTTGGCGGGGCCCCTCGGCCTCCGATTTGGTGGGCAGGGACCGTCGGCCTCCGATTTGGTGGGCGGGGCCCCTCGGCCTCTGATTTGGTTGGTGGGGCCCCTCGGCCTCCGATTTGGTGGGCGGGGACCCTCGGCCTCCGATTTGGTGGGCGGGGACCCTCTGCCTCCAATTTGGTGGGCGGGGACCCTCGGCCTCCGATTTGGTGGGCGGGGACCCTCGGCCTCCGATTTGGTGGGTGGGGACCCTCGGCCTCCGATTTGGTGGGCGAGGCCCCTCGGCCTCCGATGTGGTGGGCGGGGCCCCTCGGCCTCCGCTTTGGTGGGCGGGGCCGGGCCCCTCGGCCTCCGCTTTGGTGGGCGGGGCCGCTCGGCCTTCGATTTGGTGGGCGGGGCTCCTCGGCCTCCGATTTGGTTGGCGGGGCCCCTCGGCCTCCGATTTGGTTGGCAGGGCCCCTCAGCCTCCGATTTGGTGGGCGGGGACTCTCGGCCTCCGATTTGGTGGGCGGGGACCCTCGGCCTCCGATTTGGTGGGCGGGGACCCTCGGCCTCCGATTTGGTGGGCGGAGCCCCTCGGCCTCCGATTTGGTTGGCGGGGCCCCTCGGCCTCCGATTTGGTGGGCAGGGACCGTCGGCCTCCGATTTGGTGGGCGGGGCCCCTCGGCCTCTGATTTGGTTGGTGGGGCCCCTCGGCCTCCGATTTGGTGGGCGGGGACCCTCGGCCTCCGATTTGGTGGGCGGGGACCCTCTGCCTCCAATTTGGTGGGCGGGGACCCTCGGCCTCCGATTTGGTGGGCGGGGACCCTCGGCCTCCGATTTGGTGGGTGGGGACCCTCGGCCTCCGATTTGGTGGGCGAGGCCCCTCGGCCTCCGATGTGGTGGGCGGGGCCCCTCGGCCTCCGCTTTGGTGGGCGGGGCCGGGCCCCTCGGCCTCCGCTTTGGTGGGCGGGGCCGCTCGGCCTTCGATTTGGTGGGCGGGGCTCCTCGGCCTCCGATTTGGTTGGCGGGGCCCCTCGGCCTCCGATTTGGTTGGCAGGGCCCCTCAGCCTCCGATTTGGTGGGCGGGGACTCTCGGCCTCCGATTTGGTGGGCGGGGACCCTCGGCCTCCGATTTGGTGGGCGGGGACCCTCGGCCTCCGATTTGGTGGGCAGGGACCCTCGGCCTCCGATTTGGTGGTCGGGGACCCTCGGTCTCCGCTTTGGTGGGCGGGGCCCCTCGGCCTCCGATTTGGTGGGCGGGGTCCCTCTGCCTCCGATTTGGTGTGCGGGGACCCTCGGCCTCCGCTTTGGTGGGCGGGGCCCCTCGGCCTTCGATTTGGTGGGCGGGGCCCCTCGGTCTCCGATTTGGTTGGTGTGGACCCTCGGCCTCCGATTTGGTGGGCGGGGACCCTCGGCCTCCGATTTGGTTGGCGGGGACCCTCGGCCTCCGATTTGGTGGGCGGGGACCCTCGGCCTCCGATTTGGTAGGCGGGGCCCCTCGGCCTCCGATTTGGTGGGCGGGGACCCTCGGCCTCCAATTTGGTGGGTGGGGACCCTCGGCCTCCGATTTGGTGGGCGGGGACCCTCGGCCTCCGATTTGGTAGGCGGGGCCCCTCGGCCTCCGATTTGGTGGGCGGGGACCCTCGGCCTCCAATTTGGTGGGTGGGGACCCTCGGCCTCCGATTTGGTGGGCGGGGACCCTCGGCCTCCGATTTGGTGGGCGGGGACCCTCGGCCTCCGATTTGGTGTGCGGGGCCCCTCGGCCTCCGATTTGGTAGGCGGGGCCCCTCGGCCTCCGATTTGGTGGGCGGGGACCCTCGGCCTCCAATTTGGTGGGTGGGGACCCTCGGCCTCCGATTTGGTGGGCGGGGACCCTCGGCCTCCGATTTGGTGGGCGGGGACCCTCGGCCTCCGATTTGGTGTGCGGGGCCCCTCGGCCTCCGATGTGGTGGTCGGGGCCCCTCGGCCTCCGCTTTGGTGGGCGGGGCCGGGCCCCTCGGCCTCCGCTTTGGTGGGCGGGGCCTCTCGGCCTTCGATTTGTTGGGCGGGGCTCCTCGGCCTCCGATTTGGTTGGCGGGGCCCCTCGGCCTCCGATTTGGTTGGCGGGGCCCCTTATCCTCGATTTGGTGGGCGGGGACTCTCGGCCTCTGATTTGGTGGGCGGGGACCCTCGGCCTCTGATTTGGTGGGCGGGGCCCCTCGGCCTCCGATTTGGTGGGCGGGGCCCCTCGGCCTCCGATTTGGTGGGCGGGGACCCTCGGCCTCCAATTTGGTGGGCGGGGCCCCTCGGCCTCCGATTTGGTTGGTGGGGCCCCTCGGCCTCCGATTTGGTGGTCGGGGACCCTCGGCCTCCGATTTGGTGGGCGGGGACCCTCGGCCTCCGATTTGGTGGGCGGGGACCCTCGGCCTCCGATGTGGTGGGCGGGGCCCCTCGGCCTCTGCTTTGGTGGGCGGGGCCAGGCCCCTCGGCCTCCGCTTTGGTGGGCGGGGCCGCTCGGCCTTCGATTTGGTGGGCGGGGCTCCTCGGCCTCCGATTTGGTTGGCGAAGCCCCTCGGCCTCCGATTTGGTTGGTGGGGCCCCTCGGCCTTCAATTTGGTGGGCGGGGACCCTCGGCCTCCGATTTGGTGGGCGGGGACCCTCGGCCTTCGCTTTGGTGGGTGGGGCCCGTCGGCCTCCGATTTGGTTGGCGGGGCCCCTCGGCCTCCGATTTGGATGGTGTGGACCCTCGGCCTCCTATTTGGTGGGCGGGGACCCTCGGCCTCCGATTTGGTGGGCGGGGACCCTCGGCCTCCGATTTGGTGGGCGGGGCCCCTCGGCCTCCGATGTGGTGGGCGGGGCCCCTCGGCCTCCGATTTGGAGGGCGGGGACCCCCGGCCTCCGATTTGGTAGGCGGGGCCCCTCGGCCTCCGATTTGGTGGGCGGGGACCCTCGGCCTCCAATTTGGTGGGCGGGGACCCTCGGCCTCCGATTTGGTGGGCGGGGACCCTCGGCCTCCGATTTGGTGGGCGGGGACCTTCGGCCTCCGATTTGGTGGGCGGGGCCCCTCAGCCTCCGATGTGGTGGTCGGGGCCCCTCAGCCTCCGCTTTGGTGGGCTGGGCCGGGCCCCTCGGCCTCCGCTTTGGTGGGCGGGGCCGCTCGGCCTTCGATTTGGTGGGCAGGGCTCCTCGGCCTCCGATTTGGTTGGCGGGGCCCCTCGGCCTCCGATGTGGTGGTCGGGGCCCCTCAGCCTCCGCTTTGGTGGGCTGGGCCGGGCCCCTCGGCCTCCGCTTTGGTGGGCGGGGCTGCTCGGCCTTCGATTTGGTGGGCAGGGCTCCTCGGCCTCCGATTTGGTTGGTGGGGCCCCTCGGCCTCCGATTTGGTGGGCGGAGCCCCTCGGCCTCTGATTTGGTTGGCGGGGCCCCTCGGCCTCCGATTTGGTGGGCAGGGACCGTCGGCCTCCGATTTGGTGGGCGGGGCCCCTCGGCCTCTGATTTGGTTGGTGGGGCCCCTCGGCCTCCGATTTGGTGGGCGGGGACCCTCGGCCTCCGATTTGGTGGGCGGGGACCCTCTGCCTCCAATTTGGTGGGCGGGGACCCTCGGCCTCCGATTTGGTGGGCGGGGACCCTCGGCCTCCGATTTGGTGGGTGGGGACCCTCGGCCTCCGATTTGGTGGGCGGGGCCCCTCGGCCTCCGATGTGGTGGGCGGGGCCCCTCGGTCTCCGCTTTGGTGGGCGGGGCCGGGCCCCTCGGCCTCCGCTTTGGTGGGCGGGGCCGCTCGGCCTTCGATTTGGTGGGCGGGGCTCCTCGGCCTCCGATTTGGTTGGCGGGGCCCCTCGGCCTCCGATTTGGTTGGCAGGGCCCCTCAGCCTCCGATTTGGTGGGCGGGGACTCTCGGCCTCCGATTTGGTGGGCGGGGACCCTCGGCCTCCGATTTGGTGGGCGGGGACCCTTGGCCTCCGATTTGGTGGGCAGGGACCCTCGGCCTCCGATTTGGTGGTCGGGGACCCTCGGTCTCCGCTTTGGTGGGCGGGGCCCCTCGGCCTCCGATTTGGTGGGCGGGGTCCCTCTGCCTCCGATTTGGTGTGCGGGGACCCTCGGCCTCCGCTTTGGTGGGCGGGGCCCCTCGGCCTTCGATTTGGTGGGCGGGGCCCCTCGGCCTCCGATTTGGTTGGTGTGGACCCTCGGCCTCCGATTTGGTGGGCGGGGACCCTCGGCCTCCGATTTGGTTGGCGGGGACCCTCGGCCTCCGATTTGGTGGGCGGGGACCCTCGGCCTCCGATTTGGTAGGCGGGGCCCCTCGGCCTCCGATTTGGTGGGCGGGGACCCTCGGCCTCCAATTTGGTGGGTGGGGACCCTCGGCCTCCGATTTGGTGGGCGGGGACCCTCGGCCTCCGATTTGGTAGGCGGGGCCCCTCGGCCTCCGATTTGGTGGGCGGGGACCCTCGGCCTCCAATTTGGTGGGTGGGGACCCTCGGCCTCCGATTTGGTGGGCGGGGACCCTCGGCCTCCGATTTGGTGGGCGGGGACCCTCGGCCTCCGATTTGGTGTGCGGGGCCCCTCGGCCTCCGATGTGGTGGTCGGGGCCCCTCGGCCTCCGCTTTGGTGGGCGGGGCCGGGCCCCTCGGCCTCCGCTTTGGTGGGCGGGGCCTCTCGGCCTTCGATTTGTTGGGCGGGGCTCCTCGGCCTCCGATTTGGTTGGCGGGGCCCCTCGGCCTCCGATTTGGTTGGCGGGGCCCCTTATCCTCGATTTGGTGGGCGGGGACTCTCGGCCTCCGATTTGGTGGGCGGGGACCCTCGGCCTCTGATTTGGTGGGCGGGGCCCCTCGGCCTCCGATTTGGTGGGCGGGGCCCCTCGGCCTCCGATTTGGTGGGCGGGGACCCTCGGCCTCCAATTTGGTGGGCGGGGCCCCTCGGCCTCCGATTTGGTTGGTGGGGCCCCTCGGCCTCCGATTTGGTGGTCGGGGACCCTCAGCCTCCGATTTGGTGGGCGGGGACCCTCGGCCTCCGATTTGGTGGGCGGGGACCCTCGGCCTCCGATGTGGTGGGCGGGGCCCCTCGGCCTCTGCTTTGGTGGGCGGGGCCAGGCCCCTCGGCCTCCGCTTTGGTGGGCGGGGCCGCTCGGCCTTCGATTTGGTGGGCGGGGCTCCTCGGCCTCCGATTTGGTTGGCGAAGCCCCTCGGCCTCCGATTTGGTTGGTGGGGCCCCTCGGCCTTCAGTTTGGTGGGCGGGGACCCTCGGCCTCCGATTTGGTGGGCGGGGACCCTCGGCCTCCGCTTTGGTGGGTGGGGCCCGTCGGCCTCCGATTTGGTGGGCGGGGCCCCTCGGCCTCCGATTTGGATGGTGTGGACCCTCGGCCTCCTATTTGGTGGGCGGGGACCCTCGGCCTCCGATTTGGTGGGCGGGGACCCTCGGCCTCCGATTTGGTGGGCGGGGACCCTCGGCCTCCGATTTGGTGGGCGGGGCCCCTCGGCCTCCGATGTGGTGGGCGGGGCCCCTCGGCCTCCGATTTGGAGGGCGGGGACCCCCGGCCTCCGATTTGGTAGGCGGGGCCCCTCGGCCTCCGATTTGGTGGGCGGGGACCCTCGGCCTCCAATTTGGTGGGCGGGGACCCTCGGCCTCCGATTTGGTGGGCGGGGACCCTCGGCCTCCGATTTGGTGGGCGGGGACCCTCGGCCTCCGATTTGGTGGGCGGGGCCCCTCAGCCTCCGATGTGGTGGTCGGGGCCCCTCAGCCTCCGCTTTGGTGGGCTGGGCCGGGCCCCTCGGCCTCCGCTTTGGTGGGCGGGGCCGCTCGGCCTTCGATTTGGTGGGCAGGGCTCCTCGGCCTCCGATTTGGTTGGCGGGGCCCCTCGGCCTCCGATTTGGTTGGCGGGGCCCCTCGGCCTCCGATTTGGTGTGTGCTCTGCCTGGGGCCCCATATGCTGCCTAGGGCCCCTGTGCTCTGCCTGGGGCCCCTGTGCTCTGCCTGGGGCCCCTGTGCTCTGCCTGGGGCCCCATGTTCTGCCTGGGGCCCCTGTGCTCTGCCTGGGGCCACTGTGCTCTGCCTGGGGCCCCATGTTCTGCCTGGGGCCACTGTGCTCTGCCTGGGGCCCCATAAGCTGCCTGGGGCCCCTGTGCTCTGCCTGGGACCACTGTGCTCTGCCTGGGGCCCCATATGCTGCCTGGGGCCCCTGTGCTCTGCCTGGGGCCACTGTGCTCTGCCTGGGGCCCCATATGCTGCCTGGGGCCACTGTGCTCTGCCTGGGGCCCCATATGCTGCCTGGGGCCCCTGTGCTCTGCCTGGGGCCCCATATGCTGCCTGGGGCCCCTGTGCTCTGCCTGGGGCCCCTGTGCTCTGCCTGGGGCCCCATGTTCTGCCTGGGGCCCCTGTGCTCTGCCTGGGGCCACTGTGCTCTGCCTGGGGCCCCATATGCTGCCTGGGGCCCCTGTGCTCTGCCTGGGGCCCCATATGCTGCCTGGGGCCCCTGTGCTCTGCCTGGGGCCCCTGTGCTCTGCCTGGGGCCCCTGTGCTCTGCCTGGGGCCCCATGTTCTGCCTGGGGCCCCTGTGGTCTGCCTGGGGCCACTGTGCTCTGCCTGGGGCCCCATATGCTGCCTGGGGCCCCTGTGCTCTGCCTGGGGCCCCATATGCTGCCTGGGGCCCTTGTGCTCTGCCTGGGGCCACTGTGCTCTGCCTAGGGCCCCATAGGCTGTCTGGGGCCCCTGTGCTCTGCCTGGGACCACTGTACTCTGCCTGGGGCCCCATATGCTGCCTGGGGCCCCTGTGCTCTGCCTGGGGCCCCTGTGCTCTGCCTGGGGCCCCATATGCTGCCTGGGGCCCCTGTGCTCTGCCTGGGTGTAGGACACTGGTGACGTCACTTATCTCCGGACATTAGCTCCGGACATTAGCTCCGGACATTAGCTCCGGACATTAGCTCCGGACAAAGCCACGGAAGTTGGCACAAATTGCAGGAAGTAGTATTCTAGGCAATTATATATTAGATATACTGCATAACATATTCTTGGTGCTGGGGGGTTCTGTAATATGCGGATATCCCCCTAAATCCCCCTATGAGCCAGAACACAGCCCCCTATAAACTGTATGAGCCCATACATAGCAATACAGCATGCGCACATACACTATATACAGCATGAGCCCACAAACAGCCCCCTTTATACAGTATGAACCCCACACAGCCTTGCTATATACAGTACACACCCTCACATAGCCTCTCTATAGACAGTACACACCCTCACATAGCATCCTATGTACAGAATGAACACCTACATAACTCCCTAGATACAGTATGAGCCCTCAGTCTCCTATATACAGTATGAGCCCTCATAGTCTCCTATATACAGTATGAGTCCTGATATAGCCTCCATAGATACAGTATGAGCCCCCACACAGCCCCTATATACCGTATGAGGCCCCACACAGCTCCTATATACAGTATGACTTCTCTCATAGCCCCCTATATACAGTATGAGCCCCCACATAGCCTCCTATATACAGTATGTGCCCCCACATAGCCTCATATATACAGTATGAGCCCCCACATAGCCTCCTATGCACAGTATGAGCCCCCACATAGCCTCCTATATACAGTATGAGCCCCCACATAGCCTCCTATATACAGTATGAGCCCCCACATAGCCTCCTATATACAGTATGAGCCCTCTCATACCCTCCTATGAGACTTACATAAGACCCATATACACCGTGCTGCCGACAGGCACAGAAGCCGTGGACTCATCATTTGCATTTTTTCCCCAAGTCCCATTTTTCTTATCCATTGTCATTTTTCTTGTGCCAAATTCTTTAAAATGGCGCGTGCGGTTCCCAAATTTAGTGAAAAGTAAAAAAAAAATGTTTTTTTCTTCCCTCTGAAATAGTATTTGGGACTGTTAAGTGCAAAAAGTCGCGCGTTTGGCAAAAATGTCGGCAAAAGGTAGCATTCACAAAAACACAGCGGGAGGGAGCAGGACGGGACTGGAGCAAAGATGCATCAAATTTTGTAATGTTTTAAAAAGTCGCACATAAAGAATCGGCTGAAAATATCTGGAGTCACTAAACGCTGACCACAAAGCGGAAAACAAAACAATAACACAAAAAAGGTGCAAATAGAATATGGGTGCAAAAGAAAGTGCACAACACTCAAATTAGGCAAAAATACGGGACAATGGTGAATCGGGGCCATAAAGCGCAGTCGCCGACGCACTTGTCGCTCTTGCTGGGCGTAGCAGCGGTGTAGGTGTGCCCGTTTTTGGTCGCCGACGCACTTGTCGCTCTTGCTGGGCCTAGCAGCGGTGTCGGTGTGCCCGTTTTTGGTCGCCTCCACACTTGTCGCTCTTGCTGGGTGTAGCAGCGGTGTCTGTGTGCCCGTTTTTGGTCGCCGCCAGACTTGTCGCTCTTGCTGGGCGTAGCAGCGGTGTCGGTGTGCCCGTTTTTGGTCACCACCGCACTTGTCGCTCTTGCTGGGCGTAGCAGCGGTGTCGGTGTGCCCATTTTTGGTCGCTGCCACACTTGTCGCTCTTGCTGGGTGTAGCAGCAGTGTCGATGTGCCCGTTTTTGGTCGCCCCCGCACTTGTCGCTCTTGCTGGGCGTAGCAGCGATGTCGGTCTGCCCGTTTTTGGTCGCCACCACACTTGTCGCTCTTGCTGGGCGTAGCAGCGATGTCGGTGTGCCCGTTTTTGGTCGCCGCCACACTTGTCGCTCTTGCTGGACGTAGCAGCGGTGTCGGTGTGCCCGTTTTTGGTCGCCGCCGCACTTGTCGCTCTTGCTGGGCGTAGCAGCGGTGTTGGTGTGCCCGTTTTTGGTCGCCGCCACACTTGTCTCTCTTGCTGGACATAGCAGTGGTGTCGGTGTGCCCGTTTTTGGTTGCCGCCACACTTGTCGCTCTTGCTAGGTGTAGTAGTGGTGTCGGTGTGCCCGTTTTTGGAATCCGCCACATTTGTCGCTCTTGCTGGACATAGCAGTGGTGTCGGTGTGCCCGTTTTTGGTCGCCGCCACACTTGTCGCTCTTGCTGGGTGTAGCAGCGGTGTCGGTGTGCCCGTTTTTGGTCGCTGCCACACTTGTCACTCTTGCTGGGTGTAGCAGTGGTGTCGGTGTGCCTGTTTTTGGTTTCCGCCACACTTGTCGCTCTTGCTGGGTGTAGCAGTGGTGTCGGTGTGCCCGTTTTTGGTCTCCGCCGCACTTGTCGCCCTTGCTGGGCGTAGCAGTGGTGTCGGTGTGCCTGTTTTTGGTTTCCGCCACACTTGTCTCTCTTGCTGGGTGTAGCAGTGGTGTCGGTGTGCCTGTTTTTGGTTTCCGCCACACTTGTCGCTCTTGCTGGGCGTAGCAGTGGTGTCGGTGTGCCTGTTTTTGGTCGCTGCCACACTTGTCGCTCTTGCTGGGCGTAGCAGCGGTGTCGGTGTGCCCGTTTTTTGTCTCCGCCGCACTTGTCGCTCTTGCTGGACGTAGCAGCGGTGTCGGTGTGCCCGTTTTTGGTCGCCACCCCTCCCCCAGAACCTAAAACAGGAGCAATAAAAAGCTGTACATACTACAAAATACTATCAATAACAATGTTAAAAAAAAAACTGAAGAAGTAAATGCTGCATAATCCAAGCCCTGGTCAAATGGTGCAAAAACGGCGCAGTTACCCCGGCAACTAACCCAATGCGTGCTCTGCGGGAGACATTGGTCTACAAGAAAATGGCGGCCGACGTCCAGAGCCGGGGACAGGGCGGTGATGAATGACCTCCTCCTCCGCCGCCGCCTCTCTGCACTCAGGAGCCGGGAGGAGCGCCCAGCAGCAGCAGCGGCCGGGGCGGGTCACCTCTCCTGCACCCTCCGTAAACCGGAAGTCTACGGCCGGAGCCTGCAGCAGCGCCCGGTGCTTTCCGGTGACCCATGAGCTCGTGCCGGGTCCTCCTGTGCGCCGGCTGCTCTGGGCGCCTCACCCGCCGGGCGCCCGCTGCTTTCCACCAGAGGCGGGTGTGCACGCGGCCCAGTGACCCGGGCGGAGGCTTCAGACCGGAGAGAGTGGCCGTGGTGACCAAGACCAGCCGCTATGAGTTCGAGCAGCAGCGGTACCGGTCCTCCGGGCTGTCCGAGGACGAGCTGCGGGAGCTGGTGAGTGGGGAGCCCCCGGGAGCGCTGTGGGACGACCACCAGCACTGAGAACGGGGCCGAGAATGGGGCGACCGCCAGGGCGAGAACGGGGCGACCGCTGAGACTAGGGCGACCGCTGAGACTAGGGCGACCGCCGGGATCGAGAGATGAACGACCACCAGAGCTGAGAGATGGGCGACCGCCAGAGCTGAGAGATGGGCGACCGCCAGAGCTGAGAGATGGGCGACCGCCAGAGCTGAGAGATGGGCGACCGCCAGAGCTGAGAGATGGGCGACCGCCAGAGCTGAGAGATGGGCGACCGCCAGAGCTGAGAGATGGGCGACCGCCAGAGCTGAGAGATGGGCGACCGCCAGAGCTGAGAGATGGGCGACCGCCAGAGCTGAGAGATGGGCGACCGCCAGAGCTGAGAGATGGGCGACCGCCAGAGCTGAGAGATGGGCGACCGCCAGAGCTGAGAGATGGGCGACCGCCAGAGCTGAGAGATGGGCGACCGCCAGGGCCGAGAACGGGGCGACCGCTGAGACTAGGGTGACCGCCGGGATCGAGAAATGGGCGACCGCCAGAGCTGAGAGATGGGCGACCGCCAGAGCTGAGAGATGGGCGACCGCCAGAGCTGAGAAATGGGCGACCGCCAGAGCTGAGAGATGGGCGACCGCCAGAGCTGAGAGATGGGCGACCGCCAGAGCTGAGAGATGGGCGACCGCCAGAGCTGAGAGATGGGCGACCGCCAGAGCTGAGAGATGGGCGACCGCCAGAGCTGAGAGATGGGCGACCGCCAGGGCCGAGAACGGGGCGACCGCTGAGACTAGGGTGACCGCCGGGATCGAGAAATGGGCGACCGCCAGAGCTGAGAGATGGGCGACCGCCAGAGCTGAGAGATGGGCGACCGCCAGAGCTGAGAGATGGGCGACCGCCAGGGCCGAGAACGGGGCGACCGCTGAGACTAGGGTGACCGCCGGGATCGAGAAATGGGCGACCGCCAGAGCTGAGAGATG
The DNA here is from genome assembly GCF_051348905.1 of Ranitomeya variabilis. Lineage (NCBI taxonomy): Eukaryota > Metazoa > Chordata > Amphibia > Anura > Dendrobatidae > Ranitomeya > Ranitomeya variabilis. The sequence continues at coordinate 29,188,522 of NC_135232.1, forward strand.
GGCGACCGCCAGAGCTGAGAGATGGGCGACCGCCAGAGCTGAGAGATGGGCGACCGCCAGAGCTGAGAGATGGGCGACCGCCAGAGCTGAGAGATGGGCGACCGCCAGAGCTGAGAGATGGGCGACCGCCAGAGCTGAGAGATGGGCGACCGCCAGAGCTGAGAGATGGGCGACCGCCAGAGCTGAGAGATGGGCGACCGCCAGAGCTGAGATGGGCGACCGCCAGAGCTGAGAGATGGGCGACCGCCAGAGCTGAGAGATGGGCGACCGCCAGAGCTGAGAGATGGGCGACCGCCAGAGCTGAGAGATGGGCGACCGCCAGAGCTGAGAGATGGGCAAATGCTGGGGCTGAGAACAGAGTGACCGCTGAGACCAGGGTGACCGCCGGGACCGAGAGATGGACAACCACCAGAGCTGAGAGATGGGCGACCGCCGGGGCCGAGAGATGGGCGACCGCCGGGGCCGAGAGATGGGCGACCGCCGGGGCCGAGAGATGGGCGACCGCCGGGGCCGAGAGATGGGCGACCGCCGGGGCCGAGAGATGGGCGACCGCCGGGGCCGAGAGATGGGCGACCGCCGGGGCCGAGAGATGGGCGACCGCCGGGGCCGAGAGATGGGCGACCGCCGGGGCCGAGAGATGGGCGACCGCCGGGGCCGAGAGATGGGCGACCGCCGGGGCCGAGAGATGGGCGACCGCCGGGGCCGAGAACGGGGCGACCGATGAGACCGAGAACGGGGCGACCGATGAGACCGAGATATGGACGAACACCAGTGCTGAGAGATGAGATGGGCAACCACCAGAGCTGAGAAATGGGCGACCACTAGTAGACACTTTTTTTTTTTTTCCCCTTTATTGCCGCAGTTTTTTTTAGCCTCCGTCTTCCATACGGGATAGATACTATAATATTTTATCAGTTCTACATTTACATATACGGTAATGCTTTTTTTTTATTATTATTTATTTATTTTTGGGTGGAAAACTGGAATGGTGATTAAAAAAAAGGTAATTTTTTTATTGTTATTGGTTTCCCTAAGACACCCAATCGTAAAAATAGATTATTGTTCTATAATTAAGTTTCTGGGGAAAAAATTGAGTTGATGGTGGGGGAGGGTGTGGGAATCATAAGTTGTGTGTGGTGGGGGATGCTTAATTTAGAAATTCACCGCCATGGTGCGCACTCACCATCCACCCACCCGCAAGGCCCATCTGCAATGTCTAATCCCTACCTTGCAAGTGCTGTGGCCCCTCCATCATGTCCCAGGCTCAGGGGCCACACACACAATCCTACACTTCTATGGGACTTTTCGGAAACATTGTAACTATTTGGGGGATTCTGTTCCTTTGTTCAGTGTCCGGATTCCTGCTCTGTCTGGAGCGCTGCTCTGGAGATGTCGGGTTCTGTGCCAGGAGGGGGCAGAGAAAGCAAAGTGCCCAGAACAAGTTGTACTGGTTATATGCCCAAATAGGCGGAATCTGCCAGGGGTGGGCTCGTTACTGCAGACATTAGGAACCGCTCACACCCCTCCAGGGGTCTGGGGAATATAACTGCAGTTTCCATGGACTTGGATAGAAGTCGGCTCCTGTTCTCGGTGACGCCGGCTCCTGAGATCTGACCAGCCCCGTATGAAACCATTCACTTCCCTGCACACCGTCGGTCCGGGGCTGCACTGCTCACCCCTAAATCTGTGCACTCTTAAAGTGAACTTGTCATCAGGTCTCTAACTGGGAGAGGGGGAGGGGACGCCAAGGAAGCCCAGCAATGTCTAAGACAAGAGCAGCTGCCCGCCCGGGAGTGTGCAAGGTGCAGGAGGCCGCCGAATAATGCATCATTCCCTGTGCTGTATTATCCTCTGCTGTACTATCCTCCTCCTCTCCTGTACACCCGGTGCTGTACTATCCTCCTCTCCTGCACACCCAGTGCTGTACTATGCTCCTCCTCTCCTGCACACCCAGTGCTGTACTATGCTCCTCTCCTCCTGCACACCCAGTGCTGTACTATGCTCCTCCTCTCCTGCACACCCAGTGCTGTACTATGCTTCTCTCCTCCTGCACACCCAGTGCTGTACTCTTCTCCTCTCCTCCTGTACACCCAGTGCTGTACTCTTCTCCTCTCCTCCTGTACACCCAGTGCTGTACTATCCTCCTCTCCTCCTGTACACCCAGTACTGTACTATCCTCCTCCTCTCCTGTACACCCGGTACTGTACTATCCTCTCCTCCTGCACACCCAGTACTGTACTATCCTCCTCTCCTCCTGCACACCCAGTGCTGTACTCTTCTCCGCTCCTCCTGTACACCCAGTGCTGTACTATCCTCCGCTCCTCCTGCACACCCAGTGCTGTACTATCCTCCGCTCCTCCTGCACACCCAGTGCTGTACTATCCTCCGCTCCTCCTGCACACCCAGTGCTGTACTATCCTCCGCTCCTCCTGCACACCCAGTGCTGTACTATCCTCCACTCCTCCTGCACACCCAGTGCTGTACTATCCTCCGCTCCTCCTGCACACCCAGTGCTGTACTATCCTCCGCTCCTCCTGCACACCCAGTGCTGTACTGTCCTCCGGTACACCCAGTGCTGTACTATCCTCCGCTCCTCCTGCACACCCAGTGCTGTACTATCCTCCACTCCTCCTGCACACCCAGTGCTGTACTATCCTCCGCTCCTCCTGCACACCCAGTGCTGTACTATCCTCCGGTACACCCAGTGCTGTACTATTCTCCGGTACACCCAGTGCTGTAGTATCCTCCGCTCCTCCTGCACACCCAGTGCTGTACTATCCTCCGCTCCTCCTGCACACCCAGTGCTGTACTATCCTCCGCTCCTCCTGCACACCCAGTGCTGTACTATTCTCCGGTACACCCAGTGCTGTAGTATCCTCCGCTCCTCCTGCACACCCGGTGTTGTACTATCCTCCGCTCCTCCTGCACACCCAGTGCTGTACTATCCTCCGCTCCTCCTGCACACCCAGTGCTGTACTATCCTCCGCTCCTCCTGCACACCCAGTGCTGTACTATTCTCCGGTACACCCAGTGCTGTAGTATCCTCCGCTCCTCCTGCACACCCGGTGTTGTACTATCCTCCGCTCCTCCTGCACACCCGGTGTTGTACTATCCTCCGGTACACCCAGTGCTGTACTATCCTCCGCTCCCCCGGTGCACTCTGCTCCTGCGCCCCACACCTCCGGCGCGCACTGCTCTCCGCTCCTCCAGAACACTGTTGACTGTACTCTTGGATTGTGCGGGTCGACACCAGTTCCTGCAGACGGTTTAATCTCCCCCTGAGTGTCACACCGGGCGCCCAGACATAATACTCTTCAGGATTATGTTGTGTTCATCCATGTTTAACCCCGTCATTCATGGCTCATCCCCAGCGGCTTAATAAATCTTCACTCATTGAAAGGGCCGGTGCTAAATGACATCTCTAACGTTTGCTCCTTTCTCAGTGTGCAGCGCTGTGATTCCAGCTCCGGCTGATGCTCCCGTCTGATCCTTATACTCAGTGTCACCTCTTTTCTTCTCCAGCTCGCCCTGAAAGGTTCCAGCTACAACGGCCTGTTACAGCGACACAACATTCACTCGGAGAACGTGGAGCACGTGGTGCAGAGCCTCAGGTCCGTGTCTCCTGCCCCCGAATATGCGCTGCCCTCATTTCTGACTTATGCATGGAGAAGACGTCCAGAGCATCTAAGAAAGTGCGGCTCCCGCTCAGACGATCTCTGCTCTGCTGTGATTTATGCAATCGCTTGTTTTCTTGCAGGAATGAAGGCATCGACGTGCGGGTGGTGAGGAGGAGAGACTACGACGAGGAGACGGTGCGATGGGCCGACGCCGTCATCTCCGCAGGAGGTACAGATTTATACTGCACTGATGGAACGACTTTTACTGCATCGTCGCTCAGTCTTTAAAGGGGCACAATCTGGGCATAGGGCGTGTTCTGGACCCCCTGGGTGGAATATCTACCAGAACCTTCAGTATATGGAGGTGTAGCCTGCCTTGGTTTGGGGTTCACATCCCTTGTTATTGCTCAGCTTTGTCCTCTAGGAGGAGAGCTGATTTGCATGCCCTTTTCCCAGGGAGCATTGTCCCTGTAGGAGACGCACGTCCCAGGCCTCTCACCCCGTCAGATCCGTGTCACAGGACCGGCCGCATCCCCTGACCTTGGTGTGATCTGCCAAAAAACACAAAGTGGCACAAAATGCAACCGAGCACCTGACAGCAGCATTTCACAACACGACATATTTAGGGAGTGAGCCAAGTGATCGTACGTGAGATGTCACCTGGCCTGACCCCCTACAAATAGGATCACGGCTGCACCTGCCCGATTGGCGCCCTCCGCGCCCCTACACATGCAAAAATGCAAAACACAAGCTTGATTATTCGAGAGCAGATCATGTGGCCACATGAGGACCTGGTGATGGACTACAAAATGCATCCAAAAGGCAATAATGGCTGACCTGGTGCACGCCGCGAGGACGTCCGCTGGAGGTGCGCGGCACGAGGGTGTCCGCTGGAGGTGCGCGGCGCGAGGGCGTCCGCTGGAGGTGCGCGGCGCGAGGGCGTCCGCTGGGGGTGCGCGGCGCGATGGCGTCCGCTGGAGGTGCGCGGCGCGAGGGGGTCCGCTGATGGAGCGCACCTTCCATTTGGCAAACAGGAGCATGGATGCAGGGGAGCGATGCGCTCCTGACGAAAAGATGAGACGTCCACTTTTATGTGATCGCCTAGCAGGAATTGTTCCGTTTCCCTACAGCACCCCCATAGGAGAAATGAGGCATTACACAGTGTCGATTCTTATCAATGCCTGTCGGGTCCTCCAGAGTCTTGAGATAATCCCTCCTCTATTTAATAATGGAGTATATAAATGTTTTCTGTACTGGACCTCCCCTTTAAACAAGTGGTGCATGCGTGCGTTTCTGCACCACAATTTATTGTATTTTTTTCTTTTTTTTTTTCGTTAGGGGACGGGACGATGCTCCTCGCTGCTAGTAAAGTGCTGGACAAGTCCAAGCCAGTGATCGGAGTGAACACCGATCCGGAGAGGTAACGAGACGTGACTGTCAGGTGAATGCTGAGCAAGCAGAAACCTATAAAACGCCCAGTAATAGGCAGTGATGGCTCAGATGATGGCTCAGAATGGGGAGACCTCCGTAGATCTGAAGATTGGGCTGTGCCTGTAGCCGTTGTTCACATTACCCGATCAGTAATATACCTCTTATGTGTTTTATCTCCCCCAGATCTGAAGGACACCTCTGCCTACCGGTGCGGTACACTCGCTCCTTCCCCGAAGCTCTGCACAAGCTTTATCGCGGTGAGTTCAGGTAATATTCTTGACAAATTCTCTGACAGAGGTTTCCCTCATTTACGACGTGCTGCAAAGTCTAAGCCAATTAACCCCTTCCTGACATCCGCCCGTACATACATTGCACAGGTATATGGAGCCGGCTGAAGAGCTGTGTCACACAGCCGGCACCTGCCGGTAACAGCAGCGACCGGAGCCGAGCTCCAATTGCTGCTTTAGGGCATTGTCCAGACCTGGTTAGTTCGTATGAAGGTGATTTCAGGATATTTCTTTTATTTTTTAGGTGGCAGTGGCGTCAGCGGATCAGACTGTTCCTGGAAGGCACCGGAATAAACCTCACACCCGTAGACCTACATGAGCAGCAACTGAGCCTGGAACAGCACAGCAAGGCCCATAGTGCCGGAGGTCATCCAGAGCAAAGTAAGGTGAAGAATCGGCTGTACTTGACACTGCACATGGCTGGGAACACAAAAAATGTCAGTGGATATGTTGTAATTCACGCAGAAGGGACTTCAGTGATAAGAGTAGGGCTAGGGGTGACTTATAGTATTAGTCGTCCACCAATAAAGGTGGAGGAAAAAACTGCGGCACTCACCGATGTTGCTAAATCCAGCAGGAGCAGTGGAGACGCGTACAAAGGTCGTGGTCGTTTCGCGACATCTGATGCTTCCTCTGGCCTTCAGGACGCCAGAGGAAGCATCAGGCAGCGCGAAACGGCCCTAGCTTTGTCTGCACCGCTGCATATGCTGTAAAAAAATTAATTTTGGTTTGGTGTTTCTTCCCATTAACCAGCTCGAATTGTGGTTGTTTATTGGCCAGCAAGGCTGCATGGGGACAGAAGGATCGTTATGTTCTGTCTCCCGGGGCTATGTGCCAGCTACGACCATTGTTTTTTGTTTTCCCTTGTAGCCTTTCGATAGCGCCTGCACCAAAAGTACTCTGATTACTGCTTTTTTTTGTTTTTTTGCGTTTTCTGTACACCTTTTCTTGCGTATTTTTAGAGCACAAATACTGGGATTCTGCACTAAAAACATAACTGCAGTTTCTTTTCTGGCTCCTCATATAAACTTATAGTAAAAAGTGCACCAAAAACGCACCGATCACCAGCGTCTTAGAACGCAGCGGGCGGATGTTTTCATCTAATCACATCCACTTTGCTTAAACTGTTAAGGGCGTCAGATTTTCTGCACAAAAACAGCAGCGTTAACAGTGTGTGAACACGGAGTGACAGTGTAACCATCAGATCAGTGTCGCGTGCAGCAGCCTGTACTCTGTGACTGCACAATGTCTGTCGTGGGTTTATTCACCTTCTGGTTTTTGTTTCCCAGCATCTGCGACTGTTTCGGGGCCCCACCTGCTGCCCGTAAGAGCATTGAATGAAGTGTTTATCGGGGAGTCTCTGTCCTCCAGGTACCATCGCTGGCCTTTGCTCGATGTTTGGGGCTTGTGCACAGGGCTGTTGGGTGCATCGTCTGAGCATGTCCTGTTCTCTGCTGTATTATTCTGGGCTGTCTCAGCCTGCACTCCGCTGTTCTCTGCTGTTATTCTGGGCTGTGACATTGTGGCAGCCTGCACTCCGCTGTTCTCTGCAAGGCTTCCGATTCTTCACTTCATGGTCTCCCCCCATCTTAAAGGGAAAGATCTTATTCTTCACTGAAACCCCTGTTGCTTTATTCTTTGCTCTGCACTATACATCTACAGCAACAATTCCCCTCAGTCTTTATTGAGAAACTCCGGGCAAATTTTCATAATTCGCAAGATGGAGCCACTGTGGTCACGTTACATTACAGGACTGCGGAAGATAAACTCTAGTTCCTCCATATATAGCAAAAAATACCAAAATAGTGCCCCATTCATTGCTCCGCAGCCATTGGCTGAAGCTGCTCCTCACTGACTTCCCGCTCTGCAGCCTTTGGCTGAAGCTGCTCCTCACTGACTTTCCGATCTGCAGCCATTGGCTGAGGCCGCTCCTCATTGACTTCCAACTCTGCAGCCATTGGCTGAAGCTGCTCCTCACTAATTTCCTGCTCTACAGCCATTGGCTGAGGCTGTATCACACAGACTTCTCACAGAAAGCAAAGAGCTCAAAGTATGACTGGTGTCACGTGCAAAGTTCCTGCAGTGGCGAGCAGAGCAGGAAGTCTTGTGTGATGCTGCCTCAGCCAATCGCTGCAGAGCAGGAAGTCTTGTATGATGCTGCCTCAGCCAATCGCTGCAGAGCAGGAAGTCTTGTGTGATGCTGCCTCAGCCAATCGCTGCAGAGCAGGAAGGCTTGTGTGATGCTGCCTCAGCCAATCGCTGCAGAGTTGGAAGGCTTGTGTGATGCTGCCTCAGCCAATCGCTGCAGAGCAGGAAGTGATGTCACTTGGAGGCGTGGTTTGACACATCCAGGAACATGCAGCAGTCATCACTTCCTGTTTTATAAGTTACAGAGCAGCTTTGTAAATTGCTTTTCAGGGACCAGGGGTAAAATAATTAATGATCCCAATGTGTCACATGACCCTCATAGATTAATTTTAGTGATACTGGAAGTTTGCCTGAAGTTTCCCTTTAAATACCCTCATTATTCGGTTGTTGCACAGACTTTCTGACTTTGCCGCTTCCTTCGGCTTCTCTGCCCTGCTGTATTGTAATTTACTCTCCATGTGACCCCCTCGGCTGTGAGGTTAGTCCCCCTGATACACACTTATGTTCTGTCTCATTTAGGGCGAACTATAAATTCTGCAAACCTCGTTTTACCTTCTCGCTTCATAGGGCGTCCTACTACGAGATCTCAGTGGACGACGGGCCCTGGGAGAAGCAGAAGAGCTCAGGACTGAACGTTTGCACTGGGACAGGATCGAAAGCCTGGTAACGTCTGGGAATAGTACGCCGCCCGTCACCGATCACTGTAGACCAAGGAGGGGACCGCGGCCACCCTCTGACTCTGTGTATAGGCGGCCTCCAGTGTCGGAGGAGAGCAGCAGGCGGTCGTTGGTTCCCCTTTAACTCTGTGCAAATGTTCATAACCTTCATTTCTCAAAAACCTAGAAGAGGGGGAGGAGGGAGATGCAGCTGCAGTGACAATGAAGCGCTATGTGCAGTGGGGGCAGACAACTGGGCGAAAATGGATGAAAATGTCCCATAGTGTTACCTAGCTTTTCCATAGCACTACATTTGCCGCTCTATATACACCTCATATACAAGATATATAGGAGTCAGAGCTGTATATTCTTGGTTTATAGGTCTTACAACATAAACAAGATGGCGCCACAGACGGTGGAAGAAATACTGCATGTTGGTGAGTGTCGTCCCTGTAGATACGGATTCTTAACGTCATGCACACACTATTACACCTTAGATTCCCCACAGTCCCCCACTTTTACCCTAATGACGGCTTTACACCCCCTTGGCTTTCTCTCTGGCAGCCTCAGCCGGTCGTCACCTGGAATGGCTTCTTGCAGTCTGAGTAGAGCTCACTGGGGGGCTGTGTCCTTTCCCCGAGTGGGGTCGAGCCCCCTGGAGAATAAGGCATTGTATGCAGGTCTCTTGGGGGATTTCCTGTACCCATCACTTTTTCCCATTTTGAGTGGCTCACTTGACGGCTCTACTGTGTAGACTCAGAGAGGTTGAACAGAGTTATCATTAGCGGGCGAAATGGTAAGTGATGGCTGTATTGCACTGCTGGAGGTTTAGATTTTGAAGGATGGTAGCACTATATTTTTTACAATACTCTGTATACAGCCCCCCCCCCCCCTAGACTTCATCTCTTCCTCACCCTTTGTGTGGCTTATCAGCTTTGCTGTATAGACTATGCCAGAGTGAGCAGAGTCATCAGATTATTACAGAATACTGACGGAATTAAATACACGAGACATTTGCTTTAATCAAACTTTTTTTTTTTTTAGTGAAACGTTATAACATTGTGAACCGGACTCTGGACAGCGACCTGATAGAGCAAGGTGAGTTTTCTATACAGTCACTTGAGAAAGTATTCATCCCATTGGATTTTTACCTATTTTGTTACCTTACAACCTCTGTACCTAATTTTGGAATCTAATTTGTGTGTGATGCATCAGCACTAAATAGACTAAGTTGGTGAAGTGAGAAAAATGTAGGTGAAAGTTAAATTTACTGGATCAAAAAACTAAAAATTGGCATGTGCATATTTATTCACCCTTTTGCGATGAAGCCCCTAACAATTTCTGGTGCAAGCAATTCCCTTCATATGTCCCATGCTTAGTGACAGGACGTCCCCCTGTGTGCAATCTAAGTGTCACAAGTCTGTCAGTATATACACATTACCTTCTCGGATAGGCCACAGAGGCTGCAGCACCAATAACAAGAGGTATCACTAACCAAACACCATCATGAAGACCAAGGAAATCTCCAAACACCACCATAAAGACCAAGGAGATCTCTAAACAACACCACGAAGACCAAGGAGATCTCCAAACACCACCATGAAGACCAAGGAGATCTCCAAACACCACCACAAAGACCAAGGAGATCTCCAAACAACACCACGAAGACCAAGGAGATCTCCAAACAACACCACGAAGACCAAGGAGATCTCCAAACGCCACCACGAAGACCAAGGAGATCTCCAAACGCCACCACGAAGACCAAGGAGATCTCCAAACGCCACCACGAAGACCAAGGAGATCTCCAAACACCACCATAAAGACCAAGGAGATCTCCAAACACCACCATAAAGACCAAGGAGATCTCTAGACAACACCATAAAGACCAAGGAGATCTCCAGTCAAGTCAAGGACACAGTGGTTGAGAAGTACAAGTCAGGGTTGGGTTATTTAACCCCTCAACGATCGCCGATACGCCATTTAACGGCAGTTAAGGGTACTTACGCCTCAGCACCCCTTTTTAACAGCGCTGAGAAATAAGTGTATAGCGTCCCCCAGAGTCGAAATTTCTCCAGGGTCTCGGCTACAGAGCGTAGCTGGCATCCCAGAGAACATGATTCGGGTTGGTTTCTACTCACCCCAGTGTTGCGATCACCGTTAATAACGTTGACCGCAAAAAAAACAAAAAGGTGTGATTTTCCCATTTAATTTCTCTCATCAGAGGATAGAGAAATGGGGTCCCCTGATTCTCCCCCCAGTACCTTTGGTGTCCCTGGATCCCCCTGTGATATCCCCGGCCTGCGTTGTCTTCCGGACAGAAAATGGCTAGCTCAGGTGCAGTGCGCCTGCCGAGAACTGCCAGCCGGCAACAGTAGCAACATTTTCCTATTGGTTTATTTTGATCACTGTGGTAGACCCTATCACAGTGATCAAATCACAGTGATCAGAATAAAAAAAAAGTGGTAAATCAAACCCTCCTTTATCACCCCCTTAGTTAGGTAAAAATAATAAAATACATTTTATTTATTTCCATTTTTACATTAGGGTTGGCCGAAAGTTAGGTGAGTGTTGGGTTTACGGTTAAGATTGGAGTTAGAATTGGGGGGGTTCCACGGTTTAGGTACAGGGGTTGGACAAAATAATGGAAACACCTTGAAACATCAACAAAAGTTAGTTTAATATTGTGTAAGTCCACTTTTTTTGGCAATTACAGCCTCAATTCTCCGAGGTATGGATTCATACAAGGTGTGAATTGTTTCCATAGGAATTTTAGCCCATTCTGCAGTTAAAACACCCTCCAGTTCTTTGAGCGATGATGGCGGCGGAAATTGATGTCTAACTTGAATCTCTAAAATCGACCATAAATGCTCAATAATGTTGAGGTCTGGGGATTGTGGGGGCCAGATGAGATGCTCAACTTCATTAGAATGTTCCTCGTGCCATGCTTTAACGATTCTAGGTGTATGAATTGGTGCATTATCATCCTGAAAGATGGCGTTCCCCTCCGGGAACAGTGCTTGAACCATTGGATGCACTTGGTCGCCCAAAATGCCTAAATAATCTCGGCTGTTTATTCTTCCATGAAGGGATATCATTGGCCCGGCGGATCTCTATGAAATAGCACCCCAGATCATCATAGAACCTCCGCCATGTTTTACGGTTGGGAGAAGGCAGTCTGGATGGAATGCTTCTTTCGGCGGTCTCCAAACGTACACTCGGCCGGAGGTCGGAAATAGGGTAAACGATGATTCGTCTGAGAATATCACATGTTTCCACTGCTCGCGGGACCAATTCTGGAGGTTTCTACACCACTCTAAACGCTTGGAAACATTTGTCATTGAGAGCAGCGGTTTTCTAATTACAGCTCTTCCGTGGAATCCAGATTTGTGCAGCTCCCGACAAACAGTTTTCGTGGAAACTGGGTTCTGTAGGTGTTCATTGAGCTCAGCAGTGATTTTCGGAACCGTGGTCTTGCGATCCTCTCACAATTCGCTTTAGAGTCCGATGATCTCTCTCAGTCACCTTTGACTTTCGGCCGGACCTGTGCTTTGCTGCGGACGTTTTTCCTTCTCTTTCAAACGCAGTCATTACTTTGGAGACAGTACCTCTCGACACGCCAAGCATTCGGGCACTGTGTTACACTAGCGCCTGCCATACGAGCACCAACAATTTGGCCTCTTTGAAAATCCGAGAGGTCTGCCATTGGTATCAGGTTCTCATCAATGTTCTTACAATTATGCAAAACAAAGTTAATTTACATACACATATCACATAACACAAATAATCAACTACAAAACATTACTATATGGCATGGATTGCATGTTTATAACATGTTCGAACATTATGATGCCAAAACGTTAGGTGTTTCCATTATTTTGTCCAACCCCTGTACATCAGGGGGTCTACAAATGCGACATGGCTCCACCATTGATTCCAGCCAAATTTTGCGTTCAAAAAGTCAAATTGGCTCCTTCCCTTCTGAGCCCAGCCATGCACCCAAACAGTTGTTTTCCCCCACATACGTGGTATCGGCGTACTCGGGAGAAATTGCACAACAGATTTTGTGGTCCATTTTCTCTTGATACCTTTGTGAAAATAAAAAAAAATTGTTTTTTGAGAAAAAAGTTAAATGTTCGTTTTTTAATTTTTTTTATCCTTCCACGTTGCTTTAGTTCTCGTGAAGCACTTGAAGGGTTAATAAACTTCTTGATTGTGGTTTTGAGCACCTTGAGGGGTGCAGTTTTTATAATGGGGTCACTTTTGGGTATTTTCTGTTATATTGACCCCTGAAAATCACTTCAAATGTGAGATGGTCCCTTAACAAAATGGTTTTGTAAATTTTGTTGGAAAAATGAGAAATCGCTGGTCAACTTTTAACCCTTATAACCTCGTAGCAAAAGAAAGAAAAAATTGTTTCCAAAATTGTGCTGATGTAAAGTAGACATGGAAATTGACTATTTTGTGTGACGTATCTCTGTGATTTAAGGGTACGAAAATTAAAAATTGGAAAATGGCAAAATTTTTGAAATTTTTGCCAAATTTCCATTTTTTTCATAAATAAATGCCAGTCATGTCGAATAAATTTTACCACTACATGAAGTACAATATGTCATGAAAAAACATTCTCAGAATCAGTGGGATCCGTTGAAGCATTCCAGAGTTATAGCCTCATAAAGTGACCGTGGTCAGAATTGTAAAAATTGGCCCAGTCATTAAGTACCAAATTGGCTCTGTTACTAAGGGGTTAAAAAAATAAAAAATCTCCAAATCTGATTATCCCCCAGAGCACCATCAAATCCATTATCAAATGGCACCACAACAAACCTGCCAAGAGAGGGCGCCCACCAAAACTCTCAGCCTGGGCAAGGAGAGGCAGCACATACGACCACAATAAGCCGTACACTCCATAGAGGTGTCCTTTATGGAAGAGTGAGCAGAAAAAAGCCTTTACTTCGACACAAAAATTGTAAGACTTGTTTTGCGTTTGTCAAAAGACATGTGGGAGACTCCCGAAATGTATGGAGGAAGGTGCTGTGGTCAGATGAAAACAAAAGTTTAACTTTTTTGGCTACCAAAGTAAGCGGTATTCTTGGCGCCAAACCAACACACTTCATCACTCCGAGAACACCATACCCACAGTGCAACATGGTGGTGGCTGCATCATACTTTGGTGATGTTTTTCGGCAGCAGGGACAGGGAAAATGGTCGAGTCAAGGGGAAGATGGATGGTGTGAAATAGAGATATTCGTGAGGAAAAACCCATTTGTCTCAGTGATTTGAGACTGGGGCGGAGGTTCACCTTCCAAAAAGACAATGACCCAAAGCATACTGCTACAGCAACACTGGAGTGGTGTAAGGGGAAACGTGTGAATGTTCTGGAGTGGCCGAGTCACAGCCCAGACCTTAATCCAATGGGGAATCTGTGGTCAGACGTGAAGATCGCTGTTCACCAGAGGAAACCATCTAAAGTGAAGGGGCTGGAGCAGCGTTCGATGAGGAGTTGATAAAATGTTTTTCAGAGCTAGCGCCACACGTGTTCATGGGTGATGACTGGTATTACAGCTCTGCTCCATTGCTCAGGGTGTGGCATTTATTGTTTGTGGAAGAAAGCCGACATGTTTCAGTGCTCATGTCCTTACCATGTTACATGGCACTGACCAGTGTACAGTCACTGTAGCTCCGCCCACTGGACTCCTGAGCCTAGAGAAAGTCACAGCTTGACTTTAAAATGGGTGTTTTCCGTTTCTCCTCCTGTAGAGTATCCCATTGTAAGTGAATGGTTTTCCTTTTTTTCCCGCAGTGACCAACGAATACAACGACTCTTTAATATTCAGCCCTGAGGAGCAAAGAATGTTTTTCAGTGTCCGGGAACCCATCGCAAATAGAGTATTTTCCAGCAGTCGTCAGCGCGGTTTTACCTCCAAGTAAGCGATTCTCATAATGATGAGTTTTATGCTCGCCCGAACAAAAGTGTATTTTACTAAATTGTGTAAAATTAAAAAATTCCACAGTTTGTTGTATTTAAAAAAAATAAAAATACGTGTGTGTGTGTATGTATGTATGTATGTATGTATGTATGTATGTATGTATATGCATATATATATATATCTCCTGTGCCGATAAATACAGAAAAACAGGATCCTGTGCTGCTGTGTAACCCGCTGTGACCGGCCATGTAGAGATGCTGCAGCTGATGGCCGCGCAATCACAGCTTGTTTGTTCCTTTCATCTAAGGAGCTAATTCACCGAGCTTTTCACCGAATCCATTACTTTGGTGACATCTCATTTTTCAATTAAGGGGATTGTCCAAGATTAAAGGGAATGTCATCAGCAGGTGAACTGGCCACATACTGTACATAATCATTAGATCTATCTGTTGCTGGGATGTAATTAACGACATGTTGTTTCGGGATGCAGACAAGGATCTTATCATGTATCTCTATATACAGGGAGCTCCCCCTAGTGGTGGCTGCAGACAGGATCTTATCATGTATCTCTGTATACAGGGAGCTCCCCCTAGTGGTGGCTGCAGACAGGATCTTATCATGTATCTCTGTATACAGTGAGCTCCCCCTAGTGGTGGCTGCAGACAGGATCTTATCATGTATCTCTGTATACAGGGAGCTCCCCCTAGTGGTGGCTGCAGACAAGGATCTTATCATGTATCTCTGTATACAGGGAGCTCCCCCTAGTGGTGACTGCAGACAGGATCTTATCATGTATCTCTGTATACAGTGAGCTCCCCCTAGTGGTGGCTGCAGACAGGATCTTATCATGTATCTCTGTATACAGTGAGCTCCCCCTAGTGGTGGCTGCAGACAGGATCTTATCATGTATCTCTGTATACAGGGAGCTCCCCCTAGTGGTGACTGCAGACATGATCTGATCATGTATCTCTGTATACAGGGAGCTCCCCTAGTGGTGACTGCAGACAGGATCTTATCATGTATCTCTGTATACAGGGAGCTCCCCCTAGTGGTGACTGCAGACAGGATCTTATCATGTATCTCTGTATACAGGGAGCTCCCCCTAGTGGTGACTGCAGACAGAATCTTATCATGTATCTCTGTATACAGGGAGCTCCCCCTAGTGGTGACTGCAGACATGATCTGATCATGTATCTCTGTATACAGGGAGCTCCCCTAGTGGTGACTGCAGACAGGATCTTATCATGTATCTCTGTATACAGGGAGCTCCTCCTAGTGGTGACTACAGACAGGATCTTATCATGTATCTCTGTATACAGGGAGCTCCCCCTAGTGGTGACTGCAGACAGGATCTTATCATGTGTCTGTGTATACAGGGAGCTCCCCCTAGTGGTAGCTGCAGACAGGATCTTATCATGTATCTCTGTATACAGGGAGCTCCCCCTAGTGGTGGCTGCAGACAGAATCTTATCATGTATCTCTGTATACAGGGAGCTCCCCCTAGTGGTGACTGCAGACAGAATTGTATTATGTATCTCTGTATACAGGGAGCTCCCCCTAGTGGTGACTGCAGACAGGATCTTATCATGTATCTCTGTATACAGGGAGCTCCCCCTAGTGGTGACTGCAGACAGGACCTTATCATGTATCTCTGTATACAGGGAGCTCCCCCTAGTGGTGACTGCAGACAGGATCTTATCATGTATCTCTGTATACAGGGAGCTCCCCCTAGTGGTGGCTGCAGACAGGATCTGATCATGTATCTCTGTATACAGGGAGCTCCCCCTAGTGGTGACTGCAGACAGGACCTTATCATGTATCTCTGTATACAGGGAGCTCCCCCTAGTGGTGACTGCAGACAGGATCTGATCATGTATCTCTGTATACAGGGAGCTCCCCCTAGTGGTGGCTGCAGACAGGATCTGATCATGTATCTCTGTATACAGGGAGCTCCCCCTAGTGGTGACTGCAGACAGGATCTTATCATGTATCTCTGTATACAGGGAGCTCCCCCTAGTGGTGACTGCAGACAGGATCTGATCATGTATCTCTGTATACAGGGAGCTCCCCCTAGTGGTGACTGCAGACAGGATCTTATCATGTATCTCTGTATACAGGGAGCTCCCCCTAGTGGTGGCTGCAGACAGGATCTTATCATGTATCTCTGTATACAGGGAGCTCCCCCTAGTGGTGACTGCAGACAGGATCTTATCATGTATCTCTGTATACAGGGAGCTCCCCCTAGTGGTGGCTGCAGACAGGATCTTATCATGTATCTCTGTATACATGGAGCTCCCCCTAGTGGTGGCTGCAGACAGGATCTTATCATGTATCTCTGTATACAGGGAGCTCCCCCTAGTGGTGACTGCAGACAGGATCTTATCATGTATCTCTGTATACAGGGAGCTCCCCCTAGTGGTGACTGCAGACAGGATCTTATCATGTATCTCTGTATACATGGAGCTCCCCCTAGTGGTGGCTGCAGACAGGATCTTATCATGTATCTCTGTATACAGGGAGCTCCTCCTAGTGGTGGCTGCAGACAGGATCTTATCATGTATCTCTGTATACAGGGAGCTCCCCCTAGTGGTGGCTGCAGACAGGATCTGATCATGTATCTCTGTATACAGGGAGCTCCCCCTAGTGGTGGCTGCAGACAGGATCTTATGTATCTCTGTATACAGGGAGCTCCCCCTAGTGGTGGCTGCAGACAGGATCTGATCATGTATCTCTGTATACAGGGAGCTCCCCCTAGTGGTGGCTGCAGACAGGATCTTATCATGTATCTCTGTACAGGGAGCTCCCCCTAGTGGTGGCTGCAGACAGGATCTTATCATGTATCTCTGTATACAGGGAGCTCCCCCTAGTGGTGGCTGCAGACTGGATCTTATCACGTATCTCTGTATACAGGGAGCTCCCCCTAGTGGTGGCTGCAGACTGGATCTTATCACGTATCTCTGTATACAGGGAGCTCCCCCTAGTGGTGGCTGCAGACTGGATCTTATCATGTATCTCTGTATACAGGGAGCTCCCCCTAGTGGTGACTGCAGACAGGATCTTATCATGTATCTCTGTATACAGGGAGGTCCCCCTAGTGGTGGCTGCAGACAGGATCTTATCATGTATCTCTGTATACAGGGAGCTCCCCCTAGTGGTGGCTGCAGACTGGATCTTATCATGTATCTCTGTATACAGGGGGCGTCCCCTAGTGGTGGCTGCAGACAGGATCTTATCATGTATCTCTGTATACAGGGAGCTCCCCCTAGTGGTGGCTGCAGACAGGATCTGATCATGTATCTCTGTATACAGGGAGTTCCCCCTGGTGGTGGCTCCAGACAGAATCTTATCATGTATCTCTGTATACAGGGAGCTCCCCCTAGTGGTGGCTGCAGACAGGATCTTATCAAGTATGTCTGTATACAGGGAGCTCCCCCTAGTGGTGGCTGCAGACAGGATCTTATCATGTATCTCTGTATACAGGGAGCTCCCCCTAGTGGTGACTGCAGACAGGATCTTATCATGTATCTCTGTATACAGGGAGCTCCCCCTAGTGGTGGCTGCAGACAGAATCTTATCGTGTACCTCTGTATACAGGGAGCTCCCCCTAGTGGTGGCTGCAGACAGGATCTTATCATGAATCTCTATATACAGGGAGCTCCCCCTAGTGGTGACTGCAGACAGGATCTTATCATGTATCTCTGTATACAGGGAGCTCCCCCTAGTGGTGGCTGCAGACAGGATCTTATCATGTATCTCTGTATACAGGGGGCTCCCCCTAGTGGTGGCTGCAGACAGGATCTTATCATGTATCTCTGTATACAGGGAGCTCCCCCTAGTGGTGGCTGCAGACAGAATCTTATCGTGTACCTCTGTATACAGGGAGCTCCCCCTAGTGGTGGCTGCAGACAGGATCTTATCATGTATCTCTGTATACAGGGGGCTTCCCCTAGTGGTGGCTGCAGACAGGATCTGATCATGTATCTCTATATACAGGGAGCTCCCCCTAGTGGTTGCTGCAGACAGGATCTTATCATGTATCTCTATATACAGGGAGCTCCCCCTAGTGGTGACTGCAGACAGGATCTTATCATGTATCTCTGTATACAGGGAGCTCCCCCTAATGGTGGCTGCAGACAGGATCTTATCATGTATCTCTGTATACAGGGAGCTCCCCCTAGTGGTGGCTGCAGACATGATCTGATCATGTATCTCTGTATACAGGGAGCTCCCCCTAGTGGTTGCTGCAGACAGGATCTTATCATGTATCTCTATATACGGGAGCTCCCCCTAGTGGTTGCTGCAGACAGGATCTTATCATGTATCTCTGTATACAGGGAGCTCCCCCTAGTGGTGACTACAGACAGAATCTTATCATGTATCTCTATATACGGGAGCTCCCCCTAGTGGTGACTACAGACAGAATAAGGGTAGAATTTTGGACACAAATGATCTATATAATTAGGACATTTTCATAAAGCTCCTGGCACGGAGATCCTGTCCTTTGACCTTCACGTGTGTGTATATATGTGGGAATAAGGGGTAGTCTGACCCCCATAGAGGGGAGCCCTTAAAACTGAGAATGTCACACTGACTATGTTGTGTTTTGCGTTGCAGGGTGAGTGTGCGGTCCCGGTGTTGGGACGCTTGTATGGTGGTGGACGGAGGTACATCTTTTGAATTCAATGACGGTGCAATTGTGACGATATCCATGGACGGCGCGGACGCTCTGTGCACCGTGCTTCTGGATGAGTGAACAGCAGGGAACCTCCACCTCCAGGAAAACTGCGGAACCTCTTGTCCTAATCCCCCCCATATCCTCAGGACCCTCAGATAATGTGCAAGGCGGGATCAGTCCAACCACAGAAGATATGACGTCTGTTACAGAGACCTGCTGTCACCGCCATCAGCGACTGTTGTACATTTGTAAAGAAATGATGTATTATGGCCACAAGATGCAATTTTTACAGCTTGTTCATTCTGCAGTAGGCGATTTTTAGCTTTACTTTCCTTTGATAAGATTTTTTTTTTTCTAGCAAAATCCGTTGTGGAATTTACAGCTAAACCAAATGTTTGTTTTGGCTGCTGACAAATTCCTGTTAAATATATAACTCGAGTCGAAAATGAATGGTCGCTGTTTTCTTTCCACGGTCGTCTTCTCTTTTGCATAGGACATAAATGAGTTTGGGGCCGGCGGACAGAAGAAAAGGATCGTTGCACTAAGTGTTAATAGATCTAGTAGTGCTCCCCCTCGCCAGGTCCACGTCGCCACCACAGGCCAGAAGAAAAGGATCATTGCATTAATGTTAATAAATCTACTAATGTTCACCTTCACCAGGTCCACGGCACTGCCAGGGGCCAGAAGAAAAGGATCATTGCATTAATGTTAATAGATCTAGTATGGCTCCCCCTCACCAGGACCACGTCACCGCCGTGGGCCAGAAGAAAAGGATCATTGCACTAAGTGTTAATAGATCTAGTAGAGCTCCCCCTCACCAGGTCCAAGTCACCGCCATTGAGTTAAAGGGGTTTTCTGTGTTATTGTGAATCATCCTTAATCTCTATGTAGTAAAAGTTCTAATACTTAAAGGAGCCATCTCCTATAACGGCTGCCTGTAAGGGACATCGGCTCCTTGCCTTGGGCTCAGATTCTTCAGTCCCAGTTGCTGAGCCCGCACTGCTGGCTTTAACCACTTCCTGACACTGGATGTACCGATACGTCTTGCAGGGCAAAAAGTTCAGTGTTTCCATGACAGCAGCTGCCTTCCCTCCACGTCCTGGGAGGTTTCCTGCTCCTTCCCCTTACAGTGATGGTGGTCAGTGGGGATTGCTGCTGTCTATCACCGAGGGGGCGATCGTATCACAATGTCCGAATATATCACTGGAAAATACACAGATCTTTATAGTGAGGTTTTTAAGCCTCGGCCTGAAATGATAAAAAGGAGATATCCTCTTCAACTAGAGGAAAGAACGTTTATTCATCATCACAGATGTAGCTTTTTAACTGTATGAGCAGTGAGGCTATGGATTCTTTACTGTGTGAGCAGTGAGGCTATGGATTCTTTACTGTGTGAGCAGTGACACTGGATTCTTTACTGTGTGAGCAGTGAGGCTATGGATTCTTTACTGTACGAGCAGTGAGACTGTGGATTCTTTACCGTGAGAGCAGTGAGGCTATGGATTCCTTACTGTACAAGCAGTAAGACTATGGATTCTTTACTGTGTGAGCAGTGAGGCTATGGATTCTTTACTGTGTGAGCAGTGACACTGGATTCTTTACTGTGTGAGCAGTGAGGCTATGGATTCTTTACTGTACAAGCAGTGAGACTATGGCTTATTTACTGTGTGAGCAGTGAGGCTATGGATTCTTTACTGTACAAGCAGTGAGACTATGGCTTATTTACTGTGTGAGCAGTGAGACTATGGATTCTTTACTGTACGAGCAGTGAGACTGTGGATTCTTTACCGTGAGAGCACTAAGGCTATGGTTTACTGTACGAGCAGTGAGACTATGGATTCTTTACCGTGAGAGCAGTGAGGCTATGGATTCCTTACTGTGTGAGCAGTGAGACTATGGATTCTTTACTGTGAGAGCAGTGAGGCTATGGATTCCTTACTGTGTGAGCAGTGAGACTATGGATTCTTTACTGTGTGAGCAGTGACACTATGGATTCTTTACTGTGTGAGCAGTGAGACTGGATTCTTTTCTGTGTGAGCAGTGAGACTATGGATTCTTTTTTGTACGAGCAGTGAGACTATGGATTCCTTGCTGTACGAGCAGTGAGACTATGGATTCTTTACTGTACAAGCAGTGAGACTATGGATTATTTACTGTGTGAGCAGAGCAGTGAGACTATGGATTCTTTACTGTAAGAGCAGTGAGACTATGGAACTCTCTGCCGTATGATGTTGTAATGAGTGAGTCATTACTTAAAATTAAGAGGGGACTGGATACCTTTTTGGAAAAGTATAATGTTACAGGGTATATATATTAGATTCCTTGATAGGGTGTTGATCCAGGGAACCAGTCGAATTGCCGTATGTGGGGTCGGGAAGGAATTTATTTCCCCATGGTGGAGCTTACTCTTACCACATGGGTTTTTTTTGCCTTCCCCTGGATCAACATGTTAGGGCATGTTAGGCTATGGGTTGAACTAGATGGACTAAGTCTTCCTTCAACCTTATTAACTATGGATTCTTTACTGTACGAGTAGTGAGACTATGGATTCTTTACTGTATGAGCAGTGAGGCTATGGATTCCTTACTGTGTGAGCAGTGAGTCTATGGATTCTTTTCTGTGTGAGCAGTGAGACTGGATTCTTTTCTGTGTGAGCAGTGAGACTATGGATTCTTTACTGTACGAGCAGTGAGACTATGGATTCTTTACTGTACGAGCAGTGAGACTATGGATTCTTTTCTGTACGAGCAGTGAGACTATGGATTCCTTGCTGTACGAGCAGTGAGACTTTGGATTCTGTACTATACGAGCAGTGAGACTGCATTCTTTACTGTGTGATCAGTGAGACTATGGATTCTTTACTGTACGAGCAGTGAGACTATGGATTCTTTTCTGTACGAGCAGTGAGACTGGATTCTTTTCTGTGTGAGCAGTGAGACTATGGATTCTTTACTGTACGAGCAGTGAGACTATGGATTCTTTACTGTGTGAGCAGTGAGACTATAGATTCTTTTCTGTGTGAGCAGTGAGACTGGATTCTTTTCTGTGTGAGCAGTGAGACCACACTTAGAATACTGTGCACAGTTCTGGTCTCCGGTGTATAAGAAAGACATAGCTGAACTAGAGCGGGTGCAGAGAAGAGCGACCAAGGTTATTAGAGGACTGGGGGGTCTGCAATACCAAGATAGGTTATTACACTTGGGGCTATTTAGTTTGGAAAAACGAAGACTAAGGGGTGATCTTATGTTAATGTATAAATATATGAGGGGACAGTACAAAGACCTTTCTCATGATCTTTTTAATCATAGACCAGTGACAGGGACAAGGGGGCATCCTCTACGTCTGGAGGAAAGAAGGTTTAAGCATAATAACAGACGCGGATTCTTTACTGTAAGAGCAGTGAGACTATGGAACTCTCTGCCGTATGATGTTGTAATGAGTGAGTCATTACTTAAATTTAAGAGGGGACTGGATACCTTTTTGGAAAAGTATAATGTTACAGGGTATATATATTAGATTCCTTGATAGGGTGTTGATCCAGGGAACTAGTCGAATTGCTGTATGTGGGGTCGGGAAGGAATTTATTTCCCCATGGTGGATCTTACTCTTACACATGGGTTTTTTTTTTGCCTTCCCCTGGATCAACATGTTAGGGCATGTTAGGCTATGGGTTGAACTAGATGGACTTAAAGTCTTCCTTCAACCTTAATAACTATGTAACTATGGATTCTTTACTGTACGAGCAGTGAGACTATGGATTCTTTACTGTACGAGCAGTGAGGCTATGGATTCCTTACTGTGTGAGCAGTGAGACTATGGATTCCATACTGTGTGAGCAGTGAGACTATGGATTCTTTGCTGTGTGAGCAGTGAGACTGGATTCTTTTCTGTGTGAGCAGTGAGACTATGGATTCTTTACTGTACGAGCAGTGAGACTATGGATTCTTTTCTGTACGAGCAGTGAGACTATGGATTCTTTTCTGTACGAGCAGTGAGACTATGGATTCCTTGCTGTACGAGCAGTGAGACTATTTATTCTGTACTGTACGAGCAGTGAGACTGGATTCTTTACTGTGTGATCAGTGAGACTATGGATTCTTTACTGTACGAACAGTGAGACTATGGATTCTTTACTGTGTGAGCAGTGAGACTATGGATTCTTTGCTGTACAAGCAATGAGACTATGGATTCTTTTCTGTACAAGCAGTGAGACTATGGATTCTTTTCTGTACGAGCAGTGAGACTATGGATTCTTTTCTGTACGAGCAGTGAGACTATGGATTCCTTGCTGTACGAGCAGTGAGACTATGGATTCTTTACTGTACAAGCAGTGAGACTATGGATTCTGTACTATACGAGTAGTGAGACTGGATTCTTTACTGTGTGAGCAGTGAGACTATGGATTCTTTACTGTGTGAGCAGTGAGACTATGGATTCTTTGCTGTACAAGCAATGAGACTATGGATTCTTTTCTGTACAAGCAGTGAGACTATGGATTCTTTTCTGTACGAGCAGTGAGACTATGGATTCTTTTCTGTACGAGCAGTGAGACTATGGATTCCTTGCTGTACGAGCAGTGAGACTATGGATTCTTTACTGTACAAGCAGTGAGACTATGGATTCTGTACTATACGAGTAGTGAGACTGGATTCTTTACTGTATGAGCAGTGAGACTATGGATTCCTTGCTGTACGAGCAGTGAGACTTTGGATTCTGTACTATACGAGTAGTGAGACTGGATTCTTTACTGTGTGAGCAGTGAGACTATGGATTCTTTACTGTATGAGCAGTGAGACTATGGATTCTTTGCTGTACGAGCAGTGAGGCTATGGATTCTTTACTGTGTGAGCAGTGAGACTATGGATTCTTTGCTGTACGAGCAGTGAGACTGGATTCTTTAGCGTGTGAGCAGTGAGACTATGGATTCTTTACTGTACCAGCAGTGACATTGTAGAACTGTCTGAAGTAAAGCAGGAGTTTTTTCCTTAATATGTGGCAATTAGTGTCTCCCTTCTTGGGTTTTGTCTTACTCTGGATCAACATATTTGGAAATAGGTTGAACACGATGAGTTTGTGTCTTGTTTCAACCTTAAGACTAGGAAACTGAGGCCACGTGCACACGCTGCGGATTACTCTGCGGATTTTTCCGGACTGATTTTGGTAAATCCGCACTGAGGATTTACCGCTATTTTTTTGCGGATTCCACCTGCGGATTCCTTTTATGAAGCAGGTGTAAACCGCTGCGGAATCCGCACAAAGAATTGACATGCTGCAGAAAATACGTTTCCGCGCGTTTTTTTCCGCAGCATGTGCACTGCGGATTTTGTTTTCCATAGGTTTACATGGTACTGAAAACTCAGGGAAAACTGCTGCGGATCCGCAGCAAAATCCGCAATGTGTGCACATACCCTGAAACCTTCATACTTAGTCCTGCAGACACAGCTGAGCGTTTGTTACAATGTGTCAGTTTAAACCTGAGATGATTTGCAGAAGAATCTTCCTCAGATGACCATTTATAACCTCACTGGTGGCAGCTGAGGCTGGAGGTGCCGGGATTTCTGCACGTGGCTCAGACTCCAGTCTGCAAAAATTGAGATGCTTAGAAATGTTTCCATTTTTCCACCGTTTGTAGATCAGTGACATCTCCATCCTAGGTTTTCCGTCATGCCACCACTTTTCCTTCTTGGTGATGTAATTACGATTATTGAGGAAAGCAGCAGCGGATCCAGAAATGAGTGATTTTATATAGTAGTATCATCCCGTCCTAGTTACCGGCCATTTATCGTGATATATCCAGCGCCCATCAAATCTCCTGTATTGCTGGGATCGCTGTGGATCTATCCATGTTAGAATTGGTAGAAACTTCTCCAGAATTACAGGTGCTCCTCGCAAGATTAGAATATCATCAAAAAGTTAATTTATTTCAGTTCTTCAATACAAAAAGTGATTCTCATATATAGAGTCATTACACACAGTGATCTATTTCACGTGTTTATTTCTGTTAATGTCGATGATTATGGCTTACAGCCAATCTCAGTAAATTAGAATAATTATCAAAAAACACCTGCAAAGGCTTCCTAAGCGTTTACAAAGGTCCCTTAGTCTGTTTCAGTAGCTCCACAATCATGGGGAAGACTGCTGACCTGACAGATGCCCAGAAGGCGTCACTGACACACTCCACAAGGAGGGGAAGCCACAAAAGGTCATTGCTAAAGAAGCCGGCTGTTCACAGAGTGCTGGATCCAAGCATATTAATGGAAAGTTGAGTGGAAGGAAAAAGTGTGGTAGAAAAAGGTGCACAAGCAACCGGGATAACTGCAGCCTTGAAAGGATTGTTAAGAAAAGGCCATTAAAAAATGTGGGGGAGATTCACAATGAGTGGACTGCTGCCGGAGACATTGCTTCAAGAGCCACCACACACACGTGTCCAGGACATGGGCTACAAGTGTCGCATTCCTTGTCAGCCACTCATGACCAATAGATAACGCCAGAAGCGTCTTACCTGGGCCAAGGAGAAAAGAACTGGACTGTTCTCAGTGTTCTAAGGTGTTGTGTTCAGATGAAAGTAATTGTTGCATTTCATTTGGAAATCAAGGTCCCAGAGTCTGGAGGAAGAGTGGAGAGGACACAATCCAAGCTGCTGAAGGTCTGGTGTGAAGTGTCCACAATCAGTGATGGTTTGGGGAGCCATGTCATCTGCTGGTGTAGGCCACCAGCCGTCTACCAGGAGATTTTAGAGCACTTCATGCTTCCCTCTGCAGACAAGCTTTTTGGAGATGTCATTCTCCAGCAGGACTTGGCTCCTGTCCACACTGCCAAAAGTACCAATACCTGGTGTACAAATAACAGTATCACTGTGCTTGATTGGCAGCAAACTCACCTGACCTTAACCCCATAATCAGTTCCCTTGTCTTGTGGCTGTTCCAGCCGAAGTGTCCGTCTACAGCGTCCCCCAGATACATTCTCTTCCAATAGAAGAAGCCGGTCTTCCTACACCATTTCTGGGTGTCACACCATCAGATGGACACACACAAGCCACAACAAGCAAAGAAACTATACAGGTGCCACATTCATGCGCTGGTCAGAGTTGGCATCCAACAGTTGGCCATAGTACTTACCATCTTTCGCTATCACTGGGCGCAATCCTGCACCAGGTATGGTCTCTGTGGCATTGTCCATAGCTTTAGAAACAATGCCTCAAACACAGGGTATGAGGCCGCAACCAAGCACCGCAATGGCCACCAGAACCATCACCAAAGTACACGCTATGTTACTAAGAAGAGATCCCCATTTACCATCACTTACTGAAGGGGTTACTAACACCTGACTTTTCACCGAAGTTGTTGGACAGGGCATCGATTCTTCTCAGGACTTTACTTATGCTACCATCCGGAGCAGTGTTGTTGGGAATAAAAGTACAAGATGATGATGCCCCAACCATCTTACATACCCCCCCTCTGCTAGAATCATGTCAAGGTTGAGTCTATTCTGAAAGGGCATGGCCGATGGCACCCAACTGTTCAGCTATCCCCTTGAATGGATCCCTACTAAAATTAACAAATCTTTGTTGGTTGTAGTAGATATAATTTATCCAGTCCACATTTTTATTTGCTGTAACGATGCGGAATAAGTATTCAAACCCCCCCGGCTGCTACATGAGCTCTGGCTTTAAACTCATCCTCTTGGAACCCCAATAGAGTAAATGTACATGTGAGGGTCGAAAGAAGTAGGAATGGTGGTGTCACGCTTGTGTCTCTGGTTTTTCGTTGCATATTTGTGGAGTTTGTCTGTATTTGGAGTCACAATCTGGAATGGGATCAGGAATTTAACGATGGCACGTGTATCCTCCCGTCCCGCTGGCAGTATTAGATAAAAGTCACCATTGCCACACATCCACCAAGCCTCAGCCCTAGCTACTGCCTGGATCAGGAGGGCATGACCTTGTACCAAGTTAGTGGTGGTGGTGAGACTGCAGGACGAGGAACCTGTTAAACTCTGGAAACGTGTAATTCCCGGGATAGGGGGCTAACTCCATTGGCCTTTACATGTTTAGGGTTTATGGGGGTATACAACTGCCGGAGCAGATTACACTCTGAAGGATTTTCTCCTTCTGTAGCAGAAAATAGCAATGGGGTTTGTCTGGTTGCTTATAGGGAAGGGCACCGTGCCTAGATGAAGTCTAGCCAAGGCAGCTCCCTATATACAGTATGGTGTCCCCACAGCTCCCTATAAACAGTATGATGTCCCCATAGTTCCCTATATACAGTATGATGTCCCCACAGCTCCCTATATACAGTATGGTGTCCCCACAGCTCCCTATAAACAGTATGATGTCCCCATAGTTCCCTATATACAGTATGATGTCCCCATAGTTCCCTATATACAGTATGTGCAGAATTATTCGGCAAGTTGTATTTTAGAGGATTATTTTTATTATTGATCAACAATTATGTTCTCAATCAACCCAAAGACTCATAAATATCAAAGTTTAATAGTTTTGGAAGTTGCAGTGGGGTATTTTTAGATTTGGCTATCTTAGGAGGATATCTGTTTGTGCAGGTAACTATTACTGTGCAGAATTATTAGGCAACTTAATAAAAACCAAATATATTCCCATCTCACTTGTTTATTTTCACCAGGTAAATCAATATCACTGCACAAAATATAGAAATAAACATTTCTGACATGCAAAAACAAAACCCCCCAAAATTAGTGCCCAATATAGCCCTTTTCTTTATGATGACACTCAGCAGCCTCCATCCATAGATTCTGTCAGTTGCTTGATCTGTTTATGACCAACATTGCGAGCAGCAGCCACCACAGCCTCCAGACACTGTTCCGAGAGGTGGACTGTTCTCCCTCCCTGTAGATCTCACATTTTATGAGGGACCACAGGTTCTCTATGGGGTTCAGATCAGGTGAACAAGGAGGCCATGTCATTATTTTTTCTTCTGTGAGACCTTTACTGGCCAGTAGGGTTGAGCGAAACGGGTCGTTCATTTTCATAAGTCGCCGACTTTTGGCAAAGTCGGCGTCTCATGAAACCCGACCCGATCCCTGTGTGGGGTCGGCCATGCGGTACGCGATCTTGGCGCCAAAGTCGCGTTTCGTATGACGCGTTAAGCGCCATTTTTTCAGCCAATGAATGAGTGTGGGCAGAGTGATGACATAGGTCTTAGGGGAGTGAACGCCTATCGTCATGTTATCGCTTGTGCGCAGTAGCGATTTGCAATACGAAATTTTCTGTGCTGGGACGGAGGAGAGAGAGATTAAAAAAATAATAACAAAAATTTCTTCACAAAATTTCTTCATTGGGTTTCGTGTTTCAGCCGAAACCCGGCTTTTCACGGTGGTCGGCCGATTTCACTCAACTCGACTTTTAAGACAGTCGGGTTTCACAAAACCCGACTCGACCCTAAATAACTAAAGGTCGCTCAACCCTACTGGCCAGCCACGCTGTGGAGTAGTTGGAGGCATGTGATGGAGCATTGTCCTGCATGAAAATCATGTTTTTCTTGAACGATACCGACTTCTTCCTGTACCACTGCTTGAAGAAGTTGTCTTCCAGAAACTGGCAGTAGGTCTGGGAGTTGGGCTTCACTCCATCCTCAACCCGAAAAGGTCCCACAAGTTCATCTTTGATGATCCCAGCCCATACCGGTACCCCACCTCCACCTTGCTGGCGTCTCTCATCTCATCCGTCCATAAAACCTTTGAGAAGTCAGTCTTAAGATATTTCTTGGCCCAGTCTTGACGTTTTATCTTATGTTTCTTGTTCACAGGTGGTCGTTTTTCAGCCTTCCTTACCTTGGCCATGTCCCTGAGTATCGCACACCTTGTGCTTTTTGTTACTCCAGTAACGCTGCAGCTCTGAAATATGGTAAAACTGGTGGCAAATGGCATCTTGGCAGCTTCACACTTGATTTTCCTCAATTCTTGGGCAGTTATTTTGCGCAACACGCAAAATTTTTTGCCCAACACGCTTCTTCCGACCCTGTTGGCTATTTGCCATGAAACGCTTGATTGTTCGGTGATCACGCTTCAAAAGTTTAACAGTTTCAAGACTGCTGCCTCCCTCTGCAAGACATCGCACAATTGTGGACTTTTCAGAGCCGTCAAATCTCTCTTCTGACCCATTTTACCAAAGGAAAGGAAGTTGCCTAATAATTAAGCACACCTTATATAGGGTGCTGGCGTCATTAGACAACACCCCTCCTCATTACAGAGATGCACATCACCTGATTTACTTACTTGGTAGTTGGCTCTCAAGCCTGAACAGCTTGGAGTAGGACAACATGTATAAAAAGTATCATGTAATCAAAGTACAACTTGCCGAATAATTCTGCACGCGTTGTATAGTATGATGTCCCCATAGTTCCCTATATACAGTACAAGTCTCCACAACTTCCTGTACACAGCATGACCCCACAGCTCCTTATATACAGTATGATGGCCTTTACATCCCCCTACATACATTTCAATGACCCACATCCCTCTATATATTACAATGTTTCTACAGCTCCCTATATAGAGGGGAGTGGAGACTGGAGGGCACTTTTTTTTTCCTCCAAAACTCTATATTCACATCTACAGGATTTGTGTAAAGTGTTGTTTTTTCTTGCATGTAATGATATATACACACACACACACAAATACATACCTATATCTATCTTGGACACCCCGCACCCACTTACCAACCTCATGTGCTCCTCTGATTATATCCTGGTAGATATCCTGTGTAACCGTGTACAGAAACAGACAATTTTCTATATACAGGATTTTATTCCATGCATACAAATAACAGGTCGCTGCATGACAAATCGGGAAAAAAAAATCCACTAAGAAAAAAAAATCCACAAAAAAAAAAAAAAAAAATACTCCACAAAATAAATTAACAGTGTTAAGCGATTTCTCAATAAATAGAATCCTAAAAATCCTTCACACCGGCCGGACTATTAAGGCAAAGAGAAGAGCCCGAGACGACGCAGTAGACAGATCTTGTCGGCCCCATTATTCGGAATGGTGTCACCCGCTAATCACAGACTTAAGATGAACTATGTAACTATACATCTGAAATATATACAGCCAGGACTAAACCAAACATAAAAAAGGGGAGGAGGAGCAGCGCTGCAGACAACAAAGTCGGATTTTCTGACCGATTTGGTAGACGAGACCCCGTATGTATCATATCAGTCGGCTTAAATCTAATTAGAAAGAATTCATAACCCTTCATTAAAATTGCTAAAACTTATGTTTGTATTTGTCAATGCGTCAAAAAAGAAAAATGAACCAAATTTGCAACAGGTCTCAACTAATGGTTAGTTCCTACTTCTACTATGCAGACCTGTGTCTCCATGGTAACAGACTACAAACAAACCCTCTGTAGTCAGATCCGCCAGTCGTGTTCTATTCTATCTACTTCTCGCTATGCTTCCCAATGTATGTGAGTGGTAGAGGACGGATGGAGGAAATTATAGTTGCGGGGAGACATTAGTCTGCACTGGAGCTGTATACAAAAAAAATGCACCATTTCTTTACTACCGACGCCCTCTGTTCTTCCGTAAACAGAAGTGTACAGATGTCAGTTCACGCTTACCGCCACCGGAGGGCCGATGAGCAGACAGCCGCATATACACTGCCCTCTAGTGGTCGCATCAGGCGGACAATATTTTCACAAGTTTTTTTGGTGTGTAGAGGAAGAGAGGAGCGATGCTCAGCAGTCACCACATGGGGCACTGTATATTCTAAAAAAAAAAAAAAAAAACTATACATTTTACAATTTTCTATGAATAATTTCCAAAGTGATTTCATCAGCAGTAATCAGACGGATCATAACTGCAACTAGCTAATCACCAGCAGCTGCGGCAAGCAAACATTAAAAATGGCTATCCAGAAAGGTAGCTTTCTACAGGCTGTGACTAATTCCCTAGCTTCATAGAAGTGAATGGTGCCGAGCTGTAATACCACTCCCAACCAGTGCACGGGTGTGGCGCTGTGGTTTTGTTTGTTTTTTTTAAGAAATCAGCTTTTTTTTTTTCCTGGACAACTTGAGCAATTCTAAAAAAAAAAAAAATAAAATAAAATAATGAAATTAAAAAAGAAAAGAAAATGAAATAAAACAAAATTATAAATAAATAAAATAATGAAATTTAAAAAAAAAAATAATAAACTAATGAAATAAAAAAAAATATATAAATAAAAAAAAAAGACGACCTCACAAGCTCAGTGCTCCATTTACCAAACTTTGGTAGGGAGCAGAAGTTGTGCAATAACTTTGCATTTCCATTTTCCAGTTCACAAAAACATAAGAATAAAATTGTCTTCATAGCAAATGTTAAGGAGGTAAAATTAAAAAAAAAAAAAAAAAAAAAAAAATTAAAATTCCTTGTGGGTGTTCTTAGAAGGTGCGGGGTCTGCCATTATCAGGATATATGTGCACGTGTGCCTCCGACTCCCCACATGGCCCGTTCTGGCCTTTCCCCCATACTTTACACTGCAGCTCTCCTCACTGGTACATTATAGACAGATGAATTTCATTACTGGACAGAATGATTATAAAAATCCCAAGAAACCGGATGACCAGAGAGAAAGAGAGAATGGTTCTAGGAAGCCGCAATAGTGGAATTATGCAAAAATTGTCATCCGTATCAATAGTGCAAAAATGGTCACTTATGAGAAAATAAAAAAAACAAACTTAATTCCTGAAAGACAATCCCTAGACTCCTTTCTCCCCATCCCAATACTGAGTGTACATGATACTATATACACCTTGTATGTACACAGCGGCTCCCATACTGGCTGGGATCTGGGCACCCCCTAGTGGCGGGTACTGGCGGCACACTAGATCCTAACGCACTCATCCCTCACATTTGGATTTCAGGTTGTTGGGCAAACTACAACTCCCAGCAGTACATAGGTTGTAGTTCCATATCACACAGGTGCACACTATACACAGTGAATTGTCATATTTTGTCACCATTTTGAGGTTGATATTCTGGGCTAATTTATCTACTATCTTCATAGCAGTCATCACATTGTTTATTTCCCCCCTGGTACGGAGCTCAAAAATCCTCCTGTACAGAGGTAAACGAGAGCATTCTCTCTGCCACCACTAGAGGGAGCTCCCTGCATTGTGTGCGGATACTGAGCTTGCTGTGTAGACGGTGTGCAGAGAGCGCCCCCTGGTGGTGATTGCAGGAAGAGAAGAAAAATGTATACGAGGATGCGGAATTGAGTCACAACATCTGCGCCGTTCACAGAAACTAACCGGATACGTACAGGAAAAAGGCCGCCGCGACAAACAGGGCAGGCTGCGATCCAGGACCAGGTCACACAGCCGCCGAGTCCAAGCAGGAGAACCTCAGAGTAAAGGTAATAAATAAAGCAGCAGTATTTGCACAGATGATATATAGGTGACAATCAGAAATCCCTGTACAGCAGGTTTCCCGTTTCGCCTGGCGGAGCAGGTTGTGAATTTGTGCATGCAGTAGCTGGAGACGCCGCGGTCCGTACATGTGAGCGCTCCCTCCCCCTGCGCTGCGCCATAACCGTCTGTGCCGGCGGCCGGATCCCAGTGTGTTGTGCGCCTGTAAACGGAAATCCTGCCGCCGCCCCGGATCCCATGTGGGGAGTGTGAGGCAGGACGCTCGCAGGAGACCTGTAGGGTTCGAGGAGTTCGCACTCCGGGTCCCGTGCGGCCATTATACGTCATCGAATATTCTGCTGTTTGACTTGGACATGGATAAATAGCGGCCGGCCGGCTGGTACCTGCAAAACCAAAGGTAACACATGGCAGTGATACAGCGGTACCCTGCGGGGTAAGAGGAGGACGTCCAGGGGGGACACCTCACATAACAAATGGGAAAAACATCTACATGGCAGGAAATGGTTAAAGTACAACACATGACCGCTGCAGCCAATCACTGGTCTAAGCGGTTATGCAGACCACAAAGTGCACTTACAATGATACCTTATATTCATGGAGCCAATTTTTTCTTTTGCTACTTTGTCTCACTCCCATACACTCAAATGGCTGATTGTGAAAAAAAAAAACAACAACAACATGGATCCCAGCGTAGAAAACTGACCTGCCGGACTCTGCATCCAGTGGATCATCGGTAAAAGTCTCTGCGTTAAAATCCAGGGGTTCGGCGTCCTGCAACAGCTCGATCCGATCCCGCTCCGTGCGGTTATTGGACCGCGTGTACTTCGAGGCTGAAAGGGATAATGTTGTGTGGAAGTGTCAGGATGGCGGACGGGGAAGAAAGCGGATTGCACACAGCACAGGCGACCGTCCAACGCGGGGGGAGACGCTGCCCCACAGGCGACCGTCCAACGCGGGGGGAGACGCTGCCCCACAGGCGACCGTCCAACGCGGGGGGAGATGCTGCCCCACAGGTGACCATCTCATTATCTTCCATGAAATGGACGATAATGCATGCGAGATGAGGCGCTGCACAACCTCTTTACACCCTCCAAGAGCCATGATAATATGATTTTAAGGTCACTTAACAGGACAGAGCAAGTTTGAGTAAAGCTCCACTTATCAATCCCACGTATCACAGCCCGAAAAGAATATAAAACAGCGGTGCTCCCGCTATACGGGCGACGCTCACATCGGCTGCTGGTCATCTCGGTGTACGTCGGCTCTTTCGGCTCAGAGTTGACGTTGCGGTTTCGGCTGGTGTCTTCCCTGCTGGTGGCGTAACGCTCCTTCCACTCCTGCGAAAACAGAGCAATAAGACGTCATTGTCTACGGATGATGTGCTAAATCTACGAGCCCGATTCATTGAGACGCTGATACAAAAATTCAGGCGGAAAAACACTTTAAAATGTCTAAAAACAAGGTCCCCCATGCACCTTTTCTGGTGCGGCTGTGGGCTGCCATTTTTAGGCTGTGGAGGGCCAATATCTATGGCTCCTTAACACCTTAAGAATATCAGCCTCCAATTGTCTGCTTTAGCTTGGCTGGTTGTCAAAAATAAGGGGGGAAAAACCCATGCCATTTTTTTTTAATTATTTAATACTCTCATCAGCCTTGCCAGCTCTGGGATGATGAGAGTAGTACACGTGATTGGCGGTAACCTTTTTACCACCGGTCACAGCTGCTGGCTCATGATGTGATCTGACAGCGTTGGAACCGCAGCTCTCTGCCCTGCGGAACCAAACTCACGGCCAAATAGAGCGGTCATGCAGATTACAGAATTGGAAACAGATGATGTTCAGGGTGCCAAACACTAACAGTAACACGGACACCGTGGAGAAGTCAGTGTTCGGGGTCCCTGCACAGACACGAGGTGTTTGGTACAGACCCTGCACTGTTCGGGTTCATCCATCACTAATCATGGTAAATTAAAAAAATAAAAAAAATGGTGTAGTTGCACTTCTTTTGCACTTGCCATTCACTTGAAATTGTTTCCCATTTTCCAGTACACTATATGGTAAAATGAATGGTGCCATTCAAATGTACAACAAGCCCTCATACAGCCATATTGATGGAAAAATAAAAAAAAGTTATTGCTCTTGCAAAAAAAAGAATGAAAAAACAGAAATAAAAAAACAAACAAAAACGGAAAATCGTCTGGAAGTGAAAGGGATAATACCAGTCTGAATGAATCGGGTACCGTATGCTATATGTATCTAAAAAAAAAAAAATTATTAAAATAAGATAAAGCGATTGCTGCAGGAAAGCTGAACGTTTGCTTTTCGGTGGCTCCTCGGGTGATGAAGGGTGATTAGGACTCGCTGCTGCGTCTCACCCGTCTGCGCGTTTCGCCATCCTCGTGCCTCTGACGTTTTCTTTTCTCTACAATAAGAGGTAATGTGTTCTGTTACTTCTACACCAGGGATGGTCCAGAGATATAAAATGCAGGTGACCTGACGATCGGTGATGCCGTGTGATACGAACAGGTCCGGGCTATTTTCTGACATTTCGCTTTCGAGCACGTACCTCTCCTGATCAGCTCCTTCCCCTCGTCGGTCAGGTCGGACGTCATGTCGTTGTCTCCCATGAACTGCTGAAATCCTAGTAGGTTCAGGCAGCGCGTCCCCAAACTACGGAGTGAGCACAGAGAGCAATTCATAGTGACAAACACATGGGGCGTCCTAGTGTCCGACACCCCCAAAACAAGTCCGACTGCTTTCCGGACCGCCGCTGATCTCTAATCCTGCACTTTATATTAATTCCCTTATGTAACAGGTACGGAGGATGCGCCCACCAGCTATACGGACCTGAACCCGCTCCATACAGTCACAAAAAGTAGGAAAAGTGAGAGTGAAAAAGACAAACTTGTTACCTAAAATAAGTGGCGATACAAAGAATGACGACCAGCATGGGGTAATAGATGTAGAATCCACCGGCGATCACCGGCAGGACCTTCAGGGATCCCATAATCTGTGGGCAAGAAAATAAGTAACATTAGAAGGTTTCCATCACCGACCGAGCGGTCAGCACACGACCCCGTACTTACCGACGTGTACGCCGTCTGCTCCGCGTTCTGGTGGGATATTGACCCGTCCATGTGCGTCAGACCCAAAAAATTCAGACACAGCGGAGGCGTCAGCCGGCAGAACAACCTGGAGGGGGACGGATCAGAGCACATATTTATCTATGTAGTGTGATTGGGTCGGGGCATGTGAAGGCTGTTATTTCTTTTATTGCAGAGACCCCCTCAGTGATCCCAAAATCGAGGAGGGGGGGGTCTCACGCTTCTTTGTGTGAATGGTGCGAGTGCCACCAATGCTCCCATAGACTGCACATGCTCACTGCTGCCCAGCTTCCAAGAACCATAACCTTTTTAATTTTCCCCCTGACATCGTTGTATGGGGGCTCGTTCTTTTGTGCAATGATTTGTAGTCTCCTATGACTTCACTTTACCATGTAATGTTCTTACACAAATAATTTCAAGTGGGAAAAAAAATGGTGTTTTTGCCGTTAGTTCTATGGCGCTCAATGTGCAGCAAAATTGCAATAAATAAATTTACATTTATTGCAAGAAAAAAAATAAATAAAAAAAAATTATTTATTTCATTTTTAACACTTTTTATTTTTTAAATGAGAGGGATGAGATTTTAACTTTTATATATACATATTTTTTAACTTTGTTTTTCACTTTTTTTTTTTTACGTTTTTTTTTTTTTAGCAAGCACCAGTCACTGCCGGTATCTGCCCCTTATTGAGTGGGCTTCAGCTCTTCGACCTCCATGTAACCCCCTGCATGCGACCTGTGAGTAAAACGTACGTTGGAGGAGCGATGCTCTGCAGACCGAGAACTGGCGACATACTCACATCCCGCTGAACAGGAGGCTGTAGTGGTCCGTTTGGTGATGGGACGCGAAATAGTAATAGTTAAATACCCGGATCCTGAAGACCGTGGAATAGACACAGATGCTCAAGAAGAATATGGTGAGGAAGCAGGCCACCTGCGGAGCAAGGACACAACATATGTAGGATGGCAGGGAGCTGCGTGCAGTATCTGTAAGCCCCATACACGATAGATGAAAGCGGGCTGAAGGAATGATGCACGGCCAAATACACCTCTGACCTAATCAGCAAATATCAGATTTTTTTTTTTTCCAGACGAAGATACAGATCATCAACTGGAGCTGTGAACGGTCGCAAATGTTGGGAAAATAAACGATTGTTCACTGCATAAACCAGATGACGATTGTTAGATATTAGCCTCCTATCAGCCACGGACATTTCTGTATTCTCCACTATAAATTGTTCTTGGTGGCTTCATCAGGGAGATGCAGGAACCATGGGATGCACTCGACAATAACAAAAAGGAACTATTAACTGCCACCACCATCAGGCCAATTGGACACCCGTTACAGGCAGTGTATGGCTTCATGGGTGCGGTTTACAGAACAAGAAGAACAGAGCTATTAAATTTTATCAATTTAATCCAGGAAGGTAGGCAGAGTATATAAAAATATACAAAGATGATACAAAATGGAAAAAAAAAACCCAAAAAACAATACAATATATACAATTACATGAAATATAAAGGAATGACGAAAGAGAATTACTAAACCTGATGTCAAGGAAATGGCTCAGACCTTAGCAGAGGGGGGCACTCCTAAGGAAAACGGACAGAACCAGAGCAAACTATGTCTTCCAAGGACTGACAAATGACCCAAACACTGCCTCTTATTAGCTTAAAGTTACGCCCTCATACCTCTTCCTTTGAGGAGCTCATGTGGGGGTGGAGTGTGGGATGTGTTGGGTCTGTTGAATTTTTTTGAGATCCCTAACTTACAGGATATCTTCTCCCTAAAAATCCCTGGCATTAGATATTAACGTTATATTTCTTATCCTGATTTTACCGTTACATAGAGATCAAACATGGCCTGATTCACATCATCTATCGGACCGTTATTAAGTTGGATGAGTTCTAGTGGCCCCACAGCGATGTGAGTGAATGCATCACATCTTTCCCTTTGCTAGGAAACTGAAAATATATATCCCATAAATATTGGATCAATACAAAACCACAATATTCATATCTAGACAGTGGAGATACAAAGCCTGAAAAATCCTTCGAACCCAAGATGCTTCTTCCTTGGAACAAAGGCAGCTGCCTGTACTTCTCCTCGTGCATAAACAGATCTCAAAGCTTACTGTCTTTTTCCACAGCAGATTTCCTGTTTTAATCACCTGTCCACGGCAAGAGATCTCTGCTTCAAAAGGGTGTTTAATTAGTTTCTCTCTCCCTAGCTGTAATTAATCCGAATTCAAAAGAATCTTGAAGTGTCAGCTCTTCTCCAGCTATATGTGCAAGTCCCCTCCCAGGAGAGGTCTTAGGGATTTTCCTTTTCCTCTCTCTGGTCTGGATGGCAGGACCATATACAATGATGCAGTCTGCAATCAGGTGAACGGTCCTTGCCCTTGTCTACCGGCCGCCCACCCACCCAACAACACAGCATGGTGCACTATAATGCACAAAGACGGATCTAAGGGTCCTGGAGATAATGGATCCAGGAACCCAAAGAAATTGCTTTTTCAGTAGTTTCGTACCAATCACAGTTTCCTATGAAGCCCAGCCTGGCTTCACAAGACCAACATGGCGGTGACATGGCAACTTATCTGCACCCCTGCCATCAAGTATTGGGGTGGTGACTTTATAGGAAAGGTTGAATATTGCCTGGAATTGTCATCAATGACTATGGTGGAAAAATTCTATAAGTACATCCATGATAAGGGATTACATGCAGATTTCCCATAGTTGACACTATTCCCTTGCCGGTGGCACCAGGGTCCCATCGTGTGCCGCACATTTGTGTCCTTACCTCAATATAAATATAGTTGTAGGTTCTTTCGGCTTGTTGGATGAACACGGCAAACAGAGACAGGACCGGGTGTGTGCTGAAGAACGTGCACTCCGACCACACGACTATGGCGGAGAATATCGCCAGGATGATGGCCAAGATGCGAGAACACCAGGGGCGCAACAAACACTCCCAGTACCACTCTTTGGGGAAGAAAACAGAAAACAATCACAGCAGGAAAAATCTGATCATTTGGGAACCCTGAACCTTTCTGCGTCACAAGTACGGTGCCGATGTATGGAGAGGCTAATGAGCCGACAACTTCCTGTAACAGCAGCGACCAGAACTAGCTCCGATTGCTGCCGTTTGACCACTGAAATGCCACTATTAATCACTGACATCAGTCTTCTGAGTCCCCCAACGAAAAGATAAAGTAAAGTAGTAAAGAAAGGACTGGACCAGGAACTGCAGACTATGATGTGCGCGGTGCATAGAAAATCCCAAACAAATAGTGAAAAATGGCCCAGCATCATCTGGAGGACAGATTAGAGTACTCACCGACAGCGGGGGTGTAAAAGTGTCTGGTGGTCCAGCTCTCTGGCTCCAGGGGGGGAAAGCTGTGCACGAACAGTCTGGTCGCACTGGTCTCGTTCTTTGCGACGTCCTCCAGGTGAAAGGCCTGTTCCAGAAGCATCCGCCACTGCACCTGGGTGCGGTTATGTCTCTGCACCGCATAGATCACCTGCAGATGGGTTAGAGAAAAAAAAAAAAATTCGGACATAAATCTGGTAATAAAAGCGGGTGTCAATGGCAAGTGTGAATCCAGACGAGGAGACTTGCAGAGGTTTGATCTAATCATAACGTCTTGTAAAGTTTATTTTAAAAGGGTTTTTAAGACTTTAGACTCTGGGTCCATTGGAAAGAATGTGACACAGCTGATAATTTGGCACTGTGCGGAGGGAAATAATGACGGGAATGTAGGGTTCGTCACATTCCCTTTAATCAGCTGATCTGTGGGGGGCGCAGGGGGTCAGAACACCCACCACAGAGACTCAGTAGAGCCCACTGTAGTCAATAGGGTCCGTCAGGCTTAGTTGTGTCCTTCATGCGTCAGATGTTTCCTTGTAAGAGTTTCGTTCTTCTGCTGCTAGAACAGAACAGGAGAACCTGAGCTCAGGACCCGGTGTGAGTGCAGCCCTACCTGCTTATGAAGTTTTACCAGCGTCTTCTCACTTGGATAGTTGATGTTTTTTTCTTCAAAATCTTCGTAGTCGTCCATGTTTCTCCCCATTTTCTCTTGGTACTCGGTGGGACACTGGAAGGAAACAAAAGTGAAAAACAAATCTATCAAGTTAATTATTTCATTTTATGAGTCCAGATAAAAAGTAAAAATACGTCCTCTCTCGCGCCCACCCCCAGCCTGACTGTGCTATTCAGTCTCCGCCCACTCCCAGCCTGACTGCGCTATTCAGTCTCCGCCCACCCCAGCCTGAATGCGCTATTCAGTCTCCGCCCACCCCCAGCCTGACTGCGCTATCCAGTCTCCGCCCATCTCCAGCCTGACTGCGCTATTCAGTCTCCGCCCATCTCCAGCCTGACTGCGCTATTTAGTCTCCGCCCACTCCCAGCCTGACTGCGCTATTCAGTCTCCGCCCACCCCCAGCCTGACTGCGCTATAAGTCAACAGCTTATACTCAGCAGTGTGCGAGCAGCAGGGAAGAGGGACACTGAGGAGCTGTCAACCTGACCAGGTTCAAATTAGGATTATACAGCCATTCTGGTTTTCATAATAAATACACCAGTCTCATCAGATCCATTTAATAATTTATAGAAATCATGGTGTCAAATCTGATGTTATTATCACCCTAATAAACAACAATAAATACACATTTTTAGTCATTTAGAGGCCTTATCCTAGAGAGGAACATTAAGTCCTGCACAGGCGTCCCAAGATACTTGTTCTTATGGCCAGGATTGGAGAAACCTTTGATCCCGGTCATTTAAAGAGGATGTTCCAATTTACATAACGTATAGCGCTCAACTGCAGTTTGTTAAAAAAAAACAAAAAACAATAAACCATAAACCTCTCGGTGTCTTACATAGGCTGTGGCACTGCGTCATGTCAATAAGGCGATAGCCGATCAGGGAGCTCAGCAGCTGAACGTTGAGATCCGTGTATGCTAGCAGAGCCGACATGACGTCAGTGCCACCTCCAACGCCAAACACTGGGAGTCGTGGCGGAGACATGTCCTCGCTGGGGCCTGATGCGTCCAGATTACTAATGCTGCATCGTTCCTGCCCGGCCTCCATTGTACGCACACATGCGGAACGGAAAAGTCTACTAGGAAGTCAGAATTACCTTTCTTAATATGGTGTCCACACATTTCCGCAAGGGGTGGTTGTACTTAATACATTCGTTAACTTTACGAACTTCCTGTTAAAAAATAAATAAATAAATAAAAATATAATATTGAAGAGAGACTGTATGGGTCACGTGTGCCGCCTGGTGGTGATCATCAAGTTGACCTCACCTCCATGACGTCCTCCAGATTCTCCTCGGCGTCTGCTTTTTCGGTCATGAGTTTGGCTGCTTTGAAGTAGGTCTTCATCAGCAGATAGCCTTTCTTCGCGCCGTTCCAGTGGGACCGTGGGATCTCTACCAGGCCGTACCCCAGGAGCAACACAAGGAGGAAGAGACCCCAAGTGTTGGCTGCAGCGATTCCTATAGTCTGAAGCTGGTACCTTAAAAAAAAACGACAAGAAGAAAAAAATTAAGGTCTTGTACTCAAGTGCACAGATTTTTTTTTTTTTTTATTGCTTCCCACATTAAAAAAAAATTAAAAAAAAGTTTGAAAAAAAAGTGTTTAATACAAAGTTCCATCCTTTTTTCTTCTTCCGAGTTCCTCTCCCACCTATCTGGTTTGCAAAAACTAACACAAACTGCTCCAAATGATACCAACAGATAATGAAGTGTACACAGATCAGAAAAAGACAGGGGAAAGCATTCGAGTTATTATGGAGGGCAGCTCACTCAGACTGTAAATAGGGAGGAAAGCACATGATCCTATATGAGCAGTAAGGTGGAAATCACTGCAGGAATGAAGCTGTGCTGCTTCACAAAAAGACATAAAACCTCAAACATTGTAGTTGAAATCGACGCCAGCTCATGGATGGAAAGATTACTTTCCTGATGCACTAACAGCCCAAATATCGGTCACATTTATTATCCAGGTTATAGGACAAAACACCAGTCTTGATCAATCACCCCCCTTCCCCCCACAGACCGCACATTCAGCCTGTATTACTGGCAGGCTGCATGACAAAAGTCTAAAACTTGGATCAGGCTGCAAACTGCATATGAGGGAGGATCTGAAAATGAATGAATCATTGAAGATTGCAGAAAGAAACAATGCCATGTTATAAGCTACAGGTGGTCGCTAACATATGTAAAAAGTCAAAGGCGTCCATTGCCTTCAAGGACTAGCAGCCGATTGTTCAGCCATTCGTGCCGATCAGTGCCGGTCCCAGCGATCAGTCCTCCTCTGATTAGTAGGCGCGTGTTCATGCAAACAATGGAGCAGTAATGAGTGATATTGAGGGTGGCAGACTTCTTACCATTCCAGGTGAAATTTCGGATTCACTGCGACATAAATTAGAAGAGCGCCGAAGATCAACAGGTACGTGCCGTAGTAGATTGCGTTCTCAATCA
This sequence comes from Ranitomeya variabilis, assembly GCF_051348905.1. Lineage (NCBI taxonomy): Eukaryota > Metazoa > Chordata > Amphibia > Anura > Dendrobatidae > Ranitomeya > Ranitomeya variabilis. Next base: position 29,230,241 of record NC_135232.1, read on the forward strand.
GGGCGGTTTTAATCTTTCCAGTGATGGAGAAGCCGCCGGATCGAGAATACGACTGCATGAAGGGCAAGACGATCCTGCAAAATAAGAGACACCCAGCATTAGACTGCACAGCGGACGGCTACATACAAGGCCACTAATAAGGTCACCGGCTCATTAATGTTGGCAGGACGGGCCACAAATCTCACTGTTATGCTATGGGGCTCAACTAATTAATACTGAGCTAATGAAAGGATGCCCGTGCTCAGGAGGGTCAGGTCACGACCAGCGCGGTTATAAAAAGCGTCTCTCTCTCTGGAGGACCCGAGCTGTCCTAGATTACACACACATCCATTGATAAGAATGGATGATGTGTAATACCTTATGTCACCTGTGGGGGAGCTGCAGGGAAACAGAGCAATAACTGCCAGGTTTCCCCAGAGATTACAACAGATCCCTGTTGGGACACTTATACCAAGAAGAGAGCATCAAAAATGGGGGATCCCTTTAATGGGGAGTGATAACCATTTCCAGTGATATTCTTGTGACTGGCGGAGTACCTAATTGCTGGATCCCCAGTGATATGCAGCAGCCCTTTATGTCTCTGATCACGGCTGCCTTCTCATACTTACCAAGTAAGAAACTGGGATGTCCAGTAGACCACCCGCCAGAAGATGGGCATGATGCCCTTCGGGATGTAGCTCCATGGCTTGTAGCATTCCTGGGGTGAAGGGCTCTCCGTGCTGACAAGAAAAAAAAAAAAGGAGCCAAAATCAGTGCATGGACGAAGTCACCCCGGCCCAAATCTCAGGTATACAGCAAGTAATAACTGGGGAGTAAAAGCTGCCTCATAGGCGACAGCTGGACACATCGATAAACAGACTTGGAAAAAGTTTTTACAACTTCGGCAAAAAGTCATATATGCTACAAAGAACCCTCCAAAAAATGGCTAAATATAAGTGTAACGCTATGGCGACATCCGCCATACAGGTACAGCGCCTATGTGCACCAGATGTATGGCGCCTGCCAGGAGCTGGCCCCCGATTAACCCCTTCGATGCTGCTGTCAATCATAATGGCGGCATTAAAGTGGATGGAGTCAGCAACTTTCCACTGGGGATGGTGAGTTTAGAGGTGCACCGACCTCCCCCATCTAACCCAAATATTGTGAGGCTGCTCCCTCCTCCCCATTGGTCAGGGGCGGGATTTTTGGCTTAAAATCTGGACACAAAAGGGCTAATCAGACTTGTGTAAACTGACTGCATTGTTTGCGGCAGATCTCGCAGTCAGTCATTAAATGTGTTTGCTGTTCTTTTCTGCTAAACCAAATTTAAAAGAAGGAAAAAAAAGGACAATGCCGAAATCGTATCCTCCGTCCGGCCCCATCGGTTCCACAAAAAAGCATCGGCCCACAAGGACATAATCACAAGGACATAATCACATCGTCTGCTCTTTTCCCCCCACATTAAAAAAATTAAAATAAATATTTGGTACAGACGCCTCCGATCACTATATAAAATGATTTAAATGCCAAAATAAAGCATTGAGAATCGCAGTTTTCAGTCGCTACATCTCTGACCCAAAAATGCAAAGAAAAAAGAAGCAATAAAAACATTAGAAAGCCAAACTGGTTCCTTTAAAACTAAAATTGACATGTAAAATACAAGTCCTCACCCCGCTTCATCGGCAGGAAAATAAAAGATGTCATCGCCGGTCACATGTGTCGTACCTTAGTGCGCTGGTCGTCACGTCAGGAGCGGAAGCGTTGGCGATAGCAGCTCTCGTGGTGGTGGTCAGCTGGCTCACGTTGATGGTGGCGGGGGTGACGGCGTTCCTTGCGATGCATCGATTGTATATTGTCTGAAGGAGTGAGAAAAGGCAAAGCTTTACTCCTCCCTGATCACAATCGCACCAGTCTAACCGCCAAGCAGTTCCCGCACACAAGTCACGACTTCTGACAGATCAGCTCCTGTATTAGCGGAAGCCATGACACGAGCATCTGTGCATCACTTCACTAGAGCCGAACAGTCAGTATCACAAGACAAAGAGAGGCGGCCCCGGAGGAGATGGGGGAAAAAAGGAGGGAAGAGAGAGGCGGCCCCAGAGGAGATGGAGGATAAAGGAGGGAAGAGAGAGGCTGCCCTGGACGAGATGGGGGCAAAAGAAGGGAAGAGAGAGGCGGCCCCGGAGGAGATGGGGGCAAAAGGAGGGAAGAGAGAGGCGGCCCCAGAGGAGATGGAGGATAAAGGAGGGAAGAGAGAGGCGGCCCCAGAGGAGATGGGGGAAAAAGGAGGAAAGTGAGAGGCAGCCCCGGAGGAGATGGGGGCAAAAGGAGGGAAGAGACAGGCAGCCCCAGAGGAGATGGGGGCAAAAGGAGGGAAGAGAGAGGCGGCCCCGGAGGAGATGGGGGTAAAAGGAGGGAAGAGAGAGGCGGCCCCAGAGGAGATGGAGGATAAAGGAGGGAAGAGAGAGGCGGCCCCAGAGGAGATGGGGGAAAAAGGAGGAAAGTGAGAGGCAGCCCCGGAGGAGATGGGGGCAAAAGGAGGGAAGAGACAGGCAGCCCCAGAGGAGATGGGGGCAAAAGGAGGGAAGAGAGAGGCGGCCCCGGAGGAGATGGGGGTAAAAGGAGGGAAGAGGGAGGCGGCCCCGGAGGAGATGGGGGGGAAAAGGAGGGAAGACAAAGGGGGCCACGGAGGAGAGGGAAAAAGAGAGAAGATAGGGGTGCCTCTGGAGGAGGGAAGAGGAGACTGGCAGCTGCTTACTCCCCTCTCCCCATACAGAACATATATCAAATATGCAAGTGTATTGTAGAAAAGGCTGACAGGTACGTAATCTGTGTGTTCAGCCAATCCGGCACATTATACACCGTACATCCTGGCAGAACATTACTACTCACCGCGCTAACATCCAGCGGGATGATGAATACGATCAGGAAGCACAGGCACCAGGCCAGCAGGGTGGCCACCAGAACCAGGCGGTGCTGCTTCTTGAAGTCACCATATCGATGCAGAAGGAAAAGGGCAAGAAAGAAGACGAAGACGACCTCTATACCGAGGGCAGCGCCGCTCATTGTCACCAACCCGCCAGGATACTGGACAGCAGTCCGGGGTCAATCCTGCGGGAGCGGAAGATGGGAAAGGTTTACTGTGCACAACATAACACATACAGGAAAGCTGCTGGGAGCGGGAAGCGCAACATATACAAAGAAATACAAACATTAATCCGCAACAAGGAAGCTCTAAAAACTATAGGGGGGACTCCCACCACAGGCACCTGACACCCTAATAATTTCTGACCGATATCAGTCACCTCTGGGACCTGAAGCCATCTACATAACGGTGGCCTTAGGCTTCCCCAGTCAACAAAGAGTGACCAGAGAGGCGGCCCCTCGTATGAGCCCCCTCCATACACTTCTATGGCAGCGCTGCCCACTCCGGTCACTGCAGTACGAGCTATAATGAGTCCAACATGGCTCCATTACTGACTGTACACCCGCGGCCTCCTATATACAGGAGGCAGCTCAGGGGTTGTGAAATGCTCATTACAGAGCAGATTATCACAGGGAAGGATAAACACGTGCACCCTCCTGACCCCACCCTGGATACTGCAATAATAAAGTACACCCTGTAAGCCATAACTCATCACAGTGCACCCGAAATACTTACTAGGAAGCGGGACTAGAAATAGCAGCGAGGAAGTCATTTAATCCCATAATAACCTGTCCCGGCTCCCTTTTTTCTCAACCACCTAATTGTTAATTTTTGCTCCTTCGCACTGTGGCTTTATGGGTTTTCAAAGTATGTTTTCTTCAAAACGTTTCAGAGTATGGATTGTCGGCAACAATTATTACTGTGCAGATTCCCTGAAAAGTCTCAGTGTCGGGCTCACGACACTTGTAGGTTTGTCACTTTCCAGCCCGGTTACTGTAAGATGCACCAATACAACGCCGCAGTTCTAGGAAGCTGAAAACCTGAGCGAGCATCCAACTGAAAGGGACATCTGCGAGGAGCCTTGTGAGGTCAGCAGCTCCCAGCCAATCAGCATGCCTGCTAACGTCCTCAGTGATGATGACTGGCTAACTCTGCTCATCCCAACTGTCCTTTCCAGATGGATCCCAGGCACACAGGATTTTATACAAATATAGCCCAATAAGAGTATAGAGGAAACGTTCTACAACTTTCCATATTTAAAGGGAACCTGTCAGCAGGTTTTTAGACTCCAGGGTAACGTCTGCGCAATAAAGTCCCTGTAACGATGATCACTTCCATAACTTTGATTTTTGTCCGATCTCATCTCCTGACCTCCCAGTATGAATGACTGGAAGCGTCCCAGAGAGAGAAAGTTAATAATATACCAGTGCGTCATTATTGTGCATCACTGCACACAGATCGTACTTGTGTCATGTGAAAGCACAACTCTCCTCGAAAGGATAAAAACATCCTGGAGTTACACGGGTTCTCTAAAACTGTAATAAAATGGCCCCTGTCAAATATCCCAAACAGCAGGCCGACCCCAGTCATGTGTCAGGACGTGGTGCAGTCTGAAGAAACAATTCCTGAAACCTGAGACTCAACTGTCAGAGGAGCTGTATGGTAAGCATACACATACTGGAGACGCCAGAAAAGGGTTGTGATAGGAGAGGAAATAAATCTACTCACTGACTAAGCGCAGAGGATTTTTTACTCCAGGCTCAGTCGTCCAAACTCAGACAACCGAGAAGATTTATTTCATCTCCTGTCACTGCCCTTCTCCTTGGCTCAGTTGTAAGTGTGCTTACGATACAGCTCGCTGTCAGTTAAGACACAGGTCTCGGGAGCTGGAATTCTTCATACTGCAGCCTGTCCTGACACGTGACTAGGACAGGCTGACATTCTGTTACATTTTTGGAGAACCCCTGTAACTCCTTCTGGCTTTAATCCATTATGACTAGTTTCTGTCGAGCATATGAAGGCCACTTCTGTGTGATGGGATCACGAATAAAAGTTTCGTCCTGACCAAGAATGTGAAGCTGACGAGTTTTTAGACGGTTGGAATTTACACCTGTATTACGTCTGTCTGAAAGTGGACTACGGCCACCATTACATTTCACCCTGGCACATTCTGTATGCCTGGATAGTGACCACAGATACAGCGCGAGACAGGCGGGCAGACACCCAGGATGAGAGGCGGGCAGACACCCAGGATGAGAGGCGGGCAGTCCCCCAGATGAGAGGCGGGCAGTCCCCCAAATGAGAGGCGGGCAGTCCCCCAGATGAGAGAGACAGAGACCCCCAGATGAGAGAGACAGAGACCCCCAGATGAGAGAGACAGAGACCCCCAGATGAGAGAGACAGAGACCCCCAGATGAGAGAGACAGAGACCCCTAGATGAGAGGCAGAGACCCCCAGATTAGAAAGACACAGCCCCCCAGATGAGAGAGACAGACCCCAGATGAGAGAGACAGAGACCCCTAGATGAGAGGCAGAGACCGCCAGATGAGAGACAAAGACCCCCAGATGAGAGACAGAGACCCCTAAATGAGAGGCAGAGACCGCCAGATGAGAGACAGAGACCCCAGATGAGAGACAGAGACCCCCAGATGAGAGAGAGACCCCCAGATGAGAGACAGAGACCCCCAGATGAGAGACAGAGACCCCCAGATGAGAGACAGAGACCCCCAGATGAGACAGAGACCCCCAGATGAGACAGAGACCCCCAGATGAGACAGAGACCCCCAGATGAGACAGAGACCCCCAGATGAGACAGAGACCCCCAGATGAGACAGAGACCCCCAGATGAGACAGACCCCCAGATGAGACAGACCCCCAGATGAGACAGACCCCCAGATGAGACAGACCCCCAGATGAGACAGACCCCCAGATGAGACAGACCCCCAGATGAGACAGACCCCCAGATGAGACAGACCCCCAGATGAGACAGACAGAGACCCCCAGATGAGAGAGACAGAGACCCTCAGATGAGACAGACCCCTAGATGAGAGACAGACACCAGATGAGACAGACACTTAGATGAGAGACAGACCCCAGATGAGAGAGACAGACCCCAGATGACAGACCCCTAGATGAGACAGACCCCTAGATGAGAGACAGACCCCTAGATGAGAGACAGACCCCTAGATGAGAGACAGACCCCTAGATGAGAGACAGACCCCTAGATGAGAGACAGACCCCTAGATGAGAGAGACCCCAGATGAGAGACAGACCCCAGATGAGAGACAGACCCCAGATGAGAGACAGACCCCAGATGAGAGACAGACCCCTAGATGAGACAGACCCCAGATGAGAGACAGACCCCAGATGAGAGACAGACCCCCAAATGAGAGACAGACCCCCAAATGAGACAGACCCCCAAATGAGACAGACCCCTAGATGAGAGACAGACCCCTAGATGAGAGACAGACCCCTAGATGAGAGAGACAGACCCCAGATGAGACAGACAGACACCTACATAAATGAGAGACAGATACTTAGAAAAAAAGAGACAGACAGATGTGACACAGCCATAACGTGCAGGATGGGGACACATGACATTACGGTCTCACCTGCTTCTCGGTCTCTCCACAAACTACCGGACACCGCTCATCCCCCGGAGCTTCCAGTCTCTCGGCCCCGGATACTCACCTGACAACACGAAAAAAAAAACCGATCGATTAATCATACGTCATTTCCGGCCAACTTCCGCCCTACAGAGGCAATCGCACGTCAGGGAACGTCACTTCCGGTAAGCAGTGACGCACTAACCGTAGAGGTGTTAGACCTGCGGACATTTCCCAGAGTGCTTCTGTCTGCCTCAGAGCGGCCATATTGTTGGAGACCTATAAATGGTGTATTCTGGGCTCTATGGAAATCTCCGCCACGCAGGACAACACTGGCTCATCCCGAGGGTTCACTGTGTGTCCTCTTTAGCTGGATCTTGTATGTTGTGCTGAGGCTGCGCTGTAACATGGAGCCGCCATATTGTCGCTGCTTCCTATGTATGGAAGGAGTTTTCAACTTATTTTATATTTTTCTTGGTCCGAAAAATGACAAAATGACAATAATTAAACATTTTTTGTGTAATGTGAATGTTTTTTTTAAATTTTTGGCCTTGTTTTTATATCACAATCTGTATTACAAAACAATTTGTAATCTTACAGGTTTCACATTGGGAATTTTTTTTAGACTCTAACTTCCTGTCCTTTTAGGAAGAGTTTTCATCAGTCTCCTTATCAGCAATGGCAGGGAACACTATACCAGGGATGTCACAGCTCACCTCCTCCTCCTCCCTTCACAATGACCTTTGCACACGCTCATGAGATGCTTCATTACAACCCAGGGCCAGAGTCGCTCTGTCGCTACTAATGTACAAGTGCATTTTATGAAAGGAGCAGGGAATAGGAGTCTGATGATGATGAGATGATGACTCCCCTTTAAATCAGATCTCACTAGGAAATCTCTTGTCCATATGACTTATTAGGGCACATAGACATCATGAAAGGGGGCTTCACTCGCACCGTCCCCCTCTATACTAGGAGCCGGAGCACAGACACCTCTGCGTGCACAGCATCCATTGAGGTAGACTCCAGCTGTCATTATTATTGGGCGGCCATGTACCTCTGCACTTCCCCATTATTACCCCCTGCAGGGGAAATGCCTGGACTCACTGAAGTTTCCCTTACCAAAATCAGCCTATGCCCCGTCCCCAGCAGTTCAACCCCCAACGATCAGCGTGTTATTCCCTATTTTATGTATCCAAGATAATCATCACTGCCAAAACATGAGAACTCCAGCTCAACAAATTTGTGAAAAAACTTCTTCTTTATTCACCAAAAACTGCAGAGGATAAAACAACATCGGCGTTGACAGTTACATGATATATGACATCCACACGTTTCAGCTGACTACGCACCCTTAATCACGATCAGTACGTTTCTGCAGATTGGTGGTGGTCCCTGTGGTCGGACCCCCACGATCAGTATGTTTCTGCAGATTGGTGGTGGTCCCTGTGGTCGGACCCCCATGTCTGTAGGTCGGTGTCGGTCTCTGCGGTCGGACCCACATGATATAGTAAGATCCTGCAGATCAGTGCGGGTCTCTGTGGTCGGACCCCCACGATCAGTACGTTTCTGCAGATTGGTGGTGGTCCCTGTGGTCGGACCCCCATGTCTGTAGGTCGGTGTCGGTCTCTGCGGTCGGACCCACATGATATAGTAAGATCCTGCAGATCAGTGCGGGTCTCTGTGGTCGGACCCCCACGATCAGTACGTTTCTGTCGCTATATGCCAGTCCCTACAGTCGGACCCACAACATCAGTAAGTTTCTTAAACAATAATGTATACACCACAGAGAACTAATAGCGTATTAAAATAATAATCAATAGACCAATAATATATGTGTATTCCTCCCTGGTGTTACAAAAGAAAAGAAAAGTGGAAACCACTAAATTACTAGTGAGAAACCAATCACCAAGAATATGGAACCAGAACCCAAGGAAGCACTGACACGGATATAAAATTAAATATACTTTATTATATTTTATGGAGGTACATGATCCTCCAAGGAACAATGAGATCAACTGTATTAGCTTTCATTAGGAGATCTACATAGAGATATACACTCACTGGCCACTTTATTAGGTACACCTGTCCAACTTCTTGTTAACACTTAATTTCTAATCAGCCAATCACATGGCGGCAACTCAGTGCATTTAGGCATGTAGACATGGTCAAGACAATCTCCTGCAGTTCACACCGAGCATCAGTATGGGGAAGAAAGGTGATTTGAGTGCCTTTGAACGTGGCATGGTTGTTGGTGCCAGAAGGGCTGGTCTGAGTATTTCAGAAACTGCTGATCTACTGGGATTTTCACGCACAACCATCTCTAGGGTTTACAGAGAATGGTCCGAAAAAGAAAAAAAATCCAGTGAGCGGCAGTTCTGTGGGCGGAAATGCCTTGTTGATGCCAGAGGTCAGAGGAGAATGGGCAGACTGGTTCGAGCTGATAGAAAGGCAACAGTGACTCAAATCGCCACCCGTTACAACCAAGGTAGGCCTAAGAGCATCTCTGAACGCACAGTGCGTCGAACTTTGAGGCAGATGGGCTACAGCAGCAGAAGACCACACCGGGTACCACTCCTTTCAGCTAAGAACAGGAAACTGAGGCTACAATTTGCACAAGCTCATCGAAATTGGACAGTAGAAGATTGGAAAAACGTTGCTTGGTCTGATGAGTCTCGATTTCTGCTGCGACATTCGGATGGTAGGGTCAGAATTTGGCGTAAACAACATGAAAGCATGGATCCATCCTGCCTTGTATGGAGCATCTTTGGGATGTGCAGCCGACAAATCTGTGGCAACTGTGTGATGCCATCATGTCAATATGGACCAAAATCTCTGAGGAATGCTTCCAGCACCTTGTTGAATCTATGCCACGAAGAATTGAGGCAGTTCTGAAGGCAAAAGGGGGTCCAACCCGTTACTAGCATGGTGTACCTAATAAAGTGGCCGGTGAGTGTATGTGTATGAGAGTATATATATCCACACATACTCTTCTGCATACCTTCTGGGTGCCCCTCACTCCTATTTTTTGGCTTCATTATATAATTGTTTTTATGCATATTTGCTCTCTATAATTTAATTTTTTCTGTCCTAAAAAAATGTGCACACTATGTATGCTGTATTCTAATTGTTGCAAATAAAGTATATTTAATTTTATATCCGTGTCAGTGCTTCCTTGGGTTCTGGTTCCATATTCTTGGTGATTGGTTTCTCATCAGTAAGTTACTGCAGATCTGTGCCAGTCCTTGCAGTCGGACCCCACCATCAGTAAGTTTCTGTCACTATATGCCAGTCCTTGCAGTCGGACCCACACGGTCAGTACGTTTCTGTAGATCGGTGCCGATCCCTGCGGTCAGACCCACACGATTAGTAAGTTTCTGCAGATCGGTGTCGGTTCCTGTGGTTGGACCCTCATGATGAGTAAGTTTCAGCAGATTGGTGCCGGACCAGAAGGTCGGACCCACCGGTCGGACCCACACTATCAGTAATTTTCTGCAGATTGCTGTGGGTCCCTGTGGTCGGACCCACACTATCAGTAATTTTCTGCAGATCAGTGCCGGTCCCTAAGGTCAGACCCCCATGATTAGTAAGTTTCTACAGATCGGTGTCGTTCCCTGCAGTCGGACCCAAGCGATCAGTAAGTTTCTTCAGATCTGTGCGGGTCCCTTCGGTCTGATCCCCATAATCAGTACGTTTTTGTAGAATGGTGCTGGTCCCTGCGGTCGGACCCCCACGATCAGTAACTTTCTGCAGAACGGTGCATGTCCCTGTGATCGACCCCCACAATCAGTAAGTTTTTTCAGATTGGTGCCAGTCCCTGCGGTCGGACCCCCACGATCAGCAAGTTTATGTAGATTGGCGCCAGGCCGTGCGGTCGGACCCCAAAGTCAAGAGGTTATCACTGTGTAGTTTTAGTGTTACTGTGACAACTGCAGACTCTGATTCGTGCTACAAGCCACCACTTGATCCTCACTGACACTAATGTATTACACCAGTCTCATGCATCCTCCCCACTGATACTCGTGTATTACACCAGTCCCAGCTTCCTCCCCACTGGCACTCATGTATTACACCAGTCTCAGGCTTCTGTTATGACCCCAATGGCAGAGGGTCTCAGGAATAATTGCTAAGTCTGCAAACACAGAAAACCAGCTCATAGGGCAGTGGTAACTGGGCTGACCATATATCTAATCCTAGCACCACAAATACCAGCAGCCGGGGAACGTTCCTACGTTGATCCTAGACGTCTCGCGCCAGCCGGAGAACTACCTAACCCTAGAAGGGAAAAGAAAGACCTTTCTTGCCTCCAGAGAAAATACCCCAAAAGTTGGATAGAAGCCCCCAACAAATAATAACGGTGAGGTAAGAGGAAAAGACAAACATAAGAATGAGCTAGGTATTTAGCAAAGAGAGGCCCACTAGCTAATAGCAGAATATAGAAAGATAACTTATATGGTCAGCAAAAATCCTATCAAAAATATCCACACTGGAAATTCAAGAACCCCCGAACCGTCTAACGGCTTGGGGGGAGAACACCAGCCCCCTAGAGCTTCCAGCAAGGTCAGGAATCACATTTAGTACAAGCTGGACAAAAATGAGAGCAAGCAAATAACCCAAAAAACAAAGAAGCAGGACTTAGCTTAATTTTGCACGAACCAGGAGCAGCAGATAGGAGCAAACAGAATGTGTCTGATTACAACGATGCCAGGCACTGGACTAAGGTTCCAGGAGGTTTATATAGCAACACCCCTAACTAACGACCCAGCTGGGTGCAAACTGAGGAAAGAAAATCCCAGAGTCATATCACTAATAACCACCAGAGGGAGCCAAAAAGTCTAATTCACAACAGTACCCCCCCCTTAAGGAGGGGTCACCGAACCCTCACCAAGACCACCAGGGCGATCAGGATGAGCAGCGTGAAAGGCACGAACTAAATCGGCCGCATGCACATCAGAGGCAACCACCCAGGAATTATCCTCCTGACCATAGCCCTTCCACTTGACCAAATACTGAAG